>NC_058130.1:376401875-376596320 GCF_016433145.1 Gracilinanus agilis
ATATATATATATATATATATATATATGCTAGGCACTTGATTAAAAACACAAATAAAAAGAAATAGTCCTTACTTTCACTGAAATCATTTTGGGGCAGTTGTGTTCAGGACCATGAAACAACCCCCAAACCATCTCCCCCACATCCTCAACATGAGAAGTTAGGAAAAGAACATAGCAGAGAACAGCTATTTATAAGCCACAGTTCTCAGGTTGCCTTCTGGGCTCTCATTATTGTACCTAGAGGTTGTGTAGGATGTAAATAAAATAGTACTAAAAATATGCCCCAGAATATTGGAGATAGAAAAGTGGAAGTGGCCGGACCACGGACTGGGGGAGTTGTGCTGCTTTGCAGGGTCACATATAGCCATGTCATATAGTCAACATGAATGCAAAAATAGCCAATATTAAGAATTGTATTAGGGCTGCAATGCAAAGTAGCAATATATTCTGTAAAAGACCCAAAATAGCACCACATTGAGAAAAAGATAAATATTAACAGCTGTCAACTCTTCAATAAAATCGACAGCATGTGTCAAGGAAACTGGTAGATTCTGGTCAAAACGGTCACCCAGTTACAATTCATTTATGGATGCTGGATTGATAAGGATCTATTAAAATGAAAAAGAGGACAGGCAGCATGGAATGTGGATAAATACTGGATTTGGAGTCAAGGAAGGTCTCGGTTCATTTTTCATCTATGATGATTACTAATTTGGGCAAGTAATTGGTGCATCTAGGATTGGATAAAGAGTTGGATACCACCAAGAAGTCCTGAGTTCAACTTAGGTCTTGGACACTTCCTAGCTGAGTAACTCTGGGCAATTTAATTAATGTCTATCTGACTCCATTTTCTCAACTTTAAGATGGGGTGATAATAGTACCAACTTCATTGAGTTGTCATGAAGATCAAATAAGTTGCAAATGAAGTGTTTTGTAAAACCTAAAGCACTATGCCAATGCTATAGCTATTATCATTATCATCATTAGTAGTAGTAAAAAGAAGATAATAATAGGCACTATCTAAAGGTAGAGTTATGGTGCCACCATAAGGTTTTTTTGAAGTCAAAGGAATGGGATGAGATCCATTTTTGCAAGATCTTGGACAAGTCAGTTATCCAGGGCCTCTTGGGGTCACATGAAGTGCAAAAATATGGTTTTTTAAAATATATTGTTTAATTTTGTAGTTATAAGTCAGTGATTCCCAAAGTGGGCACTACCGCCCCCTGGTGGTGATGCAGCGATCCAGGGAAGCGGTGATGGCCACAGGTACATTTATCTTTCCTATTAATTGCTATTAAAATTTTTTAAAAATTAACTTCCAGGGGGCTAAGTAATATTTTTTCTGGAAAAGGGGCAGTAGGCCAAAAAAGTTTGGGAACCACTGTTATAAGTGATAGGATTCCAATATGGTGTCACTTGGGTTAAGTGGTCCTAATGTCCATAAACACATCAGCAATGATAGACAGCCTGTATTTTTCCACTGGTTCAACTCATGCTGACCCGGTGTCTCCTGCAGTTCTAATTGCAATGATTTCAATGCCAACACCTATTTCTAGGGTCTCTGACTACCTACTTGAACCCTTACTCGATTTCTGGTCCAACTCTTCCACCCAAGTCTGATATCAATAAGTGAGCCCAGGAATTCCTTCACTACATCTAGGTCTGATTAGGAATGCATCCTTCCCTATCCAACATGGAATATCTATTCTCAACCCAGCCTGTCTTTAAGGTATAAAACATCTTTGCTCAGATTCCATTCAAAGAGATCGTTTCTCCCACTGAGATCTTTGCTACTGTATACATCTCCTTCTGTCAGAGGAGCGACTCACCCTGCGGGTGACTGTCTCTATTGCCATTTGTGTGTATGTGTGTACTTTGATTTTTTTCCTACTTGCCAAATAAGCACATGGTATTGGCCTGGATTACCAAGAAACTCCCTTCCAATACTAAATTTATGCTCCTATAACTGCCTTAGAGAAAGAGAGAAAGTCACTAGTTATGGTATGGTTCGAAAATAACTTTCCATATTTTATCTTTTTTTTATCATCCCTCTAAGGTTAGATCATAGAAGAGCTCATTGAAGATTAGGAAGGTGAATTGATTTCCCCAGAGTCTTATAGTTAACATAATTAGGACTCATACTTGAGTGTTTGAACCCTTAGGATAGAGTTCTCCAAGAGAAAGTCAATGTAGGTAACACAGTGGATGAAGCTGTTGTCCCTAGATTCAACAAGTCCCTCATTTGTTATAAACATTTAATATTATAAGCAAAACAAAAGTTACCCATACTATAGATAAGTGTCCCTAGATACAAGTAGATACTTCCTAACTCTGTGATTCTGGGTAACACTTAATTTTTCTCTGCCTCAGTTTCCTCACCTGAGAAATAGGAATAATAATGATACCTAATTCCCGGGGTTGCAAAGATAAAATGAGATAATATTTGTAAGGCATTTTGTAAGCCTTGAAATGCTCTGATAAATATTATGTATTATTATTTATAATTATTATAACTATGTCCCTAAATTCTATCCTGAGGAGAACTACAAGGAAATTCCAAGGAGTGTGAGTTCAGCTCCAAATAAGGAAGAATTTCCTAATAATAAAAGGTTTCTAAAAAGTGAAATGATTACCTGGATCAAGGGAAAGTTCCCCATCATTGAAGGTATTATAATAAAGGCTAGATAACCACTTATTTGAGATTCTAGAGAAGGTAACCCTGCTCGGGGCTATATTAGATAAGACAGTACTATGTAAGAGGAAAACCAAAAACTTTCAATGTGGATTCCAAATACCTGAATTTGAATCTCCAGTAGCTCTTTATTTACATGTGTGACTTGGAATAAATCACTTATTTAGCAAATAGTTCCTCATTTGTAAATTAAGAGAATTAGAGTTCTGGGTTTGCAGTAAGGATCTGGGTTCAAATTCTACTTTACTGTCTATGTGGCCCTGAGCAAGTTTTTCATCTCTCCATGCCTTAGTTTCCTCATTTGTAAAATGAGTGTATTAGACCAGTTGGGTTCCATAGAGGTCCTTTCCAGCTCTAAGTATGCTTCCTAAGATTCTAGGATTTAATCTAAGACTTAAAAAACTCTTCTTATTAGACTGTATTATATTATTTTTCTTTAAAAGCAAACTTTGAAGGCTATGTTTGTTTTACGATGAAATATTGATGAAGTTTAAATTTATGTTTTGTCAAATCTGGAACAAATAGCTAAGGAGACTGATAGAAAGCTAAGCATGTTCAAAGAGCAACTAATCCCAATACTATACAGATTATTTGATATAATAAGCAAAGAAGAAGTCCTACCAAATTCTTTTTATGACACAAATATGGTACTGATTCCAAAGCCAGGGAGATCAAACACAGAGAAAGAAAACTACAGACCAATCTCCCTAAAGAACATAGATGCAAAAATCTTAAATAGAATACTAGCAAAGAGACTCCAGCAAGTAATTAAAAAGATCATCCACCATGATCAGGTGGGATTTATACCAGGAATGCAAGGATGGTTCAACATTAGGAAAACCATCCACATAATTGACCATATCAACAGTCTAACAAACAAAAATCACATGATTATCTCAATAGATGCTGAAAAAGCCTTTGACAAAATACAGCATCCATTCCTATTGAAAACACTGAAAAGTATAGGAATAGAAGGACCTTCCTAAAAATAATAAACAGTATATACCTAAAACCATCAACAAACATCATATGCAATGGGGATAAATTAGAAGCCTTTCCAATAAGATCAGGAGTGAAACAAGGATGCCCATTATCACCTCTATTATTCAACATAGTACTAGAAACACTAGCAGTAGCAATTAGAGAAGAAAAAGAAATTGAAGGTATCAAAATAGGCAAGGAGGAGACTAAGCTATCACTCTTTGCAGATGATATGATGGTATACTTAAAAAATCCTAGAGAATCAACTAAGAAGCTTGTAGAAATAATCAACAACTTTAGCAAAGTTGCAGGATACAAAATAAATGCACACAAATCATCAGCATTTCTATGTATTTCCAATACATTACAGCAGCAAGAGGTAGAAAGGGAAACACCATTTAAAATCACCCTAGACAATATAAAATTCTTGGGAATCTATCTACCAAAACAAACACAGCAATTATATGAAAACAACTACAAAACACTTTCCAAACAAATAAAACTGGATCTAAACAATTGGAAAGCTATTGATTGCTCATGGGTAGGATGAGCTAACATAATAAAAATGACCATTCTACCCAAATTCATTTACCTATTTAGCGCCATACCTATCAAACTACCAAAAAACTTTTTTACTGAATTAGAAAAAACTATAACAAATTTCATTTGGAATAACAAAAGATGAAGAATATCAAGGGAAATAATGAAAAAAATGTGAAGGAAGGGGGCCTAGCAGTACCAGACATTAAACTATACTATAAAGCAGCAGTCATCAAAACAATATGGTACTGGCTAAGAGACAGAAGGGAGGATCAGTGGAATAGACTTGGTGTAAATGACATCAGCAAGACAGTGTATGATAAACCCAAAGAGCCCAACTTTTGGGACAAAAATCCACTATTTGACAAAAACTGCTGGGAAATTTGGAAAACAATATGGGAGAGATTAGGTTTAGATCAACATCTCACACCCTATACCAAGATAAATTCAGAATGGGTGAATGACTTGAATATAAAGAGGGAAACTATAAATAAGTTAAGTGAACACAGAATAGTATATTTGTCAGATCTCTGGGAAAGGAAAGATTTAAAAACCAAGCAAGAGTTAGAGAAAATTACAAAATGTAAATTAAATGGTTTTGATTATATTAAACTAAAAAGCTTTTGTACAAACAAAAACAATGTAGTCAACATCAGAAGGGAAACAACAAATTGGGAAAAAATCTTTATAAGGAAAAACTCTGACAGGGGTCTAATTACTCAAATATGCAAGGAGTTAAAGCAATTGTATAAAAAATCAAGCCATTCCCCAATTGATAAATGGGCAAGAGATATGAATAGGCAATTTTCAGGTAAAGAAATAAAAAATATCAATAAGCACATGAGAAAGTGTTCTAAATCTCTATTAATTAGAGAAATGCAAATCAAAACAACTCTGAGGTATCACCTCACATCTAGCAGATTGGCTAAAATGAAAGAAGGGGAGAGTAATGAATGCTAGAGGGGGTGTGGCAAAATTGGGACATTAATGCATTGCTGGTGGAGTTGTGAACTGATCCAACCATTCTGGCTGGCAATTTAGAACTATGCTCAAAGGGCTATAAAAGAATGCCTGCCCTTTGATCCAGCCATACCATTGTTGGGTTTGTACCCCAAAGAGATCATAGATAAACAGACTTGTACGAAAAATATTTATAGCTGTGCTTTTTGTGGTGGCAAAAAAACTGGAAAAGGAGGGTATGTCCTTCAATTGGGGAATGGCTGAACAAACTGTGGTATATGCTGGTGATGCAATACTATTGCGCTCAAAGGAATAATAAACTGGAGGAGTTCCAGGTGAACTGGAAAGACCTCCAGGAACTGATGCAGAGCAAAAGGAGCAGAGCCAGAAGAACATTGTACACAGAGATTGACATACTATGGTAAAATCAAATGTAAAGGACTTCTGTACCAGCAGCAATACAATGACACAAGACAGCTCTGAGGGATTTATGGTAAAGATGCTACCCACATTCAGAGGAAGGACTGCAGGAGAGGAAACATATAAGAAAAACAACTGATTGAACACATGGGTTGGGGTGGACATGATTGGGGATGTAGACTCGAAACTACCACACCGATGCAACTATCAACAATTTGGAAATAGGTCTTGATCAATGACACATGATAAAACCAGTGGAAATGTGCATCAGCCATGGGTGGGGGGTGAAGGGGGGTGAAGGGGAAAGTAGGAGCATGAATCATGTAACCATGTTAAAAACGAATATTTATCCCAGCTGTGTGACCCTGGGCAAGTCACTTGACCCCCTTTGCCTACCCTTACCACTCTTCCACCTATAAGTCAATACACAGAAGTTAAGGGTTTAAAATTTAAAAAAAAACGAATATTAATAAATGTTAAAAAAAATAGCTAAGCATGTCTCAGAAGGGGTATGTTGGTGGCTTCTGGCTTCCTGGTCCTCACCTATCCTCACCCTCTAGACATGACTTACCAGGCCAGAATAAAATCTCCTCCTCTCTGGCATATCTCAGAAAATATTCAGGGGACAAGAAGAAGAAGGTCTAGATACTGCTTCACTGTTGTTCAATTCCTGGAAATTACTTTGTCTCTAGGTTTCACATTCTGGCAGGAGAGCCCAGAGGAGAAGTCCTTGATAACACTTTCACTGGAGGACAATGTAGAACTGTCAGAAGCAGCAGAACCAGTAACCCCTACCGTGTCCCAGCCAATATAGAAAGCATCAACTTTGAGGTACAACCACATGGAGGTCCCTTGTGACACAGGCACCCTCTAAGCCAAACACTAAGGGTCTGGTTCATTTTGCAATGTAATGGGGGAAGTGATATTTCATGTGAGAGTCAGAAAACCTAGGGAGGACACTGAGGACATTCTCAGGACCAGGTAGTGGGTGCAACCTTCACATAGGGAAATGGTTCAATTGATTCGGTATTCTCAAGATATTTTCATTCCCATTACTGATTTTCTATAGATATTAACTGAGCAATGAAAATAAGTCCAATACTAAGAGCCAGTTGCTCCAGACTTAAGAAAAATCTAATAGTCTAGTAAAAAACAGGCAGGAAACTTCTCCTTTCAATAAGAATCTGGTTTTGTAGTAAAAATAAGTGATTTGGGGACAGCTAAGTGCTCAATGGATAAAGAGCCAGGCCTGGAGAAGGGAGATCCTGGATTCAAATCTGGATTCAGGACACATCCTACCTGGGTGACCCGGGGCAACCCACTTAACCTCCATTGCCTAATCCTTACTGTTCTGCCCTAGAACTAGTACCTGGTATTAATTGTAAAATGAGAGGTAAAGGGTTTGGTTTTGTTTTTTTTTAAGTGATTTTTTTGCTGGCAATGTTAATTTTCCCACCTTGATGTTTTAGCCCAATGGGTTTCAAATGTTTTTGATCATGGATGCCTATTAACAACAAAAAAAAGTTTTGAGCAAGAACCTTCAGTAGGTGGATCTTTACTTATTCATGTTAAATGCATGTACTATTATGCTAATAATTATGTATGTCATAGAACATACAGATATAGGCATTTCAAAAGGATAAAAGTCAAAATAGTATTCCATCCTGGAGTCTGTTGACAAAAACAGATCTGAGCTTTAGTAAAAACCACTTTGGCAGTTATTTGGAGAATGGATTGTAAAAGGGAGAGACTTGAAACAGGGACAGTTGTAAAAAGGCTATAACAGTAGTCTGGGTGAGAGGTGATGAGGGACTGAACTTGGATGATATCAATATAAGCAGAGAGGAGGCGACCAATAAGAGAGAGAGATAGTTAGGAATGTCAAAATTTGGCAATTGATCTGACAAAAAGGTGAGGAAGAGTGAGGGGCTGAGGATGACACAAAGGTGGTGAACCCAAGTGAAAGAATGATGATGTCCTTGTTGATAATAGGAAGGTTTGGGGAAAAGGTGGGTTTAAAAGAAAAAAGAACTGAGTTCTGTTGGAATCCATCCATCACTACTCATCTTATGAACTTCCCTCTGTGCCACCTCCCCCCCCAAAAAAAAAGAAAAAATGGAGAATTTTCTCTAAGAGCCTCTTCCATATGGGAAAGATGTGTTGGTGAAATGGGGTAATGTGTGGAATTTTCCCTATGTTACCTATACAGCTGCTACTATGGGTGCTTAGGTAGCAATTAGATTATAACTGTCCTAAAGAACCTAAATCCAGATCAGAAGGAAGGAACTTTTGGCATGCAAAACTACCATTATGGAAAGTTAAAAATTTGATAATTGCTCTGCCTTTGGCAAAGAAAAAGGAAAAAAAATGGAAAATGAACATTTCTCAGACTCCTCATTTAATTCTTGCATCTATCCAGATGTCCTTATGCCTTCCAATTTTCTTGTTCTGGTTCCTCTATTTCTCCATGAGTATTTCTTAAAATATAATGCTACTACATCACCTCTTTTATGTATTCTATTCCTTTTGAATAAAGCACATTTTTCAGTCATATTCCAGTTATGTGTCTCAACTTACCAAGTGTCAGTGATATCTATAAGATAAAATTTGTTTCCTTGTGTTAGGACCTACATAGAGTTCCCTCTTTTCGGTATCCATAAATTGGGTATCTATAATTAGACATCTGAGATCAAATGTTTTATTGCAAGATCTCTTCTTGCATAAAGTCTCCTGAGAATGAACTTTCTTCTCTTTTGCTATTCTTCTTTGGGTATTATATTTGCTACTGTCTGCTGCTGTGCCTTGCCAGATCTATGCAGTTTTCTCTTTCCTTTTCCAGTTAAAAATGTTCTAAATCAAATTAGCAAGACTCCAAGAAAATATATCTCTGAATATATCTTTCTATGTTCATATCTATATCTATTTCTGTATTTGTATCAACAAATAAATAATGTGTCTCAACAGATAGCTTATATATCTCTGTCATCTACATCTCTATCTCATTTCTATCTAGAATATCTCTATATCTATAGTTATAGCTACTTATAAATTTTATTTGGCTTCCTTAAGTATACTCCATCCCTGGTCAAGAGTCTGTCATTCAAGTTTCAAGTCATAGTTCAGAAATTGTAACCCCATTCTTTAACAGCATTTTCTTGACCAGCAGAACTCTCCTTTCACCTTTCACCTGAATCCCCTACTTCGGTCAGCAGTAGTAATGAAAATCCCACTAGTGCCAGTAAATGCTTCAATTTCTTACCTAAATATTCATTTTATTTAGCAATATTTTCTGTGTGCCTTCTGGAGATATCAAATGTCATCATATGAATTAGTGGGAAATTATGATTAGATTTGACAAATCTCAGGAAATATTCATTGTCACATGCCCCAGGAAGGAAAGCAGACCTCTCTATTTTTGACATCTTCTTGACAAACAGCTGCCTTTTTAGCTCTCAGCAGGAAGGCAGAAAGTTACTAACCACCACTACTTCTTCATTTGCCTATGGCTGATAGATTTCCTGATGGCACCAGTGAATCCACAGTATCATTCTTTGGAGCAAAAAAAAAAAAAAAAAAAAGCTGCTTTTCCTGAAAGGTTCCTACTTATTCCTCTAGGGGGAAAGCATCATCATTATGATTTAGGCTCAAATGTTTTTATTCCTCACTTATTTAGATTTCTAACTTTGCTTCTTGGTATTATATACTTTTCTTACCCTTCATTCTCCTGATAAAGGAAGGATTTCCTACTGTGGCACACTATTTGTTATTTGGATCTTTCCTCAGGGTTTCAAATCCTTCCTATAAATCTTGGGTAAGACACTTAACCTTTTGTGGTCTCAGTTTCCCCATCTATAAAATAGAGTGAGTGGTTGGACTATATAATAGATTCTTTCTTGCTTTATGTCTATAAATTAATTAAATTAGCATTTATTAAGCCCTTACCCTATACTGGAGCTATGCTAAACTCTGGGGATTTAAACAAGATAAAAAAGACAGTTTCTGCCCTGAAAAGTTCTGCAAGTTCAGAAGTCTATAAAGGAAGACTTTGGGAGGAGGTTAGGGCTCCATCCTTCAGCCCTTCAATCAGAGGAGAGGGACCAAAGAGGAGCTGAGAAGGTGAAATTGAGGATAATGATGAAATTTTAGATGTTCCGCTTATCTTGTGTGGGATATGAGGACTGAAAGTAGAAATTTATCTATTTAGATTAGTAGTTTCTAGGATCCAGGTGTGGGAGAGAATTGATGAGCTTTGAAATAAGATGCTTATCTCTAAGGGGCCCTATCAGCAAGACTTCACCAGGAATAAGTATTCAAACTGATAGGATCTGCTTCTCTCATATAGGACCAGCCCCAGGACAATATATTTTTCAGTGTGTGGGACACTAGGGAAAAAGTGGCTGCTTCTCTTTTTGCTGTTGCTGGGGATACAAGCAAGGCTTACATTGGTCTACACTACTCAAAGCATAGTGATAGGCTTACATTTTAGCTATTCTAGCCAGGTTTGGGGTAGAAGAGGAAAGGAGAGAGAAATCAAATTACAGTTCACATTCAAACCAAGATGAGATGATGCATTATTTCATGGGTAATATGCAAGATTTTTTTCTCCAGGTGAACAACGAAGAAGAGGATTTGCAAACTAATTTCTATAGTAACCTAATTCCTCTGGGAAATGATCGTGTTCTTCATAATTCTGCTAGTTACCAAGGGCATAGTCGTTCGGGGATTCCATTATTATGGTCCACAAAAAGGAAGGAAAGAATCACTCAACATTCCTCCTTCAAACAAGCTATTCAAGCTTCCCACAAAAAGGTAGGGGGAAATGACTCATGGTCTTTTTTATTTTTTCCTATGCCAAACAAATTTAATTCAAGAATGTCATTCAAAGCTCTATAATCCAGACAAATGGAATTATTTCCATTACCCATTTGTTTTTCTGCCTTCTGCCCCTTCCCTAGCTTTGGCTCCCATTTCCTTACATGCCTGAAAAGGTTTCACCAAAATCACATTGTTTTTTTCCTCTTATAATCTCTGTCTTCCCTGACCCTCCCACTCCTTAAGTTCCTGACTATTTGTTATTTGGATCTTTCCTTTAAATTTACCACCTTCTCTCTTATTCATCAGAAATTTGCTCAGGTCTGTAGTAGAACTCTCTTGGAGATGTAGGATAGAGCAGTCCTGCCAAAATCCAATACACACTCCAGAGAAGATGCAGTAGTCTGCATCCTGTTGTCCATGATGACTCTAAAACTCAGAGACTGATTCTTATACGTGAGGCCAATAGAAAGAAAACTTGAAGGGACCAGAATTGCCCCTTTAATGTATCCATGTAATATTGGCTCAGCAGCCAATTAAAAGAATCATCATAACCAAGAGCAGGGTGTCAGAGGATATCTACACTTACTCTGAAAAGAATGTCATCCCACTTTGGGTCTTACCCCCTATCTCTACCCCCATTAAGCTGTTTCTTCCTTGATGGTAAGCCCTATGACATATAATACCTTTATGTTTGTGTTTTGTGCACATTTTAGCTACTACATCAATGTTTACTAAATTGAGCAGAAGGGAGTACAATGAAATTTTGAACAAGTCACTTAATGTCTCTAAGCCTCAATTCCCTCAACTCTAAAATGAGAGAATTGGATTAAGTAGCCTTTGAGGTCCCTTCCAACCCTAGATCTGTGGTACACTTTTTGTTTTATGAGAAGAAAAATATTTTATAACCACAAAATTGGAAAAAAAGCAGGGACAATTTAGAAGGTTAATCTAGACTGATAAGCTGTTAAAGCCAAAATACAACTTCCTAGTACCAATTTAAAATGGTACAAAGAGAGATAAGATGAAAAGAGCTGGTTTAATTGATTATTTATAGTTAGTTTATTTTGTCTACAAATGGAAGAAGAGAGTGTATTTTTAAAATAATTCCTAAATCATTTAGAATCAGAGAATTTAAGACCTGGGTGGGACTTTAGGTATCTTCTAATTCCACCTGTTCCTTTTACAGATGAAGAAACAGAGGGCCAGGGGAGTCAAGTCATGTGCTGAGGGTTGTACCTTGGACCTAGGTCTCTTGTCTTCCCAGGCTCTTTCTATTCCACTTGTGATGTAATCTTCTGGGGGCAGTGATACATAAGAAAACCATTACAAAAAGAAAATACCCTGAGGAAACATGAATCCTGCCTTTGGAGTCAAAGGATCAGGATCTAAATCCTGGCTCTGTCATTCTGTACCTGAACAACCTGAGGAAAGACATGGGCAAGAATTGCTCAAGGTCAAAGCCCTAGCAGGAATCAGAGGCAAATGTGACTAAGACACATGTGAGATTGACTTCTTTGGACCTCAGTGTTTTTATCTGAAAAGGAGGAAATTAGAGGGTCTCCAACATCCCTTCCAGCCCCAAATCTGAGGTTTTATTTGTGAAGAGCAAGAAGAAGAAAAAGGATTTCATTTCCAGGCTCACCATGACTTGCTAGAACATCTTGGCTGTTCAGTGCTTTTGAGATCTGGGATTTGAGGGATATTGCTCATGGATTCCTACCAAAGCCCATCAGTGACATTATCAAGATAATCTCATCTGTGATATCTCTAGAGTATCATGGAGAACAGGTGCTCCTTGAATGTGAAACTTTTGAATTTTGTAAGCATCATAAATAATAAAAAAGTTGCTCTAAGACCTTTAGTTTAGACTCAACATAACTGGAGAAATGAAGAAGAAAATGGCTCATGGAAGCCCTGTAAGTGACTGCCTCCAGCCTCCATTAATACCAATTTTTTTTGGTTTTTTTCTTTAGGATTCCAGTTTCATTAGAGTCCATAAAGTAATTTCTGTGCTCAACTTCACAATGAAACCCACCAAACTGCAACTCTCAGATGTCTTTTTGAAGGCACTTAACCATCTGCCTCTTCAGTATAATTATGCCTTATACAGCCGTTTGTTTGATGACTTTGGGACTCATTATTTCACCTCTGGTTCCATGGGGGGTACCTATGACCTCCTCTATCAGTACAGCCGGGAAGAACTGAAGAATTCAGGTAAAGTCCCTTTTACCCTGCCATCATTGTAAGGTACACAAAATTGAAGGGATCCTAGAGTCCTAGGATTGGGTCTGATAAGGATCTCAGGGATTATTTAGCCCAACCTTCTAATTATAAGTAATTTTATAAAATATATATTATGTTATAATATAAATATTATAATTTTATAATTATATCAATTTTAAATATCTATAGCTTATCTCATATTCATAATCAGACTTGATTGGTCAGAAATAGCAAATTAATATTTGGATTTTGAAAAATACCCTTCCCTACTTAAAATAAAAAGGGCAATCAGATCTCTTGGTCTCTCCTATGTAAATATGGAAAAGATCTGTAATATAGGGGACTCTTTCTTTGGATTTTCCCAACATTGTAGCTCTCAGCCTTCCATGCCTTGGTAGGTTAAGCCATGTAGAGAGGTGTCTGAGATATCTGAGATTAATTAACTTACTCAGGGTCAAAATTCTAGCAAGTGTCAGAGGCAAGATTTAAGCCTAGATCTTTCTGACTCCAAAACTAGTATTTCACTATATTAGTCTCACCTATAGATCACAATGACTTTTAATTAGCCAAATTAAGTTCAGTAATAACATAAATGTATGAAGGTGGATATAGCCTTGGGTTCATTTATCAACAGATGATTTCTTTGTTGGGTTTTTATAGCAGCCCTGGGTGAATCCTCTAAACATAGAATCATAGAAGTTAGATATAAGAGTGGGGATGGACTTTAGGGACCACCTAGTATAAACCTTTATTTAACAAATGAGAAAACTACTAGCCAGAAAAGTCTCATGGTGAGTTGGTAGTAGAGTGGAGGTTAGAAATCGTGTTTACTGACTCTAAGATCAATGTTATTTTTCTCCCTTTTGATCAGAGGTTTTCATCCTTGTTTGTATCATAGATCCCTTTGGCAATCTGGTGAAAGCTATGAGAATTTTTTCTTTCTTAGAATAATGCTTTTAAATACTAAAAAATACATATGGTTATAAAGGAAATCAATCATATAGAAACATAGTTATCAAAACATTTTTAAAAAGCAAGAACCTCTGTTTTAAATGTAAGTTATTATCCTAAAGAGCATGTTTGATATGTAGTCAGAGGACCTAAGTTCAAATCTAGCTTTGCTATTCACCAGATATATGATCTTGGGAAAATCACTTAACATCTTGGACATCAGTTTCTTTATCTGTTAAATGAGGAAACTTCCTACAGTTCCTTCCAGTTCTAAATCTATAATCCAATAATGCTATAATTTCAGCTAAGTGATACTCAATCAATAAAATCTCTACTTAACATACTCATTTTTAAGAGAAAGAAGTAAATAATAAATCGAATCAATAGCATCAGGTCCATTGGGCAATTCTGTCCCACTTAAATCCAACTTATGTGTAAGTCAATACATCACCCTACGATGTCATTGATCCTCTTTGAATTAAAGAATAAACAACAATTTGTTATAAGTATGGACACCAAAGTCAGTGAAGGACAAAAGGAAAGACTGTCAATAATAATGGGATATTGTACAAAGGTCTGGGTCTTTGACATGTGACCCTATAAGAATATTGTATTTCCAAGGTATATCAGGGTCATATTCATCCTGGCAGAAGTACTCATCTCTAAAAGTACCAGACAGGCATGAAAATAGTCAATCGATTTCTGATCTCACCATTGGTGGAGACCAGAAAAGGAAAGGAGCTTCTCCATTAACTGGAGGGATTATCCTCAGGTTTGTTCTGCTTGTGTCTTGCTTCCTCAGGCTTAACAGAGGAAGAATCCCAACACTGTGTCCGCATTGAAACTGTTAAACGCAGACTGTTCTTCAAGAAAAGAAAAGTGGAGACCAGGTGCACCAAAAACAAGATGTTAGAGCGCTATGAAGGTAATGGCAGTCTCTTTTGGTAAGAAAGATGCAGTAGTGTGTAGGGTTTGACTTGAATATGACTATCATTTCTCCTTTTAGCTTTCTGTCTTCCAGGCTAATCATTCCCAGTTCCTTCAACCTATCCTCAAATCACATCATCTTGAGGACCTCAGCATCTTGGTTGTCTTCCTCTGAACACTTCCCAACTTATTAATGTGGCTTCCTGAAATGGTGTCAGAGGGTTCTAAGAGGTCCTGACAACATTTGGGAGTCCCACAGGGGTAAGGAGAATGAGACATAGTCAGGAGGGCCATGAAGCTGGTGGCAATCAGAGGTGAGGTTTATTGATCACAACTAATATTTTATGGAGAAAGTGACATAGGCTAAGGGATTAGGTAAGCTTTTTACATGGATAATTGTTCTAATGATTTACAATCTTAGTACAATGATTTAGTTTACCTCACCAGAGTTTTCTATAGGATAATAAATTGCAGGTAAATATGTAACCCAGATTCTTAGGGAAATATTTGCTTCAGTGGATTTGTCAAGAACAGCCAGTTATTACCAAGTACAGCAGAGGAGGAGTTTGGGAGATCTCATGTGAGGAGTCATTCTGGTTTTGATTTTTCTGGAATCCACTCTCACTACTGGGGGCTACAACATGGCATCCATAATTCATCACAGTCTTCACGCCACTTGTGGCCTGACCCATTCAGACTAGTACAACAAGAATTCTCTCAAAGTAGCCTAAGGTAGCCCTGGCTCTTTTTGTGCCATATCTTGCTATTGACTCATGCTCAGCTTGCAGTCCACTAAAAATTCCAGATTAATTTTCTCTTCAGATGACCTGTTATCTGACCATGCTTTGTGTCTTATCTATCAGGTACTTGTACTGCTGATTTTTTTTTTATTCGAGGGGTAAAATTTTACATTTCTCTGGATTAAGTTTTATTTATTCATTTCAGCCTATGGAAAAAATGTAACTGGGCTTATTTACATTTTACTCCTTCATCCCAGTATTTTGTTTAATTATTAAATTATGTTTTAGCTCTGAAAAACAAGAGCCATAGTTAAGACTTACCTGGGACTCATAAGGATCAGATTATCCTGATCATGGGACCAGATTAAAGCTCCCACTCACATAGACCATATTAGCTACCCCTTTTTCACCAAGTCACTATTACTTGTTTCTTGCTGTTTAAATTTTTAATCTTCAAAGGTTAAATGTTATTGAAGCAACATAGATGTCAGAACTGGTGTTTCTGGTGTCAAGGTTTTGCTCTTTAAGCCAGAATAGATAGTAGTTGGCCAAGACCTAGAAATTTTATGGACTAAATGGGGTAGATCAAGTGATTGGGTTTTGTTTCCACTGCTTGAAATGTAAGTAAACAGGTAGACAGTTGACATTAGCTAGTAGCACTTAGTAATGGATCCCATGATCAGGGTTGGACTGTCAACCAGTGGGAGTGGTTCCCAACTGTGAGTCCAACTGATGGGGGTTCAATTCAAGAGATAATGAGACCAAAGCAAGGTAATATAGCAAATCTTTAGTGGAGGAAAGAAGTGACAAGGGGATGCTAGTAGAGGTGGTTGTGGAGTCCCACCCAGGTGGGGAAATCATGAGATCTTATAGCATTAGGATTTCAAGGGTAATATAACCTGGGTTGCCTTTATTGGTTGTCTCTGGGGAAGGTAAGCTACTTTGATTAACTTCATTGGATATCCCTGAGAGAAGAGGGAAGTCCTGGTTTCTAGGGACCGAGGGGCCCAAAGTTGCAGGATGTTGTTGGCAAACATTTTCTTGGCTTTTTGTTGCTCATTGGGATTTGTTGGTTTCCTGTCATCTACCTGGGTTTTGTTGGTTTCTGGGGTTTCTCATTCTCTATGTTTATCACCAAACACTGGCTCTGAAGGAACCCAAGGGCAGGAGTCAAACCAGTCATTAGAGGGAGTATTCAATGAACATAGGATCATAGGTATAGAAGTGGAAGAGACCTTGGAGACATTTATAGCCTAACCTCTTTCCTTTCCTGCCAACTCTTATTTCACAGGTGACTTGACCATGGTCACACAAGTGACAGCATCAGAGCCAAGACTCAAACCTAAGTCTCTTTATTTTAAACACAACTTCTCTTTCTTCTAAATAAATCTTATTTAAATTATTCCCTTGGATTTGGTTGATAATCCTTTTAGTTAGATGGTTGCTTGACCCTTTTCCTTTAGGCTTAAGAATATTTTCTTTTCCATCTTACCCCAAACTAATCATAGCTCCACTATGGTTATTGCTTACATTAAAAACCAGTATGAAAAGCAATATTCCCTAAATAGAGGCATGAAACTTTCTTTGACAAAAAAGTACACTTGACTTTTCATTTGTGGTACATTTCAGATAAATTCAACATATTTAAGGGATGACCCATAGCCATGAGAGAAATACAGTCTCTCCCGGATGCAAATAAGCAGGATTTCTTTTAAAGTGCAAAATGCAAAGATACAATGAATTTGAAACCCCTCCACAGGTTCATTTTTGCAGGGAGCTGAAAAATCCCTATCTCTGGTCCGAGGAGGAAGAAGTGAATATGCTGCTGCTTTGGCATGGGAGAAAAAAGGGTCCTCTCCAGAAGAGACTGTATTTACTGAGTGGCTGCAGTCGGTGAAGGAAAACCCTGCTGTTGTTGACTTTGAGGTAAAACTTATCTGATGACTAATGGTCAGGAAACAGCAGTCATTCTTAAGCAAATAAAAGCAAACTTCCTACAGTCCATTTCTCATTCTCCTTGCCTTCCCCCAGTCAATAAAGGAAATATATTTTTCTCTTTAGCTCAATTATAGAATGCACCCGTTTCCCTCAGACATGAAATTGAAAGTATATTGTCTTTGTTACCCAAACAAGTATTTTGGAGAAAACTATTTAGAATTCAGGGCATGCATCAAATGTATTTGAATATCCAACAAGAGAGATTTGTTGCATTTTTGTAAAATCTGTGCAAATATTACTTTTTGCTTCCCCCTCAGGAAATATTTAATTTCTTTTATTTTTAAAACTTACTTTCTATCTTAGAATAAATACTAAGCAAGGAAGAAGAGAAGTAAGGACTATACAATTGGGGTTAAGTGATTTGCCCAGGATCACACAGCTAGGAAATATCTGAGGTCAGATTTGAATCTAGGGCCTACCATCTCTAGCCCTGGCTCTCTCTATACTGAGCCACTTAGCTGCCCCTAATAATATCTAATTTCCATATTTGTCTTACAAATCTTTTATTTAATTTGATGAGCCTTCCTTTGTAAAATTCAATTATGATTGAATGGAAAAAAAATGTCTCTAGAGCCATTTGGTTTCCAGCTTATACTATTAGTTTTATTAAAAGAGTTATCATTAGAGCTCAGACTAGTGCTGGAAAGAACCTCAAAATCTATGTGGTCCAAACTACTCACTGTACTGATGAGGCCCAGGGAAGAGAAATGACTTGTGCTGGGTTACAGTAGATAGAGGAAATATCATAGAGGTCTGGATTTGAACTCAAGAGCCTGTACCATTCTGCCTCCACTGCCCCAGTGTGCTTGGGTATTTCTGCTCAGCACAATGCCTAGCACATAAATGCTTAATAAATGCTGGGTGAATATTGACTGATTGACTACTCTAATTTAATGATAGGAGGTCATCTCTTCTAGGGTTGATAAGAGGTTTTTGTGCCCACAAATCAAGATGATTATTTAGAGATGAAAGGGGAAGAGCCATTGCACAATTTCAGTGGGAGCAGTTACAACTAGAAAATGAGCAAATATTACAAATCAAGACTGGATTTGTTACTTTGTTGATTATCTAGACTTAAGAAAGTGTTAGGGATAATGATAACAAAATAGATTAAACTTAAAAGTGTGTCCTGTATGTATTTTTTGTTAAATAGTGCCAGTTGATAAACATTTATTAGTGCACCCTTGGCTAAAAGGGACCTTAGAAGCCACCTCATCCAACTCCCTCATTTTGCAGATGAGAAACTGAGATAGGGAGAGGTTGAGAAACTTTCCTACAGCATATGGCCAGTAAATGTCTGAGTCAGAATTTGAACCTAAGATTTCCGGATTTCAGTTCCTATAATCTATCTGTTATGCCCAGGTGCTTCTACAGAGATCATCTAAATTTCTTTCCAACCTGGTTACGTCGAAGCACAAAAGAAATATGAGCTTGGCAAATCCAGAGCTACCTCTGCCCTAAATGTTCGAATGGATCTATTGGATCACTCGCGCCTGATCTGTGACAGTGCCTTCCAAATTCATATTAGACTGATCAGCCATAGTCAAACACATTGTGATGTCATTGGTCTTCTTCAAAAATGAGGAGAAGCAATCTTGTAAACAGAGCCAGTTTCATAAAACTGAGCATCCCTAAAAGGATGCAATATTTTCTTTAAGTCAGGAATAGGTAATTCAGTCCCCCTGCAAGCTAGTTCTTATTTACATGCAGTATTAAGGAGGGTCATTTATACCATATGGGGAAGAGAGATCAGAAAGCATAGCTGGCTGTTTATATTTTAAACATAACAAAAGAATAAATGCTTCAGGGCTCAAGCCTGTCACACCAAAAGTGAGGCTGCTCTCTAGCAGTTCTATTTGTTTGTCACTGTTAACTCTGCCCTTCATGCTACTACTCTGTTTATTTCTTCATTTTTTTGATATTCCATCTCTCCTTATGGTTGCACTATAAGCCAAAACATCAAGGTCAGAAAACCTACTTTCAGTCTCACTCCCATCCTCTGCCTGATTCTCTATGAAATTTTAGCAGAGGTACTTAGCCTCATTAGCTGCGTGACTCAGAGTTAGACAGCTAGAATTTATTGGGCACCTACTATATACCAGGCACTATCATCCACATTATCCTTTGTATAGATGTCTCTGAGAAGTGCACAAGAGCATGGTATAAGATTAATTTAGAGATTAGCACTTCTCAGTGGAATAACTAAGAGGATGGAAGGGACACATGATGGCACGCCTCAGAGAAAGCAAAAACAGCAAGACAAACGTACAGAGATATATAGAAAGCCAGTCTCCATTTTCTCACAAAGAGAGGCAGTTAAGCTTCCATTTTCATACAATTAATCCGTAGAGAACTTCCTTCTACAGTTACAAGACTGGAATGGTTTCCTATGTCATCCCTTTTAAGTGAGAAATGTATTGGCTTTTCCCTTTCATTCCAATAGTCTTTTATATTGATAAAAAACATTTAGTCAAAAATGATTTGACTATTACTCCTAAATCATCCATCGGGCAATCAATAAACATTTATTAAGTGGCTGCTATGGGAAAGGCACTGTGCTAATGCTGGGAACAAAAAAAAAATTCAAGATAGTCCCTGTTCCCAAGGAGCTGACAACTGAATGGGGGAAGATAATACACAAAAAGAAGCTGAAAAAGGGATGGGGGAAGATCCTCTGAGAGATAGAGTGCAACTGGGTGGAAAATGAAAAAATGACTGGCCTAAGTTCCTTCCTTAAATGTTTTAGAGGGAGTTCTCAACTCTTCACATACCACCCTACTCAAGCTCAGAAGGATTCCCCAAGGTGCGAGTTCTAGAGCTAAAGTAATCTTTCAGGAAAATAAAGAGGGTTGTAGACCATGATGGAGAAATCCTGAGGAATGCAGCCTGGTGGGAAACTAAGAGTATGTCTGACTATATCATACTATTACTCAATAAACTACTGCTGTTCCTTATTACATTCAGAATCAAATATAAAGAATCAGCATCAAAAGTTGTTTGGCATTCAAATGCCTTCAAAACTTGATTTTTTTTTCTTTCTACATTTCCAATCTTCTGACATTTTACTCTCCGCCATGAATTGTACAATATAACTATATTAAACTAATTGCTATTCCTCCAATGGGACATTCTAATCTCCAATCTCTATGCTTTTGCAATGGCAGTCCCCTATGCCTATGTTTTCCTTCCTTATACCTCTTAGAATCCTAGCTTCCTTGAAGAATCAATTCAAAGAGCCTTTCATATAGGAGGACTTTCCTAGTCCTCTCAGCTACTAGAACTGTCCCCTCAGGGGTCACCTTCCATCTACTCTGTATTTTGTTTATATTCATTTATATGATGATATGATTTCCCCATTAGAATACCATCTCCTTGGGAGCAGGGATTTTTTTAAAACCTTTCTTTGTATCCCCAGTGCTTAGCTTACAGTGCCTGGTACATAGCTAGTACTTAATAAATGCTTACTATTTGAATGAATGACCAATTACTCTTCTTTGTGGTATTCTCTTAGCTGGCACCTATCTTGGACTTGGTGAAAAACATTCCTTGTGCAGTAACAAAAAGAAAAAATCTCAGACAAGCTCTTCATGAATATGCTGAAAAATTTGATCCTTGTAAATGTGCCCTTTGCCCTAACAATGGCAAACCCATTCTCTCAGGAACTGAATGCCTTTGTGTGTGTCAGAGTGGCACCTACGGGGAGAATTGTGAGAAAAGAGCTCCTGACTACACATCCAGTAAGTAACAGGACATTATTATAAAATATTCATTTCCTCTCTAAAATACTTTTTAAGACAGTCAATGAAAATAATCCCAACCTGCATAAAATCCTTTTTGGAAATATCCTGGAAAGTACTGGAAAGGCTCTGAGCTTTGAAGAAGGGATTGGAGAGAAGTAAGTAAACAGGATTTTTATTAGGTGCCTACTATATGGCAGATACTGTGTTAAGCGCTTAATAGACTATTATCTTATTCAATTCTTACAACTCTGGGAAGCAGGTGCTATTATCTCCATGTTACAGTAGAAAAAGTTGAGGAAGACAGGCAGGTAAAGATTATGTTACCTACTCAGGGTCACACATCTACTAAGTGCCACTTGGCTGCCTAAGTAATAGAAAAAGAAAATTGACATTGTAAAGGAGGGTAAATTCAACCTGAACTAATGTTTTTAGGCCAATGATAGATATAAGTGTTTTCTGGTCTTCTTCTATAAAGCTCTGGTTTTGCAACTCCCAGATCTTCCATTAATTCATCCACTTACTCCACTCACGCAGTCCATTTGTTATATTCGATAAATATTTGTTAAGCTTCTACCATGCACAAATCACTGTGCTTTAGCATTGGGGAAAAGCAAAGTTTAGATAAAATGCTTTAGCCTGCCTTTGTTTTGCTTCCAGTCTTCTAATTGTGCCTATTATGGTACAAAGTTTCTATAATATTGGTCAACATTCACAAGGAATAAGATTAAAGACTATATGTATCAGAGGTAATGATTCTCCTGTGACCACCTGCTGGAAAATTAGAGGTTGATAACTGCTCTTCCAGCAGACAAACCAGAATCAAGATCTAATTGGTACCCACTTACTACAAGTTCTAGAAAAAAAATATTCTTTATTTCCATTTATGGACAACTTATTCATGATTTCTACTTGAATGTAAATCCACAATAGATGTTAGTAATTTATCATTTTTCATTGACGAGGATAGTCTTGTGTCTCTCCCCAAGAGAGAGTGATCTAAGCCCTCCTCATCAGTAGGTTCAGTTATATTGCATTAGGCTGTAAGCTCTTTAATGTCATGCACTGTAAAGATCCCGGATGCTTAGCACAGTGTCTAGCACATAGTTGGTACTTAATAAATGCAATTGACTATTGACTGACTGGCATGGATGCCACCTATGTGTCCAGTTGGAAATTGAAGTGACAGAAATGAAAGGTGGTAGTCATCCACAGTCTCTCCCCAGGTGACTCCCTAGTGGAATTTCTAATTAAATACCCTAATTATGCTATTATTGTTGCCTTTTTCTTGTAAATGAGCCACAATCCTGGACTCTTCATTTGGAGATCTTGGGGAAAGTTAAGTAAGTCTCTTCTTGTCCCAGATGAAGTCGATGGTGCTTGGAGCTGCTGGTCTTCTTGGAGTCCATGCGATGGCTCTTATAAAAGACAAAGGACACGTGAATGTAACAACCCTGCACCCCAGAATGGGGGGAAGCCCTGTGAAGGAGAGCAGGAGCAAGAAGAGGACTGCTCTTTTTCAATATTTGAAAACAGGTGAAGAATGGGAAGGAACTAGGGATTTTCTCTTCCCTGATACAAATGACAAAGGTCAATAAGATATGATCAGTATCTAACATATTTTGAAAAGCAATCCTGGGGTGTTATTGGGTTTTTCTCTAATTTTTCTTTGAAAAATACACACACACACACACACACACACACACACACACACACACACACACCACAAGCTTGACTTTTTGTTTCCCCAGGGGAGATCTCTGCATAAATGATGATGAGGCTCTAAAGGAAGTAGATATTGAAGAAACTAATCCTGAGTCCGGATGTGTAAAACCTATTCCTCCTGAAAATGGATTCCTCAGGGTAAGCTGCCCTAACCATGCACTAAGTTAATATTAGAGCCTTGGGCATAGAGGAAAATAAACAAACTTGAACCCTGGGACCACTTCTGAGGACAGTTGTATTTTCACTTCAATAAGTCCCTGTGGATTTAAAAAAGAGAAGGAAAAACTGGGAAGCCCTATGCTTCCATCCCATGTCTGAATTTTCTGGTGATGTCCATCCCTACCTTTCTGCTTCCACCTGGATAAATCGGGAACAAAAGGAACAGACTGCATCTACCCTCACTCTCTCACTCCCCTCAAACCCATCCCACCCTGCTCCCCATCTCACCCCCATCTTCATTGGAGAGTTAATCAACTTTATCTTTCTCTTTGGCCAGGAAATGTAATTAATGGTATGTGAATGTGAGTGGAGAGCTGAATTCAGATCCACACACACTTGAATAATTTGGCAGTGGTGTAGCTAAGACTTCTATGCTTATTTCTAGGTCTGGGAATGCTATCTAAAAGATGGCCTTTATAGCCTAAAATGGCCTAAAAGACATTGGGTCTGAAATTGTTAGCAGCCACCTTACTTTAAGGGAAATAATAGTTAATACTGTTCTTAAAATGTTTTTTTATTTTTATTATATTTTAATTGTATTTTTATTATTTTATTATATTTTATATTATATAATTATATTAAATATTTATTGTTTTATTATATTTTTATTAATTATACTTTTTTGAATTTATTTCCTCAATATGCCTACATAGTATAAATTCAGTGGAATGCCACCCTCAGGGTAGGACTCCACCTAATAATGGTGAAATTATGAGAGTGAACTTGGGCCACCAGACTTGCTAGATATATTTCTCTAGTAGCTCACAAAAGCCAATTTTAAAGTTTTAAGTTTCAGTACAGGCATTTATATCTCAGAAACCAGCAAAAAATACAAATTAGGATTTGAATTATTGTTTTGTTGATTAAGCTTGAGAAACTGGTGGATAAAATATGAATAATGCTGATTAAATTTAAAAGTGTTCAATGGTTTTTTTTTCTTCAGAAAGCTGAGTGTTAAAAATTTACCAGCATAAACTGAATAGAGTAATGAATTACAAATTATCTTAGAAGACTGTATTATCTAGTTAATTTGACCTATCTAGAGCTCAGACAATTCATTATTAAGTCCTGAGTGAAACAGATATAGTCTTACAAAGCATTATCTGAATGGGAATGGAAAGAAGACTGGTCCTTTTCAATATTTAAAAACGGGGGAAGGATAGAGAAGGACTTGGACTTTCTCTTCCTTGACTTAGGGGATGCATGTACTCTAGAAGAATATACATTTCAAAAAGTTTGACACATATGGACACTCTATGGACACATAAAGATTCTCCATTTGCCTTTGCTTTTCCCAAAATTAAACCAATTTATTTTAAATGCTACAATTAAAAAGAAATGGATTATTAATCTATTAGTCTGATGGCTATTTTATAAAAAGAACTCTCAAATGTCATCTATTTTTATACTCAGAAGCACACTCAAACTTTGTTCTATTTGGATCTCTATAATTTAAAGACCATAGCGTGGCTACTAGTCACTACGGAACAATTGGCTTTTGCAATGAATGGAGTTTTGCAAAAGCAGTAATTACTGGCTTACTCTAATGAGCTATTCCTGGTACTTTTGAGGTAGGGTCTATCAAAGGTGGACACTCTACTGAATTCATCATGTTGTACCATAGTAGGACATTTCTCCAGGGAGTTAAGCCCTGTATATGGAGACAAAGGATAGCGATATTAGTTATAATTTAAAAGTTGATTGGATTTTAAGATCCATAAGGACAGGGAGTTTGAGCAGCCAATACATTTTACCAAAATATATTGAGCATTTAACAAGTAAATGTTTGTTGAATTAAATTAAAACTCAGACTTATAGAATCTGGCTTCATGTGTGAAGTGGTGAATGGTAAATGAGGTAAAATATGTATCCCAAGTGCTAACCATTTGGCTTCAATAAATAGTTGAGATGGTGGGGGTCCTTCTGCTGTCAGTTACTCTTCTCTGTCTGCCACACTCCCAATTTCTTATTTAGGAGTCATTGATTCAATCCCCAACTACTTGACCATGCCCCTCAAGGAGCTTGCTTTCCATTAGAAGGATGCAATATATTTGGGGGTAAAGGGGAAAGAGTGTATGTGGAATAATGGCGGTTCAAGGAAGAGAGCTTTTATCTAGACAGTCAAAGGGATTATAAGTGGAGACAAAAAGCAGTAGATTGGAAGACCCTTTTATTAGTTTTCCCTGAAAAAGAAGTAAAAAATAATTGGAAGGCAGACAATATGATACAAGCAAGGTTATAGAGGTAGATGGCCAAAAGAACTAGGTATATAGGGGGTAGAAGTAAGGCATGAATCACTCACTCTCCAATCTTGGTAGCTCTAGCCTTGGTCTGAATGAAAGGTGAATAGGATAACTCCTGCCAAGGTTGGGAGAATGAGATTTCTCAAGGTCTGGATCACAAAAGTCAATGTTTCTTGTGGGGAAAAACAAGTAATGGTAGGACAGGTGGCAAGGTACCCTCTCTGGTAAGGTCTTGCTGTTCTGGTAGTAGATGACTAAAAGAATATGATCTCTTGTTCCAGGAATGCTTTAAGGCCCATTATTGATAGTAGTGTTAGGACAGTATCATAAAATCACTGAGTTGGATCCTTTGGGTTTATTTGATTTGTAGAATGAGAAGAGGCTATATTCTGTTGGAGAAGAAGCTGAAGTTGCCTGCATGATGGGCTTCAATCTTGTTGGGTACCCATACTTAAGGTGTTTACCTGACCAAACATGGAGACAAGAAGGTGTGGAATGCCAAAGTAAGGATATGTGGATAAATTTTGGAATAAATTATCATCTCCAGATTAGAGGGGACCAATAGAACTTCTAGTAAACACATAATTTTAGAGATGCCCAGAGAGATGAAGTGGCCCCGAACTAGATAAACAAAATGAACACACACACACACACACACACACACACACACACACACACAAATTAAAGTGAACAAAAAGAGACAGTGATTCAGTAATAGAGTAATAAATTCTATTGTATTGGCTAGCTAAAGCAAGCTAATCAACTTTTGTTTAATTAGCTGGTCCTTTTTAAAATAAAATTTTATATATATTTTTTTATTTTTGTCATTTACTTTTCCCAATGTATCCCAACCATGAAATGTAACTCCTCCCAGAAAGCCATCTTTTATAATAAAAAATAAAATAGACAAAAAGCCAATTTAAGGAAACTAATTAGCATGTAAGTTAGCCATTTTAAAATAACTCAATAAATTCTGACACATAGAACTTCTGATGTTCTTAGAAGTAAACTTTTTCCCCAAAAATATTTATCATAAAAGAAGAAAACCTTACCCTAATTAATCTGTTTTGTCAGGAACTTAAGGGTAGTTATTTCTCTGATTTACACATAAGTGTAAAAAAAACCAGCAACAACCCAACAAAAAAGCATTTTTATCTTCTCCCATTGAAAGATAAATCATCAAAAAATTCCAACCACTTTTCAATGACTCTGATACAATTCCTGATGCGTCACCTTCTCAAAATATTCATTTTCTTTCTTTGTCTTAATACATGTTAGTCATTTGGCTGCTTGGTAGCAGTTCTGGCAATTTGTCCACATAGGCAAAGAGAGATAATGAAACTGAACTGGGCAATGTCTAACTCATTAGCAGATCTTTTTAAATGTCTATTAGAGAAGAAGCTAGAAATTAGTGCTTTTCATTATGCTTGAAAATTATTTGTACATTTCACTTATGACTGTTTCCCATTATCCATCTAGTAAAATAATTGCAAGCTGTGATTTTAGGAATATAGCAAATCTAAATTGCATCTCTAACCATGAATATCATCATTCCCACCATTCTACAGCATTGTGGCAAATATGACCAGGCCCTTTGGCTTTGAGGAATAAATGAGCATTGACTTTGGTGTTAAGAGATCTGGAGTCTAATCTAGAATCTGATATTCAATCCCCAAATGACCTTGGACAAGTCATTTTATGTCCCCTCCCCTTCCATCCACACACAGTCTTCAGTTACTTGACCTATGAAATGGCTATAATAATGCTTTCCCCACAGGGCTATTATGAGGAATAAATGAGATAATGTCAACAACAGCATGTCACAAGTAGCTCAGAAGGTTAACTAAAGCTGCAAAAGACTGGTTGTGACCTACTCCATGATTTTCATAATTTTCCAGGTTAGGAAACTGAAACCCAGAGGGGCTGAACAATTTGCCAAAGGTCACCTAAGAAGTAGGTCACAATGCTAGATTTTGAACAAAATTTCTCCATCTACAAATCCTGTGCCCTCAGCTATCTCTCTTAGCTCATCAACTATTAAAAACTGTACAAATGAAAGGTATTCAATCCTAAATCATCCATTCTGATACAACATAACCAAGTTGATGGGAAATGTATCCTAGTTCCCTAAAGTCACCCCAAATCTGCTTATAGTTATAAATATATGATTATTCATATAACACAATCATATCATTTGTTCTCTTTGGCAGGGGTAGGGTGCATAAAGCCATTCATACAGGAAGGCATTTCAATCACACCATATCAAAGTGTATATGACATCGGAAACATCATCAAACTCACCTGCCCCTATGGCTTTGTCATTACTGGACCTCCAAATTACAAATGTGGGAAGCGGTCCTGGGAACCAGATATTCCAAGTTCACTCACTTGCAGACAAGGTTAGTATTTCAGATTTGAGTCAGATTAATGACAGCATTGGCAATGTGGATTTTCCTTAAATGTGCTCTTATGGAATATGATTGGTGCATAGTGAAGAAGTACAACATATACTTCAGCCTATATTAACAATGATATAAACTGGGAAAGGGCAAGTCACTGGTTGATCTTTGTTCTTTAGTTTTACAGTTATATTCAACTCTTTATAAGCCCATTTGGAATTTTCTTGATGAAAATGGCAGAGTAGCCTAAAATTTCTTAGGAGATTGGCAGAAGTGTGTGACAGCAGCGTGGAAGCCATCCAAGAAGGCAGCAGCAGCACCAACATTGGACCTTAGAGACAGTTCCAACAGCAGCAGTGGCAACTTTGGTACCTCTCAGCCCAGAGGTGGTAACTGGAATTGGGGGTAGAGGTAGGGGTTAGACAACTGGTCAGAAAAAGATTACAGGGAAACCTTGCTGGAATTTAGGGTAGCTGGTGATGATTGGTAAATCTATTGCCCATGAGCAGATCGAAGTCAAAATTCCAGGGCAGAAAGGAACATTTCTAGTTAGTCATAAGGTTCAGGAGACCTAGTCACAGTTCCAAAGCCAAAAGGAATGCTAGCACTTGCAGCTGTTGGGGAACAGGATATTATTTCCTGGTAAAGATCATAACAGAGAACAAGAGAACAGTGATCACACTTCTCCCTAGATCACCACCACCACCTTAGAAGCACCAAAGGCTTGCAAATCCCTGGAACTACCTCTGAAACTAGCAATACAAAAAAGTATGAAGTATGGAATAGTGCCTCCCAACTCCAAGGTAAGAAGAACCCAGCTTTAACATAAAGTATGAAGTTAAAAAAAATGAAGAAACAAACAAACAAACAGAAGAATTAAACATAAAAATCACAACGGTGGCAGGGAAGACCAAGACATACTCAGATGACGCTACACAAATAGCTGCAAGCAAAATTTAAAAACTATAAGCAAAGCCTCAAAGAAAAATGCTAATTGGACCCAAGGCCAAGAGGAATTCCTGGAAGAATTAAAGAAAGAGATAAGTATGGCAGAAGGAAAATTGGGAAAAGAAATGAGTGATGCAAGAAAATTATGAAGAGCAAATTAACAGCTTAGTAAAAGAAGCACAAAAAATTACCAAAGAAATAATATTCTAAAAATAGATTTGACCTACTGGTAAAAGAAGCACAAAAATTCACTAAAGGAAAGAACTATTTATAAAGAACAATTGGACAAATAGAAAGAGATGCAAATATGCTCGCTTTCTAATTTTTTGAGTTGCATGCCCAATTCATTAATCTCTGCCCTCCTTAATTTGTTAATATATGCACTCAGGGATATAAATTTCCCCCTAAGTACTGCCTTGGCTGCATCCCACAGAGTTTGGTAGGATGTCTCATCATTGTCATTCTCTTCAATGAAATTGTTGATTGTTTCTATGATTTCTTCTTTGACAAATTGGTTTTGGAGAATCATATTATTTAATTTCCAATTAGTTTTTGATTTGCCTGTCCAGGTGCCCTTACTAATTATTATTTTTATTGCATTATGATCTGAGAAGGTTACATTTATTACATCTGCTCTTTTTGCATTTGTTTGCAATGATTCTATGCCCTATTACATGGTCAATCTTTGTGAATGTACCATATGCAGCTGAAAAGAAGGTGTATTCCTTTTTGTCCCTATTTATTTTTCTCCACATATCAATTAAATCTAATTTTTCTAGGACTTCATTCACCTCTCTTACCTTTCTTATTTATTTTTTTGTTTGATTTATCTAGATCTGAAAGAGGAATATTTAGATCTCCCACTATTATAGTTTTACTATCTATTTCCTTCTTGAGCTCTGCCAGTTTCTCCTTTATGAATTTGGATGCTATGCCACTTGATACATACATATTGAGCTGTGTTATTTCCTCATTGTTTATACTGCCTTTAATCAGGATGTAATGACCTTCCCTGTCTTTTTTAATCATATCTATTTTTACTTTGGCTTTGTCAGAAATCACAATAGCCACTCCTGCCTTCTTTTTCTCATTTGACGCCCAAAATATTTTGTTCAAGCCCTGAACCTTAAACTTGTGTATGTCCACCTGCCTCATATGTGTTTCTTGTAGACAACATATGGTGGGATTTTGGTTTCTAATCCACTCTGCTATTTGCTTCCATTTTATGTGAGAGTTCATCCCATTCACATTCAGAGTTATAATTATCAGCTGTGCATTCGCTGACATTTTTGTATTCTCCCCTATTCTTACCCCTTCTTCTTAAACTATTTCCTTTTAAACCAGTGGTTTGCTATTAAACCAGTATCCCTTATCCCCTCCCTTGATTTACGTCCCTTTCTACCCCCTCCCTTGTTATTCCCCTCTTTTTGTTTTTGAAGGCCTAATAAATTCCCTCCTCCTTCTTCTCCTCTTCCTTTTTTGACCTCCCCACTCCCCTGCTCCCCTTGGTTTATCCCTTCTGACTTTCTCAGTAGGTTTAGATAGAGTTTTATATCCCAATGGATAGTATAGCTACTCTTCCCTCTCCGAGTTGATTACACTGAGAGTAAGGTTTAAACATTACCTCTTGATGCTCTCTTCCTCTCCTTCTTGTAATAGTATTTGTCCCCTCTCCTTCCCATGCCCTCTTTGTGTGTAATAGAATATCCTATTTTTCTTATTCTCGCAAGTTTCTCCTGGTGTCCCCCTCCATTCACCCTCCTCTATCCCACCCCCCATATCATCTTAGACCATTCCCTCTCCCCATAAATCATTCTTCCCACCACTATAATAGGGAATATTTAATAGTGAATAGAGTTCACTACAGAGAATTATACATAGCATTTCTCCACATAGGAATACAGATAATTAGATCTTACTGAGGCCCTTAAAAAGGCAAATTTAAAAAATTATGAGCTTTCTTTCTTTCCCCTCTGTTTCTTATTTACCTTTTCATGTTTCTCTCGATTTTTGCGGTTGGATATCAAACTTTCCATTTAGCCCTGGTCTTTTCTGTGCAAATACTTGGAAATATTCAATTTTGTTGAATACCCATACTTTCCCCTGGAAGTATATAGTCAATTTTGATGGGTAGTTGATCTGTGGTTGCAGGCCCAGCTCTCTTGCCTTTCTGAATATGATATTCCAAGCTTTGAGGTCTTTTAGCATGGAGGCTGCCAGATCCTGTGTGATCCTGATTGGTGCTCCTTGATATTTGAATTGTCTCTTTCTGGCTTCTTGTAAGAGTTTTTCTTTTACTTGAAAGCTCTTGAATTTGGCTATTATATTCCTAGGTGTTGACTTTTCTGGGTCCAGTGTAGAGGGTGATCTATGGATCCTTTCAATGTCAGGGAAGTTGGAAGGAATACATAGACAGAGAGCATGGGTGTGAATCAACTATGTTGGAATTATCTAAAAAAGTAAGAGTGAGAAAGAGGGATGCCCTGGAAGAAGAAGTAGAATGGGAAAGTTTTCTCATATAAAAGATGTACTTAAGGAAGAACTTTTATAATGGAAGGGAAAATAGGATGGTTGGTGCACAATGCTTGAATCTCATTCTCATCAGAATTGATTCAAAGAGAGAAGAATATATTAAATATATGTGTGTGTTTATGTGTATACACATCATTTGGATAGAGAAATTGATCTTATTTGGGGAAATAGGAGGGAAAGGTGATAAAATAGGATGAGGGTAAAAAGGAAAGTTGATCTATGGAGGCAATGGTTAGAAATAAAACAGACTTTTGGAAAGGACAGGATAAAAGAGAGAGAATGACAAATGGAAGAAAATAGGATGAATAGAAATGCATAGTAATCATAAGTGTGAATGTGAATGAAATGAGATCACCCATCAAACAGAAACAGATAGCAGAATGAATAGGAGCTAGAATACAGAAAAAATGTTGTATACAAGAAACACACTTGAAACAGAAAGACACACAGTTAAAACAAAGGGCTGGAGCAGAATCTATTATACTTTAGCTGAAGTAAAAAAAAAAAGGTTTTGGGTAACAATCACAACCTCACCAAAGCCAAAGCAAAAGCAAAAATAGACTTAATTTTAAAAAATAATCATGGATACTATATTTTGGTAAAAGGTACCACAGTAAAGTAATATCAAAAATTGTATAGCAAGTTTCTCTGATAAAAGTCTCATTTCTCAAATGTGTAGTGAACTGAGTCAAATTTACAAAAATAAGAACCATTCCCTTGTTGATAAAAAGTTAAACTATATGAATTGGTAGTTTTCAGACAAAGAAATAAAAGCTCTATAGTTATGGAAAAATGTTCTGTCATCTAAAATTGGAGAAATGAAAATTCTTAGGGGAGAGGTAAGAGGTTGGGAAATAATTTGGAACTCAAAATTTAAAAAGAAAAGAATATTTTATAACGATTTTTTATTTTAAAGAGAGAATCAGTGCTTTGAAGTTGATTGATCACTGAAAAAAAGAGAATCTTGATGTCTTTCATTGTTTGTTCCAGATACTTTGACCTACATGGGCAATTGTGGACCTGGACGTAAATTGGTGGAATCCAACTGTGTTTGCATGTCTCCAGAAGAGGACTGTAGGTAAGTTGCTACATGGACTGTTTTGAAATTTGACATGACCATTAAATGCTGTACTGTATTTGTAAATTTAAAGTTACAAGTTAAAAAAAGAGTTGAATGACCTAAGGTCTTTTTCCTAAACCGAAGGACTACATCAATATGATATTTGTTTTTAAGGGTTATAAGTACCCATGTGTCTAAATTCCTTTCCTCTGTGGTTTATTTTAATTATACTTCCTTATTTTGTATAAGATCTTTTATTGTAAGCCACAGTCTTAATCAACACACTCAAAACCTACAACTTGAATACTATGACACCAGAATAAGTATAGTGTAGTAGATACTTGAAATCAGGAGAGAACTGAGTTCAAATCCCATTTCTGAAACTTCCTAGCTGTATGATCATGGGCAAGTCATTGGGATCATAAGCCAGAAGATCAGAGTATTATTAAAGCTGGAATCAGCTTTAGAGGCCATCAAGACCAATGCCCTCATTTTACAAATGAAGAAACTGAGGTCCAAAGGGTAATCAACCTGACTGGTGGCATAGAGCTAATGTGTCTAGTAAAGTAGCATTAGAGCCGAAGTCTTCCTGACTAGAAGTCCAGGACTATATTCACTATACCATGTTGACTACACATTGTTTTTACCCTTTCTGTTTTCCTGAGGTATACAGAGCACCTATGTGCCCCATGGAATACCATGAAGTTCAAGGCACATTGTAGATATTGGTCTGTATCCATTCAAGACCAATGATCATGAGCCCCCACCAATGTATTTCTACTTACCAATCAGAGGACACATTACTCTCAAGCAAAAGACATTTAACATAGAAAGAAAGTGATAAGAAAGATTATAGATATATTCAGGAGCATATCCTCCTATGTATTGTCATACTACACAAAGGGAACATGTATGACCAGAGTAACCAAGTGACATGGGCCCCTCATATCCTTAGGTCTGTTGCTTTCTTTCCTACAAAGCTTCTAATGCTTGCTGATGATGTCTTCTAGTGAGCTGCTTTCTCTGCTGAGCTGAGGTCCTCTGATACTCTACTTTCTCATGCTCTTCACTGATGGCATCTCCACCAAGTTTCCATTTATTGTTCTTTGCTGGTTTTTCTAATGAGATACTCTCTGCTGTTCTTTACTGATCTGCATTTGCTGTGCCTCATACTCTGTAGAGAAAGTTCTATTAATTCTTGTATATCATAGTCTCAGGCAATGTTTGGCACTTTTGAGTTCTCAGTCTCCAGCTAGCAGGATTCATTTAACTAGTTAGGAAAGTGCTTAGGCATTTAGTTCTATCCTTTGGTAGTCTTTTCTCCCAAGGGCCTAGCTCATTCTAAACTCTTATCAGAAGAATGATATTAAAGCCTTTTAACTCCTATTATTTCTTGTGGTCACAAACCTGAGTCTTCTTCAAATCCACTAAGCAAAACTTGAAATAAGATTAAGGGAAATAGCATAAAGGAATTATTTTCAACATCAAGTCTATAATTTCTATGAAAATCAGTTCAGTGACTTGATGAGTGAAATGGGTCACATGGGCTTAATGAAGCTATTGACCTTTGCCCCATTGTCCCAATCAGCAGCCAAATTCACTCTACTATCTTCATTTACATTAAGCATAATAGTATTTAAATTACAGGGATGTTGCAAAGATTAAATTATATATCATACTTGACAAACCGAAAATAACTGTTCACATACAATAATCACTTGTCTATGATAGGATGGCCCTTGTTTTTATCTACTTGTATCAGGGTTTATATAGCTTGGATATCAAAACTTTATCAGAGATTTTTCTGGTAAAATTGTTTTTCCAACCAACAGCTTCTTTTCTTATTGTAGCTATACTAAGTTTGTTCATGTAAAGCTTAAAAATTTTTTGGAATTTAAATCATCTATTCTATCACTTTTCCCCCTTTCTTGAATTTTCCCAGAGATACTTATATAAGGACTTTCTTCCATTCCTCTCTAATGATGTGATCTTCTGTATTTAGAGTATAAACCCATTTGGAGCTTAATATGATGTAAGGCATTAATTTAAACTTATTTTATGTAAAACTATCTTTCAGTTTTCTCAGTTATTATCCAAGAGGAAGATCATGCCTCAGTAGTTTCTAATATTGGATTATTATCAAACACTAGGCTACATTTTTATTCCTTTCTGAATAAAAGAAATCGTCTCTTCCATTGTTCAACTTTTCTATTTTTTAACCAATATCAAAGAGTTTTGATGATTATTGTTTTACAATGTAATTTGAAACTTTGTCATGATAAACTCCATTTTCCCCATTTTTTCACATTATTTCTTTTGAAATTATTGATCTTTTATTCCTTTAAATGAATTTTATTATTATTTTGCCTAATTCTATAAGTTAAATATTTGTTGATTTCATTGGTATGACTTTTTTTAAATCTAAATTTAGGTACAATCTGCATTTTATTACACTGATGTGACCCAACTATGAATAATAAATATCTAATTACTTAATAGATAAAGTCTCTAATATCCAATTAAGAAGGCCATATATCCACTCTGGTAAAAAAATTGAAATTTATAGTTTATAATCCAATACCAAAGAGTGGTATAGCCAAAAAGTACTTTAGAGTTCATATAAGAAATCAGTCAGTGAAGGCTTCTTAAAGGAGGTGGGACTTAAAAAAATGTGAAGGAAGGGGGCCTAGCAGTACCAGATATTAAACTATACTATAAAGCAGCAGTCATCAAAACAATATGGTACTGGCTAAGAGATAGAAGGGAGGATCAGTGGAATAGACTTGGGGTTAATGATGTCAGCAAGACAGTGTATGATAAACCCGAAGAGCCCAACTTTTGAGACAAAAATCCACTATTTGACAAAAACTGCTGGGAAATATGGAAAACAATATGGGAAAGATTAGGTTTAGATCAACATCTCACACCCTACACCAAGATAAATTCAGAATGGGTGAATGACTTGAATATAAAGAGGGAAACTATAAATAAGCTAAGTGAACACAAAATAGTATACCTATCAGATCTCTGGGAAAGGAAAGATTTTAAAACCAAGCAAGAGTTAGAGAAAATTACAAAATGTAAATTAAATGGTTTTGATTATATCAAGCTAAAAAACTTTTGTACAAACAAAAACAATGTAGTCAACATCAGAAGGGAAACAACAAATTGGGAAAAAATCTTTATAACAAAAAAACTCTGACAGGGGTCTAATTACTCAAATATACAAGGAGTTAAATCAATTGTATAAAAAATCAAGCCACTCCCCAATTGAAAAATGGGCAAGAGACATGAATAGGCAATTTTCAGGTAAAGAAATCAAAAGTACCAATAAGTACATGAGAAAGTGTTCTAAATCTCTAATAATTAGAGAAATGCAAATCAAAACAACTCTGAGGTATCACCTCACACCTAGCAGATTGGCTAAAATAAAAAAAGGGGAGAGTAATGAATGCTGGAGGGGATGTGGCAAAATTGGGACATTAATGCATTGCTGGTGGAGTTGTGAACTGATCCCACCATTCTGGCTGGCAATTTGGAATTATGCTCAAAGGACTATAAAAGAATGCCTACCTTTGATCCAGCCATACCATTGCTGGGTTTATACCCCAAAGAGATCATAGATAAACAGACTTGTACGAAAATATTGATAGCTGCACTTTTTGTGGTGGCAAAGAACTGGAAAAGGAGGGTATGTCCTTCAATTGGGGAATGGCTGAACAAACTGTGGTATATGCGGGTGATGGAATACTATTGTGCTAAAAGGAATAATAAACTGGAGGAGTTCCAGGCGAACTGGAGAGACCTCCGGGAACTGATGGAGAGTAAAAGGAGCAGAGCCAGAAGAACATTGTACACAGAGACTGATATACTGTGGTAAAATCGAATGTAATGGACTTCTGTACCAGCAGCAATGCAATGACCCAGGACAATTCTGAGGGATTTATGGTAAAGAATGCAACCCACATTCAGAGGAAGAACTGCAGGAGAGGAAACACAGAAGATAATCAATTGCTTGAATGCAGGGGCTGAGGCGGACATGATTGGGGATGTAGACTCGAAACTACCACACCAATGCAACTAACAACAATATGGAAATAGGCCCTAAACAAGGACACATGTTACAACCAGTAGAAATGTGCGTCGGCCATGGGTGGGGGGTGAAGGGGAAAGTAGGGGTATGAAGCATGTAAACAGGTTAAAAATGAATATTAATAAATGTTTAAAAAAAGGAGGTGGGACTTGATCTGGGTTTGATATTAATATTAACTCTATAAAATACATAGTACATAATCCCAAATAGATGGGATATGTATAGGGAGGGAGGGAAGATCACAGTCAATAAAACTAAAAAGTTAAATGAAATCAAATTATAGATGGTATGTTTTGAACACTAGACTAAGGAATTTAGATTTTATTGCCTAAGCTGTGGGGACCCACTTTTAGTTTATAAGCATGGGAATATCATGATGAAAATACTATTTTAAAAAATTAATAGAGTAGCAGTTTGCAGGAGAGATTGGAGTGTGGAATATACTCGTAACAGAGGGACCATGAGAAGTTGATATCATTGATCTGTGTGCCTTCTTTGTCTATCTTTGTCCTCTTCTTTTCTTCAGATAAACAACTTGCTTTGTTTGTTTTTTCTCTCTTTAAAGTCATTACTCAGAAGATCTCTGTGTATTCAATGCAGACTCCAACCATTATTTTACCAAACCCAGCTGTAAGTTTTTGGCAGAAAAATGTGCAAATGCCCAGAAACTCCATTTCCTATCTGTTGGAGCCTGCCAGGATGGACCTCAGTTAGAACAGGCCATTGAAAGGATAAAGCTTTCATACAACAGCACAAAGAAGGAACCTTGTGGCTATGATACATGCTATGATTGGGAAAGCTGTTCAGGTAAGATTCCATTGATTAAATGCTCTTATTACCTATATATTGGTACCCTCACTACTAATATCTACCTATACATTCTGTACTATTATTATTCATATTTACCAATCTGTTCTACTTGAAAAAGAACCTCATAGTGAGGCATTTCTGTCCTTAAATGAATTTCTACTGTGAAAATATCTACTACATTTCATAGAATAAACAGAATATATAAAGGTGTCATCAAGATCCAAATACATAAATAAGTTTTCCCATTATGGAATATTTTTTTAAGATTCAGTATATTTTTATTTCTTTCATTAACTATTTCCCAATTACATGTAAAAGTTTTTTTAACATTCATTTGCAGAAATTTGGGGTTCCAGACTATCTCCCGCCCTCTCATTCCTCTGCTACCTATTGAGAAGGCAAGCAATATGGTATTAATTATACATGTGAAATCATGCGTAATATATTCACATGGAAGATTTTCAAATGAATCACTGAAATCTGGGCTCAAAGTGTTTAAAAAACTTTACAATAGTGACCAAATTTAGGTCCTCATCTTGAGTTAACTCCTATTTTTCCCTTTTGTCCTTCGTGACCTATTTTTCTCCCTCAAGCAACTACTCCTCAGCTCAGCCTGAAGCTACAGAAGGGAATGGGGCCAGTGCTCAAGCCCAGATCATGCCTGAGGAAGCTAGAGTAGACCTAGCTACAGCTCCCTTAATCAGGTCCGAGACTGATCAGAAGGTCAAAGAAGAGCACAGTTAATGGGCCAAATCTTTATGACAGCAAATCAAAAAGTTAGCAGCTGGTACTGGTTACCCATGAACCACATTCAATTCATGGCTAAACAGTGGATAGGACAGTGGAACAAATTTAGGCATTATCCACCTCCTCCAAATGAAACCATCTGTTGGATAAAAATGCAATCAAGTCTTGTCTAGACATTGTTATTCCTAATAGAATCCATCCCAGGAACACTTATTGGGTTAAAGAAATTAGTAGGACATAGAAAACCTTTCTAACAATTGGAGTCATTCAGAAATGACATCAGCTACCACAAGAGAGTTCCCTGATGTAAATGCCTGACCTCCTACCAAGGATAACTTAGAGGGGATTCCTGCATTTAGTAAGAATTGGACTATATGACCTCTGAGTTCCCTTTCAACTCTACATTTATTTTGAATATTATTCAACTTTATTTCACATTTCAAATTGAAGGTTCCCAGGTGGGTTTTATCATCTCTCATCCATCTAGGAAGGATTCTTATTTCAAAATACAACTGTTTTTCTTCAAGGATACTGAATGATCTTGTAATGTTATCTTGAAGAATATACTTTGAAGGGAAAGCTGGGTGGTTCAGTGGATTGAGAGTCAGGCATAGAGACAGGAGGTCCTGGTTCAAATGTGACTTTAGACACTTCCTAGCTGTGTGAGTCACTTAACTCCCATCGTCTAGCCATCACTGCTCTTCTACCTTGGAAACAAAACACAGTATTGTTTTTTTTTAAGAGTATTCATAGGTTGTTTTTGTTGTTCTTATTGTTTTTTTTAGAGTATACATGGAAAGAAAAGAGTGTTGGATAGCATAAGGTATTCCAAATGCTCTCTAATGCAGTGAGGTACTATGCAGGTCATGTATTTAAGGCTATGTACAGTAAATTATCTTTAATTCCTACTTATCCCATTTATCACTGAGCAAAAGTCTTTGTGGAGTTCTTTGATTGGAAAGAATTTTCTTTTGCTCTCTTTCCCATGAATTATTCTTTTCAGTTCTAAGTGAAAAATCTTCCCTGCCATTAAATTCCATCAAAAAGTTTGTGTTTTTATTATTACCTTTTCTGTGGTTCCTATATTGAAATCCTCATAGATTTCAAGAGCTGACATATTTTCAAAGAAGAATTCCAAAGTTTGTAGGTCTGTTCATGGCTTGCTCAAATTGCTATGGGGGAAGTAAAATGGGCCAGAAAGATTTTCCCCAAAATTTTATCAGCATTTTGCAAAGCTTTTCACTAGTCACTGATGAAATTATAAAATGCAACGCATTTCCACCCTGAAAATCTTGTCTGCTTGAGCCAGTCTCGTTTAGGTCCAGGCTTCTTGGTAGTGTCTGGCAAAGAACAGTATCAACATGCATGCTTTACCATGAATGTAGTCCTTGACTTTAAAGAAAATGACCATGGGAAAAAATTCAGATCCCTCCTCTTCTCAGTAGCTTTTCTTTCGACCACAAGCTAAAAGATCTTAATTGTGAGCAGAATGTTTTCTTGATTAACTTGTGGTCTAGATTACATTGTATACTTTCCTGAAATCTTGCTTGAATCACAAAAATAAAATCAAGAAAATCACAAAATGTACCTTTAAGGAGTTATCATGAATGATTCCCTTCTACCCCTCCTCCACCATGTACTCATTTTTATAAAGATAAATTGTTGTATCTACACTAAATTAGTATCCATATCCAGTCTACGGAGAAGCATTTGTTAGTTTAATATTTATTCAATGAACACATAACCAGAGCCTATTTATCTATGAATTCAAATTTCTATGTTCAGTAATATGAGAGAAACAAATGAAAAAAAAACTTAACCCTTATTCTCATGAAGGTTACACTCTAATCAAAAAAAGTAATCACAAATCACAAATAGTATAAGACTATCAAATTACTTGCCTTCTCCAGGAAGGAAAAGAAGAAGAAGGGAGGAAGAAAATTTGAATCATAAATTGCCAGAAAACAAGTGTTAAAAATTGTTGCTATAAGCAATTAAGGGGAAAACATAATAAAATATTACTGGGGAAAACAAATAGTATAGCAAAAGGTAGAAATGTAAAAAGGAGAAGTACAAAGCATCTCTTAGAGTAGAATCGATTGTTTCTGTTTGGGGTGATGGGAGAAGGCTTCCTGAGAAAGAATTCTTTGAAGAAGGGCATGAAGAACAACTAGGAAAGAGAGAAAGAGACAGAGACAGAGAGATGGTAGAATTAATACATAAAGAGATAGATGATAGAGGGATGGATAGATGGATGGATTGATTTGGATGCTTGGATGGATTGATTACATTCATTAAACACTTGATAGGTGCCGGTTACTATGCTAATTTGGCATTGAAAATACAAATACCATGGAAAAAAATGATAATCCCAAACTTCAAGGAGCTTATGTTTTAGAAGAAGAAGACAACATATAAAATACAGGCAATAAGAAGTTAGCAAACAAAAAGGAGAGAAAACAGGAAGTAAGTAGAAGGCCACTGGTAAGGAGATGGAAAAATCCAGAGTAAGGAATAGAGCCAAGAGTGAAGGAACACAGCCTGGAATCTCACTAAGTAGTGGATGATCCCATCCAGAGACTCACTAACCAAAAGAGAAAACCACACAGTAAAATAAATGAAACGGAGCTTCTAACTCTTTCGTGTGTGTTGGGGGCAGAGGGTTTTGGGGTTGGAGGTACTTTTTAGACTAGTCCTGTGATTTCATTGGTAATGTGAATTTCCAAATGAGGAAACTCCTACCAACGTACATTGTTCTATAATTTATAATCTTGGAATGCTTTATCCATAAAATGTTTATCCATAGAATAATACTTCAAACTATTTCATAAGCAAAATTCTTACATGAATTCTGAACTGCACATTATAATAAGCTTCCTGAGGATAATACCCATGGTTTTTGTCTTGTTTGTTTCCTCTAACATTCTCAGGGACATCTCTGATACTTCCAAAAAAAGCCAAATAAATAAAACAACTCTATTTCTTTGCCTTGACTAATTGTTTCACATGACTCTGGCCAATTTTGTGAAAGTTACTTGAGAGTTCCAGTGGCTCTTATTCATGACATCCTCCTTCTAGTCTTTTCTCTGCTATCTCCCAAATTAATGAGACCCTGTTTTGAATAAGCAGAAATAAAAAGAGCTCCCTATGGAAAAATATATTGTCAGTTTCAACGTGACATCCCTTCACTACACCTGCCATTTACAATTCACAATTTCCAAGGAAATGTGTATTAAGTCTACATTTAAGTGTTTTGCCCCACAGCCTTTTGTGTGCTTACACTGTCCCTGAGAGAACATCAACATCTTTGTGTGACTTTGTTATTTATTCCCCAACTAAAGGTGAAAGCAATGAGTTTTCTTGTAAATTTGTGCAACGTTTCTTGGCTGCCACAGCATTTTGAGCCAGTCTGCCTGGAAAGATGGAGCCAGACACCACACTCCCCACCGAGACAGAAGGAGACAAAAATCCAGACATATTAGACTAGAAACATTCCAGGTGTTAGGTACAAAAAGCCAGAGGTGTCAGCCCTTGTCTCTGTGTTTATTCTGCAAATTAATGGAAGAATTTTCTTTTCATTTAAGCATCTGAGGATATAATTGCTCTAATTGAGTGTTTGGTGGTGCAATGGCTAGAATGGTAGACCTGGATTCAGGAAGACCTGAGTACAAATTTAGCCTCAGACACTTACTAGCGATGTGACCTAGGCAAGTCTCATAGCTGGTGTCTGCCTCAGTTTCTCCATCTGTAAAATGGAGATAATAGTAGCACCCATTTTTTTTTTGCAGAGTTGTTAGGAGGATCAAATGAGATAATAATTTCAAAATGTTGAGTACAGTGTACACAGTAAGTGCTATATAAACATTTTTATCATTATTAGCTATTAATTCCTAGGATTCAAAGCTGGACAGGAGTTGGGATCATCTAGTTCAACTCCTCTGTTTTATAGATGAAGAAAATAAGACTCATAAAGCTGAACTGTCTTACTCAAGAACATATAGCTAAGCAGAACCAAGAAGTTTGCCCGAATAAATCTAGTGTTCTTACTATCTATATCATGTAACTAAAAGAAACCAAAGACTCTTCTAAAAAATTGTCCACATACCTTTTCTTAGCATTCTTTGTAAGTGTTGTTTGCTAACCCTAGAGGAAAGACAAAGGATTTATCTTTATTTTTGAGGTCTGATTTTATATTGTAATAATAATTGTTTTTTATTCATTTCAGTGGTATCTGACTCTCCATGACCCCATTTTGCATTTTCTTGGCAGATATGGGAGTGTTTTTCTATTTCCTTATCCAACTCATTTTACAAAGGAGGAAACTGAGGCAATGTGGCTTTCCAAGGGTCACACAGTTAAGAAGTGTCTGTGGCCAGATTTGAACTGAAGAAGATGAGTTTTCCTGACTCCAGGCCCAGCACTCTATCCCCTGCACCAACTAGCTGACAAAAAAATCAACAAGAACTGGAGCTGAGAATGTAGCAAATTAACAATGTATGATGAGGGAGGAGGAAGAGGTACTGCATCTTCCCTTACTTGATAATTATAATGCCATTTTAGAGTTGGTTAGGTGGCATAGAAGTGTTGGACTGGTTCCAAAATCAGGAAAAGCTCCTGTTCAGATCATGCCTCAGATACTTCCTAGTTGTGTCACCCTGGCCAAGTCACTGATGCTCTCTTGGGTTTTAATAGCATCTACCCACAAGCAGGGTTGTGGAGTTGAAATAAAAAGTATTTGTGAATCTCAAAATGTAATATTAATGCCAGCTGTTATTGTTTTTGAATAAGCCTCCATTTCAGTGCAAACAGCAAAGCATGTCTAATTCTTGGGTTTTTCTTTCCTTTACCCCATTTCTTGTGCAAGTTCAGACAAAAGCCAAATTTGACTCTAGTAGTCTCTCCTAGACCAATAGCCAACTAGCAATTCAGGAAAGTTCTGTCCCTTCTAAAACAAATCAAATTGCTTCTAAGACCAGTAAATGACAAGTTAGCAGGCATATGAGTTTTTTGTTTCTAAAATCATATAACTGGGAGCAACTATGTGGATCAGTGGATAGAGAGCCAGGCCTAAAGATGGTCCTAGGTTCAAATCTGGTCTCAGACACTTCTAGCTGTGTGACCTTGGGCAAATCACTTAAACCCAGTTGCCTAGCCCTTACTGCTCTTCTGCCTCTAAACAAATTCACAATATTAATTCTAAGATGAAAGATAAGGGTTTTTTAAATAAATTAATTAATAAAAATTAACAAACAAAATGACATTATTCATGTGAAGGAAGAGAAGATATAGTGAAACTCCTCCCCTTACCCCACACTACTGTATTTGGTTAATTTGTGATAAACATTGTTTCTTTCTGAGCCCCAGGTTCTATTTTGTAATATAGTAGCCACCTCAGAGATTGTTGTAAGGGTCAAATAAGGTAATATGTGTAAAGCACTTAAGCAAACTTGAAATATTACATAAATATTAACTATTATTATTATCATCACTATCGTTAATACAATATATGTCCAGATTTCGAAAATAGGGAGTGGGAAGTCTTTTTCCATCTCTCTTCTAGAGTAAACTGACAGTAAAAATACAGAATTCTAAGGGAAAAAAATGAGGACAAGAAATGTATTTACTCTGTGTATGGTGTATGAGTATATGGGATTTTCAGGGAAGGCTAGCACCTCTGGATGAGGGCTTGCCAAGCCTTTTTCAGAGCTGCTCACCCACCTTCGGTGTCCATCTTTCATCCACTCTCACCTGTGGCTCCAAGAAGCTGCAGCATGTACAAAAGCCAAACCCTGGAAAGTCATCCAGGCTAAACCAACTTGAGGGTAACCAAGAGGCTTCAAACCCATCATGAGTTAGGGAGATGTCTACCCCAAGCATGTGATGACTTTCCCCAGTGGAATGAGCAGAAAAGAACAATTAGTTCCAACAGCCATGAAGGCAGCTGAAGTAGGCACCGTGGAGTACTTAGACCCTGGTCAGACATCAAAGACACCAAGGTCATCTCCTGCATCTGGGACATTGCCAGTTGTCCTGACTTTTGTCCTGCCACTGAACTTCTATGACCTGGAAGAGAGAGTGAGACTGACAACTTTGTGCACCCCTCTCTCACCTAAATCCAGTTAACCTGCAAGTCAAGAAAGACATCATCCTATGATACCATTGGCCTTTTTTCAAAATGAAGAATGACATATTAATTTACAGGATCTTAGGATCCTGTGGGAAGTGACCCATGTTCCAATGTAGACTTGTCCCATAGACACTCGCTTTCTATATTCTACATAGCATTCCTCCATGCCCTGGTTTGGAATTCTGAGTTGAATAAGACTCTTTTACTGAACTGAATTCTACCAATAGTTTTCTTTCCACACAAACAGCACGATGGGGATGAAAGCTACTAAATTACATTGATACTACTGATCATTAGTACAAATGTCCATACTACAAAAAATATATATACTTAAGCTAAGTGTATAACTCATGTCACAAAAACAAAGGCTCTCATGTTGGGGAAGTGTGGACTAGCTAAGGGAGAAGGAAAAAAAGGAAATCACCACTTCTTGTCCTCAGCCCATGCTGCTGAGCATTTTGTCTTTCAGTGCTGAAGTATGGAGCCAGTGTTTCACCCATTCACCCAATCACCCACACTACTTTTAGAACCAGGAGCAGACAGGCAAGGAGCAATCAACTAAGCTGGATGACTCTTTCCATGAATATTTTCATGAATGTGATTGTCATTCCCACACTTGTTTCCAAGCTCATGAAACAAGAGTATGGGTTAGAGTACTGAACTTTGGAGGGGAGTTAAATATTTGGATGTTCAAGTCTCTGTTCTGCCACTAGCTAAATCTATTGTCTCATCTGTAAAATGAAAGCTTTTGGAAGAGGGTCTTTGCTATTTCTTCTAGTTCTAAAGATAGTATAATGTCTGTATGGAGGAACGAGGTAATCTTTTGGTGGAGTGATTCACTGTTTACACATTCATCTGTAAAATTTAAAGTCAAACTAAGAGGATCTGATCCTGCTCCTGTTATGTTAGAGCAGGAGCTTCTAAGTTGGGGTCTACAAACTAGAGAGATAAATAGATAGCTATATAGGTAATAGATTAGTATAGATAAATAATTATATTTATTTTTTCACCTTTCTTCTATTATTTTTTTTATTTAGAATATTTTCCAAGGTTATATGATTTGTGATTTTTCCCACCCCTTTTCCTTCCCTCTCCCAGAACTGACAAGCAATTCCACTGGATTACACATGTATCATTGTTCAAAACCCATTTTTGTGTTTAAATAATTATATTTCAACATAAATAGTTTTCTTTACAATCCTATATGTTTTGTTTTATGCATTTGACATCCATAGGGTTCAACATTCTGCCAGATGGGTCAATAGACCCAAAAAAGATTAAGAATACCTGCCTGAGAAGGTCACTTTATATATATTTTATGCCTTTCTAAGGTAGTTATTGTATATTTATATTTATCTGTATGTGAAGTATTAAGGAGTTAAGTAGGATTTGATATTAATTAGTAGTTAGACCTCAACTAACTGGATATCCATTATCTACATTAGTCACCAATAGTACAATCAACTAAAATACCCATAGTTAACTATAACTTTCAAGAGGACAGGAACCATATCTTGCATCTCTTTAATTATTCATACTTTTTGACCATTTACCAAAAGTGGAATGGCTCTTATTTTTGCTTATAATTATTTATCTTGAAAATGAAACTTTTATCAGAAAATTTGCCGTACAGGTTTTTTCCCCCAATTTCCTACATCTTTTCTAATTTTCTCTAATTATTCATCTAGAATAATGGATGAACAAAGAAGTTGCTTTATGCTTTTTGTTTAATTGAATTAATCATATTGATGAAATAGATAATCTAGAAAAGAATTATATAATAAGCAAATAATATACATGTTCTCTCCTTTTCAGCCTCCACATCTACATGTGTCTGTCTGATGCCCTACCAGTGCCCAAAGAATGGAAACCAAGTCTATTGCATCAGAACAGGCTCTTCAAAGACTGAGAAAACAATGAATATCTGTGTACTGGGAGCACTGTATTGTGCCCAAAAGAAGGTGGAAATAGTGCATCATGGACAATGTATTGCTTGAGGCAAGAAATAGTGCTCTATAGACAAGACTACTTAGAAGACCTGTTTGTTTAGATGCTCACTGGGTAGATGGATTTAAAATTCACTACCCCAAAATGTTTACATTTATGTTCCTTACATAAATAAAAGCAGACCTAAATAATTGGAAAAATACTAATTGCCAATGGGGAGGTGAAGGCAATATAATAAAAATGACAATATTATGTAAATTATTGATGCATTCAGTGTCATATCAGTCAAACTATTTAAAAAATTATACCACTAGAAAAAAATTATTTAAAAATTCATTTGGAGGAAAAAGAGGTCAAGAATATCAAAATAATACATAAAAAAATAACAAATGATAAGGAAATGACCCTAGCAGTAGTTGATCTCAATCTATACTACAAAACTGTAATCATCAAAACATTTTTGATTATGAGTAAGAAATAGAGAGGTTGATCAATGAAACAAATTAGGAACAGAATTACAGAAATAAATGAACACAGTAATCTAGTGATGGATAAATCCGAAATACTAGCCTTTATGGCAAAAACTCACTATTTGAATTGTTGGGAAATTATTGAGAATTTTGTTGGGAATTGTTAGGAAAATTGTGAAACAATCTGCCAGAAACTAGGTATAGAACAACATCTCACATCATATGCCAAGATAAGCTCCAAATAGATACACAATTTAAACATAAATGGTAACATTGTAAATAAATTAGAGGAACATGGAAGAAATTACTTCAGTTCTATGGATAGGATAACAGTTCATATTAAATAAGAGACAGAGAAGTTTTTTTTGTTTTTTATTTTTTGTTTTTAAAAACCCTTACCTTCCGTCTTGGAATACACAATGCTGTATATTGGCTCCAAAGCAGAAGAGTGGTAAGGGTAAGGCAATGGGTGTCAAGTGACCTGCCCAGGGTCACACAACTAGGAAGTGGCTGAGGCCATATTTGAACCTAGGACCTCCTGTCTCTAGGCCTGGCTCTCAATCCACTGAGCTACCCAGCTGCCCCCAACAGAGAAGTTTACAAGAGTCTAAATGGGCAATTCTGATTACATAATTTCAAAAAAAAATTGTACATACAGAACCAATGCAGGTAAAATTAGAAAAGATACAGGAATTTGGGGAGGGGGAACCTTACAGCAAATTTTCTGATAAAAGTTTCTTTTTCAAGATAAATAATTATAAACAAAAATAAGAGCCATTCCACTTTTGATAAATGGTCAAAAAGTACGAATAAGCAGTTTTTAACGTAAGAAATCAAAGTTATTAATAGCCATTTGAAGAAAAAATAGTCTGCATAACTAATAGAGAAAGGTAAATTAAAACAACTCTGAGGTACAATCTCACATTCATTAGATTGGCTGAAATGATACACTAATAAAATGACAATTGCTAGAACAGCTTTTGGAAAACAAGTACTTTAATGCACTTTTGGTGAAACAAACTGTGAAGTAGTCCAAGCACTCTAAAAAAAATTTGAACTATACTCCCAGAATTATAAAATTGTGTTTACCTTTAACAAAGGGATATTGGTAATATATCAATACACCAAAGAAATCAAAGAGTAAAATGACCCATAAATGTTCAAAAATATAGCAAATCTTCTTGTGGTAACAAAGATAGGAAACTGAAGGGAATGGATGAACAAGTTATGAAATATGAATGTGAGGGAATACTATAGTGCTGTAAGAAATGATGAAGAGAATGGTTTCAGAAAAACCTGGGAAGACTTGCAGGAAATGATGCAAAGTAAAGTGAGCAGAATCAGGAAAACTATACAATAGCAACACTATTGTAAAGATAATCTACTTTGAATGATTTAGGAAATTTGATCAACACAATGACCAACCACAGTTCCAAAGGTCTCCTGATGAAATATTATCCACCTCCAAATAGGCAGCTAATGGATTTAGAGTAGAGATTGAAACTGTCGATGTAGAATCTAGAAGCCCCCAAACTTTTAGCCTAGAAAGATTTAATGACCCCCAGTTTATTTAGCTTAAAGATGACAGCCGCAGGCTTGATCCTGTCAAATGAAAGTTCTTCCCTGAAGGAAAGGCCAAGCCCAAGTCAAGTGACTCTTTAGCTCAGTAGGCAGTGCTTCAATGAGTCAGTCTCCTAAGCTGAAGGTCCTGAGTTCCATCCTCAAAAGGAGGGTGTCATATAGTAGGAGAGGCTTCTGGAGACAAGAAGAATCACTTGGCTTGGGCTTAGCCTTTTCCTCAGGAAGGAACTCTCATGTGACAGGGTCAAGCCTGGGGCTGTCATCTTTAAGCTAAGTAAACTGGGGGTCATTAAATCTCTCTAGGCTACAAATTTGGGGACTTCTAGATTCCACATCAACAAAACTTATCTTTTTTTTTCTTTCTTCCTTCTGGACGTGACTAATGCAGGAATTTGTTTTTGCACAATTATACATATTCATAATTGGTTTTATCTTTCCTATCTTCTTAATGTATGGGGGGAGGAAGGGAGAGAATTTCAAACTGAACAAATACAATAAGATTTTTTTAAATTAAAGATTGCAATAACACAAAACAAAATAAAATATCATGAATCCTTGAAAAAAAATTAATACTGTACTTTGTATCTTAGACCAATAGTGTAAAACTCAAATAGAAATGGGGGCCACTAAATGGTACATAATTTCTGCAGGGAAATATTGACTTAAAAAACGTATATTAACATCATCTATGTTGTACTGTAGTCTTATTTATTTTGTTAAAAGTTTCCTAATTATATTTTAATGTGGTTCAGTCAGGACTCAGAGTGCTGCAGACCTGTGCTCTTGGGACTGAATGTTTGACAACTATATATTAGGCCAGAGACAATTTGTATTAATTTACCACTATTCTAAATCCAAGCATTTCTAACTTAGAGAGAGAAATACCCAGACAGAGATAGACCACACATACCCATGCCCTCAGGCATGTCATCCTAAAATAATTTGAGTTAACATTTATAAGAACAAGGAAAAGGTCACAATATGGTTAAAAAATTTGGAGTGGATGATCCAGAACAATGGTCATTTGATTTTCTGCTAAAATTACTCACTTCCTTCCTTGACCACTCCTCTTCAAGGACTGTAAAAGATTTTTCAAATAGAATAGGATCCCTATCTCAATCCTTGATTGGAAAAGAGCCATTAGGTAGGACTTAGAGGCCCTGGCCTTAACTAAACAAAGATTGGCTTCTATCCTTAATCCATGTCAGGAGACCTTATTCTTTGTTCTTGACCTTTTACACATTTGCTTAAAGGAAAAAGGCTGGAAAGGACTGTAATGAGAAAATAATGTTAACATTTGTAGTTGAACTAATATAGGAGTTTTAATATACTTCCACATTATTTAATAGTTTTATAGTGCTCTTTCTGCTTATCCTCTCTCATTCTCTCTCAATTTCTCTGTCTTTATATTTATCTGTCTTTGTTTCTGTTATTGTCTTTAAAAAATGCAGGCTTTGATTAGAAAACTTGGTTTCCTTTTGCATTAATTTATTTCTATAGTTCTACCAACTTTTTTTTTACTAATATTAATTTGTTAGACCCTCTTTAAATTTTTTTTCAAACATACAAATCTATTAATTTTTAGATTGGGCAAATCACTATATTCTTCACTTAGCTGAAATGTTCAGGATTTTAAATTCATGTAAAAACTTGGTAAATTAATTTGCTGGTGAGAGTGACTGGAAACTTGGGAATTGAATAGTTATACCTGTAGCTAGTTTCCAACTAGGCTCCAATCCAAGCAAAACTTTCTCTAGCAGTAGAAGAAGAGAGGATGCCCATAGGCAGAGAGTATTGAGAAACTATGAACCTCAGGTTTGAAGTGATCTTGCAAGAAAATGTCATTCCAGAGAGCAAAATGGAGTTTAAAGGAGTGCAGTCCAATGGGAAATGATATGTAATGAGCCTTAAGTGATATACCATGTAAAAAGTTCTCTATGTGTCTTTCTCTTCTACCTCTCTCCTTCCTTTCCTTTTCTCTCTCTTTTCCCTTCTCTTTCTCTGCCTCTCTACCCTTTTCTCCTTCTCCTTTCCCCTCCCCCCTCTCTTTCTTCATATCACATTCACACGCATATGTAGATACCTACAGATATCTCCGTGTATAATCAGTTATTATTATAGTTCTACAGTCAGGGGTTCCTTATTGTCTAACAAACCCTTGTCCCTACTAACCACTGTCTTCACTAAGCATCTTAAAACTCAAAGCATTGCAAGTTATAGTGAGATACAAAAATATCCCAAATTTGACTCATTGGATTCCAAAATATCAGCCCAGTCTGAGGTGATCTTAGGTGACTCGAGAATAAAATGTAGGTCAAGTCAATGAAGAATTACACTTTGGACCAAATGAGAAGTTTATCCTGGCTGGCATGTGAACATAAGCCCAGTATCTACTATTGAGACACAATTGTAGAACCCAGAAAGAGTCAGAATTAAAAATCCAGACTCTTGAATAACATTATAGTGAAACAGCCTTGTCTGTAGGAATTCCTAACTTACAGACCTTTGACTTCCTAACCTTCCCCCTTACCTGAAGGAATTCCTTCCAGACACCCCCCCCCCTGCCTCCCCTCTTATCTGAAGGGACCACCCACCTCCCAGACCTCTCCACTGCTGGACTTCCAACCTTCCAGACATCCCCCTATCCCACCCCCAGCTGCCTACCACTCTATAAATACCCAGCTCAGGCAGAGCTAGTGGTCACACATTTCAATGTGAGACCCTTGGTTTAAACTAAGACAATAAAGTCCCTTTGCATCTTGCTTTGGTAGCTCAGACTCAATTACTGGGATAATTCTTTGAGAACATCACTATTTATTTTCTTCTTCTTTTTTTTTTAAACCCTTACCTTCTGTCTTGGAGCCAATACTGTGTATTGGCTCCAAGGCAGAAGAGTGGTAAGGATAGGCAATGCAAGTGACTTGCCTAGGGTCACACAACTGGGAAGTGTCTGAGGTCATATTTGAATCTAGGACACCCCTTTCCCCCCACCCCCTGCCCCGCCTCTAGGCCTGACTCTCAATCCACTGAGCTACCCAGCTGCCCCCCACTATTTATTTTCTTGACAGGTTCCAGATGTACAACCTGAGTGCAATAACTCATATGACAGTTACTAAAGAAGGGAATGGTCAACACAGAGCCATGAAGACAGTCTACTGACCCCCAAAGAGTAATGTTCAAATTCTTCTGGCTGATGTAAAGTGGCTTAAAAACTCAGGTTCTCTTGGTGTAATAACAACAAAATGATCCAGAACTGGGGCACCCAAACATCCTTCTTTGCCTTGGCTCATCTACGTGGAAAAAGCATCTAATTTCTAGCTCAGCACATAGCTTTCAACCAATATGAATTGTCCAGTGACTGTGGCAAATGTATCATGTATCCAAGGTCCTCCATGGCTTCATATGCACAGATTCTGGGAACAACCTTACCAAAGAGCAATGGTTAAGTTCTGTCCTGAATGTCTCATGACACTTCATTGGATCATCAGTTTAGAAAATCTGTGTCTTGCAAGGGCATCACCAAGAATCAGGATCAACTTCCTTCTGGTGTGTATTATCTGCCTACATGGTACAAAATCATTCAATTAAACAAATCTTGGTGGGTTTCACTGATGAAAAGATTTGTTTTTGCCTTCCTTGGCTTCTCCAGTAAATTTGCTTCAGTTCCAGCATTGCTTTTTTTTTTAACCCTTAACTTCTGTGTATTGGCTCATAGGTGGAAGAGTGGTAGGGGTGGGCAATGGGGGTCAAGTGACTTGTCCAGGATCACACAGCTGGGAAGTATCTGAGGCCATATTTGAACCTAGGACCTCCCAGCTCTAGGCCTGATTCTCAATCCACTGAGCTACCCAGCTTCCCCCTCCATCATTTCTCAATGATTATTTCTAAGTAAGTGGAAATGGTGCTTCATTGACAACACCAGGAACTAGAAACTAGAAATTCTCACATTCTTAAAAATGTTTATACATGCCTCACAAAGGATGAAGTGAAATAAATCTATTTGCATATATATAAACATATAAAGAGTATGGAAATGAGTAGATTATTTAAGATTGGAAGAAGAGAGTGATTACATTTACCATTTAAATTCACCAAATTGCATGTTTTTAAATTCAGTAAAAGTAGTTAGAGGAAAATTTGAAATATAAAAAGCAAAAAGCCTTACATATAGTGCTTACTTGCTAAAGTTAACAATGAATTATATAAATAAAGACATATACAAAAAACATTCCTCTGAGGGACTTCTAGGGTACTTAAGTAATTTTGTGTAATAAAGGAGAAAAAATTGTTATTAGTAAAAGATCATTCAAAATTAAGTGGATCTTCTTACTATTTCTTGATTACCAAATCAGCTGCATTGAATTTTAAAGCAAATGTCTGTCACATTTGAATTCTGAAAAGTTCTAGACACTTAGTAAAGATGGGAAGCACAACAAAATGCCCACCCCCCCACCCCCGGGAACTTGACATGTGATCAGGATAGGAATTGTATTATTAGAAAGTGAACCCTTACAAAAATTGTCAGACTGACAAACCAAGAGCTCAAGAACCAGATTGTAGGACCACTGAAACAACATGTATATACAAATTACAACCATAAGTCAAGAGGGGGAAAAAAGACAGCTTCCAGCATAATTTTTTTCTCTAGTAAAAGTTGAGGAATCTTCTGCCATTTTTACTTTGGAAGCCTGGAATTAAAGCTGATTACATATCACTTGAAGTTTTTGCAAGACCTTTACATGTGGCCACATCGACATCTCCATCACAGAATCATAGGTGGAGAGCCAAACAAGACTTTAGAGTTCCTCTAATTCAACCTCTGAATTTTACAAATGAGGGAATGTGCTTAGAGGGGTTAAATTGCTTTGCCAAAGAACAGATGGGTAGCAAGTGACAGATTTAGCAAGTGGGATTTTAGATGTAGTCTTTAAATTCCAAAGCCATGTTACCATATCACCTCTCCCTGTTTCCCATAGCCTTACCTTTGTCTCCCTCAGCAAACACAAAATGCTTATTGAGGACCTCACTGTAGACCCAGCATCTTTTCAGGTGCCATGAGGGATAGAATGAATGAGTGAATGAATAAAAAGGTATTTAAGCAATGGTTTATGTACAAAGCTCTGTGCTAAGACAGCTGAGATAATTATTGACCCAAATAATAGAAAGGAATGCAAGACTACCAGTGACAATATCTCACATTTCAATAGCACTTTACACTTACAAATTCTATATACATTTTCTTCTTTGATCCTTACCATTAGTAGACAGAGAAAATTAACAGATAAGGGAATTATGTGAACTGGAATTGAAACAGAGCAAAAAGAGCAGAACCAGGAGAACATTGTACACAGAGACTGATACACAGTGGCACAATCAAATATAATGGACTTCTACTAGCAGCAATGCAATGACCCAGGATAATCCAGAGAAATTTAGGAGAAAGAACACTATCCACATCCAGAGAATGAATTGTGGAAACAGAAATGCAGAAGAAAATCATATGATCGATCATGTGGTTCAATGGGGATATGATTGGTGTTTTAAAGGTAAAGATTACTCTATTGCAAATACAGAAAACATGGAAATAGGTTTTGAACAATGACACACATATATCCCAGTGGAACTGCTTGTCAGCTCTGGTAGATGGGAGGAAAGAGTGGGGGAATCATGAGTCATGGAACCATGGAAAAATATTCTAAATAAAAAAAAAATAGACAGATAAGGGAATTAAGGATCAAAAAGATTTGTTGACTAGTCCAAAGTCAGGAGATAGTAAGTGACAAAAGAGTGTCTCAGATCTAGATCTTTTGAGTTCAATCACAACTGGTTTTCTTGTTTCATTGGGACTAATTTGGACAATCCATAAATCAGTCCCATATCTCAATATGAACTTGTGAAGGAAAATTTCAGTAAGAAAGAAGCCGTACCCATTCTTTGCTCCTTAGACTGACTTTTTATTGGTAAAATGAAGAATGCTGGCAAGAACCAACCCAAAGGGATATACTGCTTAATTTGAAATACTGAAAATATGTTTTTAAACACAGACATCTATTCTTTTGGCTGAGAGATGGTTGTATCAAGGGCAGGCCAGTAGCAGATGCAACTGATTTGAAAGGTGCTAGACACAAAGGAAGCTGAATAGAAACTCTAGTCCCAGTTAAGCTCTCAAAGTGAGAGGCAGAAATTGGAGAAGTTGTGACCATCTGGAGCAATCAACAACTAGGCAAAGTAGATTGGAATGAATAAATCACTTCCGTTCCCTGGGAAGGCTGGAAGCCAATAAACTATGGAGTACTTTTAGATATTTTGTCTTGGAGTATGTGACGACTGAGAGTAGGCTTGTTTGTGGGGACTCACTGTCCAATTGTCCAAAAATTTGGGATTACGTATCATTATTCTCATTTTCCTCATCTCTACAAATATAAACTCTTCTGTTTCACATTTAAATTCCCCCACCACCTGGCTTCTACCTACCTTTCCAGACTTGTATTACATTGTTCTCCTTCATATATTCTGTGATTCAGCCAAACAGATCTTACTGTTTCTCCTTCTCACAAAACACTCTACTTCCCACCTCTGTAGACTTTACCTGACCAACATACCCGGAATGCACTGCCTACTATACTAAGAAGGCATAAAGGGATAGCTAGGCAGCTCAATGGATTGAGAATTGGACCTAGAGACAGGAGGTTCTGGATTCAAATGTGACCTCAGACACTTCTGATCTGCGTGACCTTGGGCAAATAAATCACTTAAGCCCAATTGCCTAGTCCTCACTGCTCTTCTGTCTTAGAATTAGTACTAACAGAAACTAAGTACTTAAAAAATTTATTTCATAAGGTTGTAGATCTACAACCAGATTATAGATTCCATGTGAAGAAATGCCTCTGGGAGGTAAAGAAATTACCACTGTGTAGCTGAACGGTGGCCCCAAACCCTTCTTTCTTCTGATAACACCAGTGTAATCCTAAAATCCAAGCAACACTGGATGACTTCTAGTCTCCATGGAGGCAATGACCAGTCCTTCCTTCTCTAATTCAACCAAGACAATGCCAATACTTTAAGAAACAAAAACAAACAAAAAACAAAACAAAACCCTACTATTAGATTAAGGGGGAAAAAAATAGCAGCTAGGTGACACATAGAGTGCTGGACCTGGAGTCAGGGAGACAGGCATGATGAAGTAGACAGGTACCTTTTACATTCTTAAATTCTGGGGAACAGTGGTAAAGGTATATTCCTAATGAAGTTAGGCGACAGTTAAAGGTGAATGTACACTTACATAAATGAATTCCAGTTTAAATATTTACAAGAAATAAGAAAACAAAGAGCTTTCCTAAACTTCTTGGGCCCTCCTATCTTCACCCTTCTGTGCCCACCTAAGTGCTCATTTCAATAGTGGTAGTTGCTTTTTATCCAGCTATGATGTATAGGTAAATTAAAGCTAAATGAGTTCTAGCTTTTTGACTGTGTTATTGTTCTTGAGTCATTTTTAAGTCATGATGATCCCATCTGGGGTTTCTTGGTCAAGATACTGGAGTGGTTTGCCATTTCCTTTTCCAGCTCATTTTACAGATGAGGAAACTGAGGCAAACAGAGTTAAGGGGATTTGCCCAAAGTCACATAGCTAGTAAGTGTCAGAGGCTAGATTTGAACTCAGGTAAATGAGTTTTCCTGACTCCAGACCCAGCACTCTATCCATTGTGCCACCTATCTGCCCCAGCTTTTTGTCATAATTTCTTATAAATCAGATCCTGTATACCTCTGAATGAATATAGATAACACAGTATAACACTCAAATAGAACAGGGACCACCAAACCCACTCCACCAGCATATTGATTTAGTAAACTACACATTAACATTATCTATGTTCTATTGTCTCTTTACTTCTTTTATTATATATTTCTTTTGTTATATATTTCTATTATATATTGTATGTGTATATAATATATATTATATTATTTAACATATTTTGTTATATATTTCTCAAATTATATATAACGTGTGTGTGTGCGTGTGTGTGTGTGTGTGTGTGTGTGTGTGTGTGTGTAATCTGGTTTGATTCGGGGCTGGGAGTGCCATTACACACAAGCAGCATGACTGATACCTCTAGTCTATACCATAACACTTATTATCTTTCTTCCCAGTATCACCTGTTTGATGTAGTGGTTAAAACTGGCCTTGGAATGTAGGGAACAGCTTGGTTTAAATACTGTCTCAGGCTCGACTAACTATATGATTTTGGCTAAGTCTCTGAACCTAGTTTCCTCATCTATAAAAAGGGGAAAATAATAATACCTAGTCCCACAGAGTTGTTATAAGGATCAAATGAGATGATGAATATAAAGAGCTTCTCCATCTCTGTTTATACTTTGATGAATAAGTCAGGAATGGTAGCAAAGAAAACTATAAGTGAATAATACACTTAATTTTTCTCATGTCCTACAATATTCCTATTTTGTATCTTTTACCCATGTCATAAGTATTTCCTCTTTTATTTATATGCCTAATGCTTTCAAATTCTTTCTTTCTTTTCAAAACAAACTTTTAAGTTACATGACTGTAAGTATTTTTATTTTTTCAACTTGATATTCTTAGTACTCAATCCTATGCCTTGTATATAATAGGACCTTAAAAATGTTTGTGTATTAGAATTTAGAAAAGGTTTCCTAGGTCCTTGTTGTTCAGTTGTTTTTAAGTCTTCATGACTCCCATTTGGAGTTGTCTTAGCAAAGATAATAGAATAGTTTGCCATTCCCTTCATTTTACAGATGAGGAAATTGAGGCAAATGAGGGCTGAGTGACTTGGCTAGGGTCATGCAGGAGCCATATCTGAACTCAGGTATTCCAGATGCCAAGTCCAGCACTCTATCCATTGGGTGACTTAGCCTGCCCTTGGGTCCCAGGTAGCCATAAAATGGGGCAGAGAGAGTCAGTCATTCCACTGTGGTTAGAAAGCATTTAATTGTTTGAGGGAAAAAACTGAAGACAGAGTTCAGTATATAAAGCCAAACTATAGTGGAAAATGTTTAGAATCTGATCAGGTAAGCCAGGGTGGGTATTCTGATGTCTAATAAATCTGATAAAACTGAAAGATTAATATAAACAGAGAATATTGGTTGATGGCCACTGACCCAGATATCCAATATAAGCAGTGGGCAATAAATAAGTAGAAGCATGATATGAACATACTGATAAAAGTTAGAGTCTAGGGTTCAATCAGACATGAAATTTAAAAAAAAACAATTTGAACTGGAAATACTGGTTCAGGATAGCTCTAAGTATGGTCCAGTAGAAAAAGCATGGGACTAAAAAAAAAAAAAGGCTAAGAGACATGACTTTAAATTCTGTATCAAACATTTGCCATTGATTATGAACAAGATCACTGAGATTCAGTTCTTCATCTGTAAAACAGATATGATAACACTTGTAGCATCTATTTCACAGAGTTGATACAAAGAAAGTACATTATAAACCTTAGTGATTATAGTTATGTGATTTTAATTACAATTATACAATGGTCATGGCTAGTGATCCCAGGACAAGAGCTATCTGTCTTCTGCTCTAGTTTGGAGCATCCTTAATGGAATGGTCAAGTAAGTACAAGCAAGTGCTTTCTTCATACTTTGAGCTCTCATATCATGGTGCTGTATGTCTCTTATATGCTTATTATGTTCCAATTCATACTAAATCTATTTGTGGCCAAATTTTAATTCTCCTACAAAATTATTAAACCCTAAGATCAAAGACTGTTTTCTTTAATTTTGTTATGTCTTTTAGTAATTAGCATACTACTTAGCACATAGAAGATGCTTCCCGAATGTTTGTTTAATGGACAAATGAATGGATGGAGGGAGGGAGGGAAGAAAAGAGGAAGGGAGGAAGAGACAGGGAAAGAAGGAGAGAAGGAGGGATGGGTGAATGGATGCGGATGGATGGATGGATAGATGGATGGATAGATGGATGGATGAATGAATGATGGATTGCTGTGTTCTTCCACAGAGCAAGACAACATTCTAAAGTTGTTGACAAATGCAGCATAGAAGTAATAGTTTTTCTGAGAAGCCCTCATGGTTCTAATAGCACCTCTCTTACACAGGATATCTTCACCCTTCTCTCAGGCTCTGATTCATTAACGTGGGCCTGGTTAAAGGCTTATATATTAAGCAGGATGGTGACATGTTGTATAAATTCCCAGTCCAGCCCTCTCATTTCACCAGATAGTAGACAAGTGCCCTCTCAATAATCTTAGAGTCAGGGTTACATCTGGCACAATGCTCTTTTTTCCCATGGTCTTACTTAAGCATATCATTTATATTCATCTGTTCATTTATTTGTGCTTGATAGGCTGTAAGCAGATGGCTACAGATCCCCATGACATTTCTTTGTAATGTTCACATTCACCTATAATAGCTCCACTAAGTTCCATGACCAGATCTGACATATCTGAGTCATAAGATCAGTATCATAGATAGTATTGAAGAAGCTTGCTGTGGCAGGAGTAGAATGGTTATGTATTCACCAAATTATTTAAACTTAGACCTAGATCAAGATTTAAAATTGGAAGGTACAGCAAAGTGATTTGTCCACAGTCACGCAGGTAGTAAGTAGGCATCAGTGGCTCGATTTAGACTTGGGACATCTGATCCCAGAGCCAGGGTTCTTTGCCCTGTATCATGCCAGTCCTCATGCCTTCTCTCCTGTATTGTAGATGACATCTGCCTTGCTGGTTTTGCTAGCTGTTGTGATGCATAATGATATTGAATAGGTATAAAAAATCCAGACCCGTTTTACCCAATGTGATGAGAAACACTTTCTGGTATGAAAATGTGAGCTCTAAATGTCTGCTGCTAATTGATTAATCAATAACTGGGGCTGTAGACTGATGCTAATTGCAAAAGTAAACCGAAATTGATCCTGTTTTAATGAATCAATCAGTGGTTATAGCAGCAATTTTATATTAATAGATTGATCAGTAATTGTGATAGCAAATGAAAATTTGATTTTATATTATTGAATCAAGCAGGGATAAGATTGGAATACACAATTATTGGTGAATGTTTGAAAGACTTTGGGGGTTGGAAAGTCTAAATGAAAAGAGATGAGTGACTGAAGCAAACATAACTGGGGAAAAGAAGATTGCCATCAGTGCTACCCAAATTCTACCTCCTGAGGCCAAACGTATCCAGCACGTACAGTTGAATATTGGGCTTATAACAAACATGGAACAGGGGAGAGTGCACTAAGCCTGGAATCAAGGAGACTCATCATCCTGAGTTCAAATCTAGACTCAGGTCTATGACCCAGGAAAGCACTTAACTGTGTTTGCCTCAGCTTCCTTATTTACAAAATGAGGTGGAGAAGGAAATGGCAAATCATTCCAGTATCTTTGCCAACAAAACTCCAAAATGGTGTCACAAAGAGCTGGGCATTACTGAAAATGACTAGTCGAAGGCAATTTGAGTTGCCAAGTTATAACAGATGAGATCAATTGAGATTCTGTCTATAAGCCTTGAATGATTATGGAGAGGAAGAGAGGCGCCACAGAAACAGAGAGAAACAAATGTCTTGGTGTGTGTTATTAAACATCAGTGCAATTCTATATTGCATATCAAAACATATCATAATGTCTCATGGCAATGATGTGGACAAGATGCAGATATATGGGCTAGATCAGAATACGCTTATGTGGATTCAGAACTGAGAAAATGACAAAAGACATAAATGGTTCAGTGTCAGTTTGAAGAGAACTTTCTAGTGAATTGATTCAGAGACCTATCTTTACCCCTTTAGTGTTTAACATTTTTACCATTGACTTGGATAATACCTTATCAAATTTATGAATGAAATTGTCCTGGGAAAAATTGTTATAATGAGTATATTCTGGCTCACTCAGAACTATATCCCTTTCAGGTTTCCAGAATACTTTGAGGGTAGTTTTTTTTTCTCTCTATTGCCATAGATTCAAACTTGTACAAGCCATATTTCCCTTATTTATTAGGGGGTCAGTTACTAACGCTACCACTTAATAACAGAATAGCTTTTTTAAGGAAATATTTAATTTATAGATATGGCAAGAACAAACATGTAAGTATTTCCACCACTACTACCACCACTCTCTATTATCTCAGGCTTTAGGAGAGTAGGATTAAAATTTAGTTCAGTGGGGACAGTTAGGTGGTTCAGTGGATAAAAATGCCAGATATAGAAATAGGAGAACCTGGGATCAAATAAAAAATCAAACACTTCCCAGCTACGTGACCCTGGGCAAGTCACTTCACCCCAATTGCCTAGTCCTTACTGCTCTTTTGCCTTAGAACTGATTCTAAGACAGAATGCAAATTTTTTTTAAAAAATTAGTTCAGTGCTTACATAGCAATGGCCCCACAAAGTTCATGTCTTAATGTGGCATGACTACCAGATTAGCCTGACTCACCTAAAGTTGGACTGTGAACCTAAAAGTCTGATATCCAAAGATTGCTCCTCAGTCCTCAGGGCATCCATGCTGTGCTCTGGAAAAACACTGGAAAAACAGAGTGAAAAGGAGCCTTCCAAAACTTGGTCTCTACTTGCTTCACTGGTACCCAACCAATAGTACCAAAGCCAAGAGACTACAACTAAAGCTGAAAGCCTTTTTTCAATGTCTCCATAGTCACTCAAAGAATATTCTCTTCAACATTGTTTAGCCAATTAGTTTCAGAATAGCTGTACATTCTCCACAATCTATCCAAGGCACCCTCATAGGTCATTACTATTCTAAAGGAAGCAGCTTCTTATTATCCTCCACATAGAGAGATGCTAGCAAAGGCACTCTGCATGTGAGCCAACCCCCTGACAACCTAAGGATCCAAAACCACTTTAGTGAGAATATAGGGATGAAATTAATAAAATGGAAGTTAATTTAGAACTTTGGAAAGTCATGCACTTGGGCTTAGAAAATCAACTTTACAAGTATAAAATAGAAAAAAGCAATGCTAGACAGCAATTTGTCTGAAAAAAATTACGAGGTTTCAGTGGACTATGAGGTTCAATATAAATTAGCAGCACAAAATGGCAGTATTTTAGCCTGTCTTAAGGAGTCATTGCATTCAGAATAAGGGAGATAAAAATCTTATCTAACCAGACTACATTTGAGAAGGTGACAGGTCAGAAGTTCTGGACTGGGGACTTAAGTAGCATGTCCACATCCTGATTAAGATGCATAGAGTGCTCAGTTGTTGACTCTACATTTTAGGAGGGACATTGAAAAATTGGAGTGTGTTCAGAGGAGGGGAACTAGGACAGTTTTACCATTCAAAGATTGATTGAAGGAACTGAGTGTGGTTAACTTGAAGAAAAGATTTATGGTAGTCATGATAGATGTCATCAAAAATTAAAGAGCCATCAATTGGAAGAGGAATTGGATTTTTTCCCCACTAATTCTAGAGGACAGTATTTGGAATAATGGATAGAAAATGGAGAGAGACAAATGTTGGCTTAATGTAATTAAAAACTTTCTAAAAACAAGTTTTTCCAAAGTGGAAAGATATTTCTCAGGACTCCATTTATAACATCTTTGCTAGGCAGTGATCACTCTAATTAGAGAATTCAAATGAAGGATAGGTAACCATTTATCAGGGATGTGGTAGAAGAGATTGCTGCTTAGGTAAGAAAAAAAAGAAGAGAAAAAATTAATTCAATCACACAGGACTCTTTGTGACCCCATTTGGAGTTTTCTTAGCAAAGATACTGGAGCAGTTTGCTCTTTCCTTCTCCAGATCATTTTTTTATAGATGAGGAAATAGTGAAGTGACTTGATTACTCCAGGCTCAGCATTCTATCTATTGCACCACCTAGTTGCTCCAAGCTTTTATTCAGGTATAGATTAAACTAAATTACCACAGAAGCCCCTGCTAGTGCTGATATTTAGTGATTCTGGAGGTTTACTAGAGAATATATTATTGTTTAGCAGAGTAGTGATGAGTGGATGAATCAATCACTTGTTTAAGTTTATACAGGAAGGATTTAGATTTAATTAGAATAAGGAAATCCTTAGGTGGAGTTCTCTCCACCAACACAGATAGTAAATAACCCACCTAGGGTTTATTTTAAATCCTAAGGACTTGCCCCAAACACATTATGATTAAATGATCTGCCCAGAGTCACCTAGTTAGAGAATGTCAAAAGCAGGATTTGAACTCAGATGTTTTTGACTCTAACTTTCTATACTCTTTGTATCACTGTATGTACATAGAAGTTCATAATGGTGTAGCTACACTGTAAGATTCTACACCTTTGACATTAGATTCCACTCAGATTTTTTCAAGTCAAGGGTCCATTTATACTCTCCTAGACAAGATGAGATACCCTAGGAACTCCACAATTCCTAAAGCCAGTTCATATTTCTTGAGCTTCCCAAACTGGAATATGGCTGGAGGAAGATGCTAGCAGTTTTTGGCATAGTGAGTATGTCTCACTAGCATAATGGTAAAAAATTAAGACATCAATATTCATGTGTTAATATGAAAAATGATAAAGGCTTGTATAATAATATATATTAGTATTTTAATTAAAGCCATGTTGATAGATAAAATCATTAGACCACGCGCTTGTAAGCATTCAAAACTGCCGCCTCCATACTGTCTCCTAGCCAAGCGCTACTCGCCAAAGAGAGAGAGCTTACTGGCAAAAGAGAGAGCACTCCCTCCTAACCCACGAGATTTAAGCGCTCCCCTGCGTCAAGACGTCGGAAACGGAAACCAGTTGGACCATGTTGGATCACGGGAAATGTAGTTTTATACATTTCCCAGATTCACTTGTTACACATGAAACTTATTCAAAAAAACAATCTTCCACTCATCCCTCTCCTTTGAACTGACTAGATTTTAAGCATCCTTGAGATAGTTTCATAAATTAAATGGCCTCACATCACTCTTTGAAATGGTCTGGCATAGAGGCAACATGGCTCCCCCCCCCCCTTTTTTAATGAGTTGATTTAATGCACAGTACTCAGTATAAGGGTGCAGTTTCAATTTCTTTTTAATCGAAGATGGGCTTTTTAATGGGTAAGGTGAAAAGACAAATCACAGAAGTATAAAGAGAGGGACTGGACTTGTGGTTATATTAATCTAAAGAATGTCCAAGAAAGGAAAGTCTTACTATCATTACAGGTCAGTCCCTTTTCTGCAACTTATAATTTTAGAGAGTTGTTGGGATCTCTGAGAGATAATGCAAGTAAAGACTTGCCAGTGTGTGCCAAAGACATAACATGAACCCAAGTCTTCTTGGCTTCTTGCCTCTCCACACAAGTGTAAACTATAGAATTATAGAATTGGAAGGTCTATCAGAATCAGCCACTTGAATTTGATACAAAAAATATTTATTAAATATCAATCAGGTAGTGTGAACTGATCCAACTATTGTGGAACTCTGCCTAAAGGTCTGTAAAATTGAGCTTTCTCTTTGATCCTGCAATACCACTCCTGGGTCTGTATCCTAAAAAGACAATTTTTTTTAAAGTGGAAAGGACCTACCTGTACAAAAATATTTATAGCAGTTCTTTTTGTAGTGGCAAATAATTAGAAATTGAGGGCATGTCCCTCAATTGGAGAATAACTGAACAAATTGTTGTATATACTAGTGATAAAATACTATTGCACAACAAGAAATGATAAACAAATTCTCAGAAAAAAACTTAGAAAGATCTACATGAACTGATGCAAAGTGAAATAAGAACTGAAAGAAAATTATACATAGTAACAGCAAAATTATACAATGAACAATTGTGAAAACTTGACTACTCTCAGCAATGCAACAATCCGGGACAATTCTGAAGGACTTATGATGGGGAATGCTATCCACCTCTAGAGGAAGAGGTGTTGTAGATGCTGGAATGTAGATGGGAATGGCATCATTTCCTGGGTGTTTTGAAGGGACACATATATAAGAAAGACTTGAGGTCAAGGTAAATTTAATGGAATGAGCTGAAATGTTAGTGGAATCGACCAGGAGACAATAGGGTAGAATGTCTATCTCATATGGAGGAAGAACGAGTGGTGAAACTGCCATGGAGAAGGGGAGGAGATGGTGGAGGGCTAGTACTACTAGAAGCCTACTCTTTTCAGACATGGGATAAAGAAAAAAATATATACAATTAAAAGAATAAAAATTTTCTTAATGTACAGAGAAACAGGAGGGTAGGGGAGTGGGCTCAGGGAGGTATTAGGGAGGAGAGTAAGAGAGAGTAAGGTGAGGAGAGAGGGAGGAACTCCAGACCAGATGAGGAGGGATTTTTAGAATTAAAGTCATATCAAGTAGTAGAAGGGCATGGTAGTGGGGGATATAGAAGGGATTTTTGGAAAGGTGGATAGAATAAGAATTAAAAGACAGGAAAAGATGAGGGCAAGGTGGTTGGAAGGATGGACCACTTTGGAACTGGGAGGCATTTTCAGAAATCCATGATGTCTTTGGCTGAGAATATAGGTATTTAAGTTTCATCTGTTTCCTTGATATAAAATACATAGGGTTGTAATAGGAGTCATTGCACTAGGAACTTCTCAGAGTTGCCAAACCTCATGGAAAACTGAACTTGTACCTATTGGTTAACTTGGGGTTTCTCTCCCAGTACAGCTGAAACCTATAGCTCAAAGTCTATTTGCATGAAACTCTATTGATTACTCAATGTTCTGAGCCTAGGTAGGGGGTAGATCTGTTAAGAGCTTGAGAAAAGAGAAATTCTGGCTTTCTGGTTTTAAGCTTGGAGAAAAAAGACACAGTTTCAGACTTTCTTCAGATCTCTAACGGGAGAGAAACACCGTGAAAAGAAGCTGAAATGTCAGGGACCCAAAATCTTCTTCCAATCCCTTTGGATGAGACAAAAGGAATTTGTCTCATCTGTATATGTTGTTAAAGGGATTTTCTTAATCTCTCTGTCTAGCTTAAGAGGGGAGAGAGCAGGATTTCTCAGTAGATCAGAGAACTGACAGGTTCAGTGAGCAGTGAGCCAGAGTGAAAGATTCCATTACGAAAGAGACCAGGACACTGAGGAGAGGAAGTAGGAGCTGTTTTCTGGCAGGAAGGTTGTAAAAGGGCATTTGGTCAGTGAGGAGATAAAAGAAAGCATCGGGTGAGGGAAGGGGCTTTTGCTTCTAGGATGTCTGGAGAGCAGGCTGTCTGGCTCTCAGGCAAGGGGCTGCTGGCAGTTGATTGGTGACATTTGGCTGTCTATTATTTTAGGTAGTTAGTTAATATTTTACAAATAGAGTAGAGTTAGTGAATATTTTACAGATAGAGTAGATTAGGTCTGGTGTGCCAGGCAGAAGAACCAGTCCTGAGAAGACATTTAGAGATTATTATTATTATTATTCCTATTGACTCCCAGAGGAGCATAGGGCCGCAACCATCTCATGCCAACGGACTCTGTTCTGGGCAACTTCCCCCACTGAATTGTTCTTTCCCAGAGTCTGGTATTGGAGATCTTTTCAGGCCATCTGATGTTCAAGATTTGACGTAGGCATCTGTTAACAAAGACCTGGAGTTTGTTGGCTTTTGCCAGCACGCATCTTGGACTCTGTTGGAGAGCAATCTTCCAGACTAGGTGATGGTTGGTTTTGTTGATTTAATGAGGTTGCAGTTTCTGTAGCAAGTGAGATTTTTACGGGAAATTTTAGGTAGTTGTTAGGAATTATTTATTAGTGAGATTTAGTATAGGTAGATTTGTAGGGTATAAGATTAATAATCTCTCTTTTTCTCTTTTCTATCTTTCCATCTGTACTTCTTTCTAAATCAAACAAAGTTTTTATTAAAACTCCTCTCCTCACTTTTTTTAAATTCCTTAATTTAACCCTTACAATGTCCTCTAATTTCTGTTTGATATTTACTTGAATAAATGAGTTTATTTGCTGTTCTCAATGTGCAGTCTTCATGTAAATGGCATTTGGTTGGATGGGAGTCAAGACTTGAATACATAGCTTGGGACCCTTTTCTATTAAAGGATGGTGATCAGGAACTCAGGTTGAACTTAGAAATTATTTCCCTTAGTCTAACAATATTTAGGTCAGAAAGATATATTTCCAGTCTCTTTATTTTTCTGAGGAAAACAGAGTGGCCAGTCCCTGACCCCAATCTCCTCCTTCTCCTCCTGACAGGAATCAAAAGTCTTCCTTGGTTGGAGGAGAGAATAGAGGAGGTTCTAGAGATATCATTCATGCTTCCCTATGAGACATGATTTAGATAGATCTAGATAGATCCATTTGGATACACAAAATCTACATGGACATAGCACATAGCACATAGCACACATCCTTCCCCATGAGAACTCTAAATGTACTGACTTCCGTATTAGTCTTCCGTAAGTAATCATGGTAGTAAAATCTTCCAAATACTACCAGGGGGAGAAGAGGAGACAGGGAAAAGAGAAAAGAGGACTCAACATAAAACTCAATCATACATACTAACCTGGAGTATAACTCTTATGAAGGCAGTGTTCTTCTGGGGAGCAGAGATACACAGAATCATCCAGCTGAAAAAGCATGCTCCCATGGGAAAGTATGTTCTCCCTAGATGAAAGAGTGTGCTCCAAAGTGCTCTTCTCAGAGTAGAGCTCTTATACTCTGATTTTGGCAGCCCCCCTAGAGCTGGACAATTTGCACATCAGTGCAAAATATTATACAAAGGATTTGTTATCAGGGAGAAAATAAGTTGATGGAAGATAAAATATTATTTGAGGCCCACAGTTATACTACACTTAAAAAATATTATTGTCAATATTTTTAATGAGTATATTCTATAAACTTACAGCCTCCCTTAAGGGGAGATCATCATGATAATTTCAAGACTATTCGTTCTAATTTTATGGCAATGGTTTCCATGCATAGATTTGTAAGCTAAAAGATCCCTGAAGGGTAGACTGCCATGGTGTTCTCAAAACCACTAAGCTCAATCTTATAACAATCTATTTCTTTTTTTTTTAAACCCTTACCTACCATCTTGGAATCAATACTGTGTACTGGTTCCAAGGCAGAAGAGTGGTAAGGGCTAGGCAATGGGGGCTAAGTGACTTACCCAGGGTCACACAGTTAGGAAGTGGCTAAGTCCAGATTTGAACCCAGGACCTCCCATCTCTAGATTTGGCTCTCAATCCACTGAGTTGCCCAGTTGCCCCCATAACAATCTATTTCTTGATCTTTAATAACACTCAGTATCTGAACATTGATAAAATCCACTGGGGATAGGTTGGGAAGGAGGAGATGGCAAAGCAGTCCCCTTCAGTAAATAGACCTTATAGAAACAGTGGCATATGTGTAAGGAAAGGGAAAGGTCTTATCCTAACCCATCCAGTGGCCTCGAAGGTTCTAAGGTGCAAGAAGCACTACATTATCATAATTCCTACTATATATAAGGTAAAGAGAATCACATTATCAAAAGCACTCTAGGCTCAAGTTCCCCAATTACTTGGGGGGGCTCAGAAGAACAAGTTGCTCAGTGGCCCTGGAGAGCTGGGATAAATCAGAATTGTGAGGACACAGACTTGAGTCCTCACCCAAAGTCCATTCTTCAACAACACCCAAATCTTGATGTTGATACATTTACTAACAATCTGGTTTAATCATGTCTGTACTGTGTTCTTGTCACCATCCAGAGAAGATAAGCAACCCCTCTTATTTTCAACCTTAATTTGAAAAAAGCAACAATTTTCTCATAGCTTGAAGATTTTTGTTTAAAATAGAGGTTTATAATTAACTTGATCACCCTGTCTGATTCATTTACTAATATCATGAGTTGCAATGCTGGGAACGCTGGATCATAGTGACACGACTAAGGAAATTAGGCAGGAGGAGGATGAAAAGGCTGATTACCCAGAAGCTGCTATTTATATAGTGACATCTGGATAATCAACAACAGGAAACAAAATATAAAAAAAATATGACAGATTGATAAGAAATGATTTTGCACATATCTCATAAGCTTGCTGAAATTCTAGGAGGGACCCCTTGGTTTTATATGTGCTCTTGGTGGGAAAATTCTGAGCTGAAATAATTCCAGTTTCATCATTTCTGAATTGGGCAATAAATATAGAGTTTATCAGAAGAACAAGAGGAAATGCTGGGATATTTAGACAGACTATTTGAATGTCTTTTAAATGCTGACTTGTGAAGATTATATTCAATAAAAGGAAAAAGTAAAATTGATTTTGCACCCCAGGAAACAAAAATAAAATTAAAATTCAATGACACTCAAATTCTTAAAAAATTATACAAATGCTTTGAAAATATCTGACTCAGTGGAAAGATCTCCAGGAATTGATGCAGAGTGAAAGGAAAAGAATCAGGAAGACAATTGTACACAGAGACTGATACACTATGGCACAATCGAATATAATAGACTTCTCTACTAGCAGCAATGCAATTATCCAGGACAATCCAGAGGGACTTATGAGAAAAAAAACGCTACCCACATCCAGAGAAAGAACTGTGGGAGCAGAAACACAGAAGAAAAACATATGATTAATCACATGATTCGATGGGGATATGATTGGGATTTTGTTATTAAAAGATCACTCTATTGCAAATATGAATAATATGGAAATAGTTTTGAACAATGATACATGTCTAATCCAGTGGAATTTTTTGTCAGCTCCAGGAGAGGGAGGGAAGAGAAGTGGGGAAATCATGAATCATGTAACCATAGAAAAATTATAAATAAATTAGTTTTTTTAAAAAAGAAAATATCTGACTCAATGGCAGAGACAGGTTTCAGCCAGTACCCACAGCAGTGTCACATACCTCTCCTTCCAACTTTAAAATCATCCTAGACTAGAAAAAATTCTCACTCAGATATTTTGTTGGCTATGCTGTTCCAGAATTTGTTTTGACACATTATTTTAAAAATGGAGGGGAATACTTGGAATAGGATGGGGGAGCAACCAATACTTGAATGTAACTCATCTGCACTGGTTAAAAGAGGAGGGAAATCTATCTTTCTATCTATCTATATCTATTGATCTTTAAGTGTGTCTCTAAACAAACACATACATTCATTTGGGTATAGAAATCCACCTTATTCAAAAGGAAACTAGGAGGAAAGAGGAGAGGATAAGAGAGAAGATAGAGTATGTGAAATCACTTTCAAAAGAAAAACAGACTTTTGAGGAGAGACAAGGTAAAAAAGGGAGAAAAATGAACAGAAGAAAATAGAGAGAAATACACAATTGGTGATCATAACTGTGAATGTAAAGAGATGAAGTCGGACATAAAATAGAGGCAGATAGCAGAATAAATTAGAAACTAGAATCTTACAGTCTGATGTTTATAAGAAACATACTTGAAACAGAGAAACATATCTAGAGTTAAAATATGGGACGGGAGCAGAATCTAGTATTTTTTAGTTGAAATTTTAAAAAGCCAGTGATAAAAATCATATCAGACAACGCAAAAGTAAAAGAAGACCTAATTAAAAAATAAATAAGGGAAATTACATTTTGCCAAAAAATATCATAGACAATAAATCAATAGTAATATTAAACATATATATATATGTNTAAGAGAGAAGATAGAGTATGTGAAATCACTTTCAAAAGAAAAACAGACTTTTGAGGAGAGACAAGGTAAAAAAGGGAGAAAAATGAACAGAAGAAAATAGAGAGAAATACACAATTGGTGATCATAACTGTGAATGTAAAGAGATGAAGTCGGACATAAAATAGAGGCAGATAGCAGAATAAATTAGAAACTAGAATCTTACAGTCTGATGTTTATAAGAAACATACTTGAAACAGAGAAACATATCTAGAGTTAAAATATGGGACGGGAGCAGAATCTAGTATTTTTTAGTTGAAATTTTAAAAAGCCAGTGATAAAAATCATATCAGACAACGCAAAAGTAAAAGAAGACCTAATTAAAAAATAAATAAGGGAAATTACATTTTGCCAAAAAATATCATAGACAATAAATCAATAGTAATATTAAACATATATATATATGTAGATATATATATATACCAGATGACATAACATCCAAATTTTAGAAGAAAAGCTAAATGAGTTACAGGAGGAAATAGTAAAACTATACTAGTATGGAATTCAATTTACCCCTCTAAGAACTAGATAAATTTAAAAATGAGAAGGAAGTTAAGGAAATAAAGGCAATTTTAGAAAAGTTAGAAATGATAGAATTTGAGAAAATTAAATAAGAATAGAAAGGAGTATACTTTTTCTAAGCCATATATGCCACCTTCACAAAAACTGGCCCAACCTCACAAACACATGCAGAAAAGCAGAAATGTTAAATGCATCCTTTTAAAATCATAATGCAATAAAAAATCACATTCAATAAAGGACATTGGAGGCATAGATGAAAAAATTAATTGCAAATCAAATAATCTAATTCTAAAGAATAAATGGATCAAAGAACAAATCATTGAAATAATCCATGTTTTTATTAAAATAAGACCAAGACAATATATCAAAATTTTATGGGATATAACTAAAGTATTACTTAGGGGAAATTTTATATCTCTATACATTTACACTAATAAAAGAGAAAAAAAAGAGCAAATCAATTGAGTAAGCAAGGAAAATAGAACTAGAAAAAGAACAAATTAAAAATCTCCAATTAAACTCAAAATGGAAATCCTAAAACTCAAAGGAAAGACTAATAAAATTGAAGGCTAAAAAAAGCATTGACCTAAAAAAATAAAATCAGGAGCTAACTTTATGGGGAAAAAATTATAAAATAGATAAACCATTTTTTAACTAGATGGGGGAATGAGCAGCTTCTAGGTCCCCCTTATCCCACGAAAAGTGACTCTCTCCCTATCTTTCAAGTTGTATTCAGCAGTAGAGCACCTTCCCTATATTATAGGGAGATAGGATCATAGAAATAAAGCTAGAAGGGACCTTACAAACCATCCAGACCAACAACATTTGGCCAGTAATTTTTATCTTGAATATTTTCCCCTAGTTACATATTTCATGTTCTTTCCCTCTCCCACAAGCCCCCTCAACCCCCTTAGCCAACACACAATTCCACTCGGTTTTACATGTATCATTGATGAAGACCTAATTCCATATTATTGATAGTTGGACTAGAGTTATCGTTTAGTGTCCTCATCCCCAATAATATCCCCATCAGCCCAAGTGTTCAAGCAGTTGTTTTTCCTTCTGTGTTTCTCCTCCCACAGTTCTTCCTCTGAAGGTGGCTATTTTTCTTTCTCATAAGTCCCTCAGCAAGGCAGGATTTAAACTCAGATCTTGCTGATTCAAAATCCAACCCACTACCCACTATGCCATGTATCTTCCTCGATATCACCTAGATGCCCCTAATACACATTCTTCCTTAGAACAAAGACCCTGAGAACTTGCCATGCAGCTAGCTTAACAGGAGACCTGCTTTGGCATTTCACAATTCTGATTCTTTGGATATCGTGATGTTTCAAAATTTGCTGCAGTATGCTCTCCCAGGAGAATTTTGATGTTGAAAGTTGGGCTTGTTAGAGTCTTTTGAAGATAAAGGGGAAGCAGCTGCTTGTGGGAAGCAATGAGGACACACAGCTGCTCACAGCTGCCAGTTACACATGGTGGGAATGGGGGCTTCTTTAGGAAACATTGGTACATTCTGCAGTTAAGACAGTAATAGTGTTATAGAATTGTTCTGGGGTGTAGAAGGAAGTTTAAGGAGCCAGATTCAAGAAGAAGAGGGAATAGAAGGAGTTAGTCCAGGAATAGGTGAGAGGAAAGGGAAAGGAAAGTGAAGAGTAGAAGCAACTAGATTGAGAGGGATAGATTTAACCAGGAGCTTGAAGCCCTGCCAACTGGTGCAAGAGCCTTGGTGTTAGTGATAATATTGTACAAGGGAATGGAGTGGTGTTAGGTTCTAGGTTCTAGGATCTTCCCCAGGCTCTTCCTCAAAAAATAACAAGGACAATATTAGAAAGCAATACAAAAAAAAAAAAAAAAAGGTGAGGGCTCATCAGATTCTTTATCTCTACTTTAAGGTTCCAAGTCTCCTATAGTCTGAATAAGAGCAGAGAGTGTACACTGAGGGCCCAGAAGAATTTAGCTTCTGTGAATAAGATTTTATCTGCATTGCCCTAGGGGCAATTCCCCTTCCACCAGTTCCTTTTGAGTATTGACAGAATGAGGGTAAAGAGCTTATAAGAAGAACTGAGAAAGCTTCATACACTTTCCAACAAACTTTTTAAGTACAGAATTATCCCATGCAGGGCTTTGGTTGATTCTATTCAATGAACATTTATTAATTATTTTGTAATTAATAATTATAATAAATACATGCCTTTTCTTTATTTATATTGATAATTATAATTTACACACATAATATGTTCCAAAGCAAGTAATTAATAAAATATATAAATTATATTAAACAAATATAAATAATTTTGATTGTTCTTATGTTCCAAGTATTATGCTAAGTAGTGGGTGTATAGAGGAAAGTCTAACACTTTCCTGTTCTCCAATCCATCTCAAGTCCTATGAAACTGTTACTATTTCCTTGGCCTGTGATCTGGAGGAAGCAGTAGGGGACTTGGAGCTTTTGGGGAAAATATAGTCCCTACATCTTTGTAATCAAATATATTTTCATGATCAGACTTTTAAGGGGAAATTGGGGAATAAAGGATCTGATTTGGACCTGGGAGAGAAATTACTCTTTTCTAGTGGCTGCAGACACTCAGAATTGCTAGTCCCAATGAAGTTCATGTTGGGGTGTCCTCAACCACCACACAAAGCTATATTGGTACCTGGGTATCGGTCAGAATGCAAAACTCTTAAATAAAGTTTTGCACTTCAGAGCCTTTTTATGCTTGAAAGAGGTTGTCTAATAAATTAAATGACTGAAACTTAATATTGGACATCAATACAACTAATTAAGCTTATTTAATAATTATTTACCACTAAATTAATTTTAGCATAGGAATTATCTTAACTTTTCAGAGAAGTAAAGTAAAGAGAAAAGAGTTCCAGATTTGAGTCACAGGATTATGATTTGAATCTCAGCATTTGTATGAACTTAGATAAGTAATCTTTGGCTCAGTTTCCTCACCTATAAAAAGGGTCAATTGAACTTGATGACCTCTTAATACTCCTGATAACTCTAAATCTATAATTCTAGAAGGCTAAGACTCCCTCCTCAGGATTCATTGTCCACTTGGTCTTATTCACTTTTCCTCTTATAAATATTTTTCTCATTCTGCTTCTGATTTATATGTCTTATAATTGTTATGCATTATATATTATTAAATATTTATAGCTACTTGTAATATATTACCATATTATAAATATATTTTATTATGTTATTAACAAAATATTAAATATATTTTCAAAATATATGTTTAAATATATTTCCAATAAAATTTATCTTAATTGCACTGTACTATTATATTACACAAATATGCTACAGTTTTTTAATATTTGCAATATGGTATGGCTCATAAAAATATCTGGAATGATAGCTTATTTGTTTTTGACAAAGTTTTTACCATATATTCACTATACTGGACTTGCTAGGTAAAAGGATATGATTATTCTTGTAATTTTTACAATGTACTGCCAGATTATTTTCCAAAAAGATTTTTAAAGTTTGCCATTCGGTTAACTCTGAATGATGTACCTATTTCTCCCCAATCCTATCAACATTGAGTTTGATGGCTTTTAACTATTTTTGCCAGTTTCATGGGTGTGACATGATACTTAAGGTTGTTTTTATTTATATCTCTTGGATTATCAGTGAGGTGAAATGCTTCTTACTTTTTTCAATATATTTTTGTTTTGTTAAATATTACCCAAAATATATGTGAGACGCTTTAACATTCTTTTTCTAATTTTGAATTTTGAATTGTTTTCCTCCTTTCAATCCCTGCCCCTCTTTAAAAGGACTGCAATTTGATATAAATTATAGATGTGAAGTCATGCAAATCATATTTCTACATTAGACATTGCAAAAAAACACAAACAAAAACAAAAAAAATAAAGTAAAAAGTATACTTCAATCTGCACTCAGTTCATTGGTTATCTCTCAAGAAATGGATGACTTTTTTCATCATGGGTCTTTTGGAATTATCTTGGATCATTGTCTTGATTTGTGTAACTAAGTCTAGTGATTGATCATCATTACAATAGTGCTATTACCATATAATGTTCTTCTGATTCTGTACCCTCCACTTTCCATGAGTTCATATAAATCTTTAGAGGTTTCTCTGAAACCATCTCCCTCCTCATTTCTTATAGCACAAAGGAATTCTAACATGACCATATGCCACGAATTGTTCAGATCTTCTCCAGTTAATGAGCATCCCCTCAATTTGTAATTCTTTGCCACCACACACACACAAAAGCTGCTATAAGTATTGTTGTACTAATATTTCTTTTTCTCATTTCTTTAATCTCTTAGGAATAGACTTCATATTGGCATGATTGGATCAAAGGGTTTTCACAGTTTTACAGCCTTTTCAATGCAGTCCAAGTTTTTCTCCAGAATGATTGGACCAGTTTGTAACTCTCCCACACTGTATATTTTTCCTTTTGTGTCATGTTACCCATACTGATGGGCATAAAGTGATATCTCAGAGTTGTTTTGATTTGTACTTATTTAATTATTAATGAATTAGAAATTTTTTTCATGATAGTTGATTGCTTTGATTTCTTCTGAAAATTTCCTATTCATATCTTTTAACCACTTATCAATTAGGGAATGGCTCTTGTTTTTTTTTATAAATTTGGCTCAGTTCCATATCTGTTTGAGAAATAAAGTCTTTATCAGAGAAGTTTGCTGTAAAATTACACACACACACACACACACACACACACACACACACACACACACACACACCTACTTTTCTTCTTCTAATAATGGTTACATTGCTTTTGTTTGTGGAAAATCTTTTTAATTTCAGGAATTAAAATTGTCCATTTTACCTCCTAAGATTCTCTCAGTATCTTGTTTGGTCAATATATAGGGGTGATCATCCAAGTCCTAAGTCTTCATAGCATGGGGCTTTCTGGCATAGGCAAAAGCCCCTGTTCTGAGCAAATTACCCTCTTTTGGTGTAAAATTCTGGTCAATTCTTAACACACCAGTGTCGTGGGGATGAGCTCCAGATAAGAACTTTTCAGAGAAGCAGTAGTCAAAGAACCACTAATAGTCAAATAGTGGCACCAGATCTCCAAAATAAGCCTATACTATTCCAACCTAGATTCCAATAATGGATGGAGAATTAGTGAGGAGTTGGGCCAGAGCACTTTATTAGCCGGTGTATTCAGTTCAATACCTGAGTAAGAAAAGCTGTGTGTAAGGGGGCAGAGAACAAGCCTAAGAATCTTAAGGTAAACAATTTATGATAAAGAATGAAAATAAAAAAGCAAGAGATTGAGGATACTATGTCAGGAAATACTCTGGACAGAGCACAAAGGGAATTGTAAAAGAAATGGAGTTGCAGAATGAAGTAGAAGGCCCTGGAAAAGAAAGAAAAAAACACCCCTGACTGGATGGCAAGGACAGAACCATAATCTCAGTAGCTTCTAGTGTTTTCTTGTTCTCTTTCTGATAGTAATAATATCATCTATAATTTTTTTCTATTCTTTTTAGAATCTTCTCTCTAAAATGTCTGGAAAATGGATACTTTAAGGCTTTCAAAATATTGTCACTTCTGACATGCATTTCTTTAGTAGGTATTCAATTTGATCCAATCACTCTTCCATATTAAGATCTATTTCCATTTCCTAATAAAACATATCAATTATAGAAGATTAAAAGTTCAAATATGAAAGTTTATTTTCACTAATGATGAGAATGGATCACCAAAGTTGGCAAACCTGTTCCACTTAATATCTATTTGTTGTCCTCCTTCCAGGTTCACCTATAATGTTCTTGGTTTGAACCAATTACTTGAGTTTAATGCCAATCTTTCTGAAGAATTATTTTCCCTAATACTATACTAAATTTCCCATACAGTTTTTGCTGTTCTGTGCAATTTTTTTTTTATCAGCTGCCTCCATAATGTTCTGAAAATGAGCTAATATTTAAACCAGTTTTGACACTGGCTGCCATCTCTCTCCTCTTGACAAAGAGAACAGATGTTGTCCAGCTGAGGTGATTTGCAGATTCTTTTGACCTCCTGTTATCAAGATTGCTTTTCATCAGTTAAATGTCTTTTTAATGTTGATTATCAGAGCCAATGCCTTTTTGGGTATGTATTTCTCTTGTTTTACTCCTACAACTGACAGCTAATTTAAATTGCTCAGGTTACAACTATTCTATTTTTTGCCCTATAGTCTTCTTATCTGTTTTCTGTCTTCTAGATTAGCATTGATTTTGACTCTTGCTCTCACTAATCAATTGTTTTACTATATAGCAAAGGCTCAATAAGAAATGACTGTAATCCATAATCAATCATTTCCAATATATTCAGACAAATTCTCCCATTTGAGTGCTATGTGATGCTCATTATATTCATGACCAGCCTCTTATTGAAAAAAAATTATTCATAATATACAGATTAAGATTTTTGAGCTATCAAGCTTTTGTCTCTTAATTGCTAAGTACATTTTCCAAGTTTTTTGGGCTATCCTGTCCTGAGTCTTTCTTCTCATTGGATTTACCACAAACTGAAGAATATTTTAAGGTGGCTTAGGTCTTATTAAATTCATCATAGAAGCTCATAGATGCTTCTTCATCCTCTTTGACAGATGCTGGCAAAATTAACTGTGATTACCATTATGATCTTTTTCCCCCCTCATGGTCATCATGATTATAGCAAGGTAAGATAATAATAATAGCCAACATTTATGTAGCACTTTAAACTTTGCAAAGAAAACATATATATATATATATACATATATATATATATACATGTTCACATAGCTTATCTGTACACACACATCTCTACCCATGTATATGCCTTAACTATTCATTTTCTCAATATCTTCACTTTCCATGACATGCTCTTCCACTTTACCTCAGCCACACACAAAAATGATCAAACCCTCAGTCTTTTCCATCACTCACAAATGTACTACATTAAAAAATTCAAAAATTCCTATATCTAATCTATTAACTTTCACTTTTGCTCTGTTTTCCTTCAGCAAGCCCAGGGGCTTTTGAGACCTTCCAAACTCACCATTCCATTAAAACTGCTCTCTCCAAAGTAATGGATGGCATCTTAATTGCCAAACTTTTGACAATTGACCTCTCTGCAACTTTAACCCTGTGGACCACCCTCTCCTCCTTGAAATTCTTCTCTCTAAGCTTTTAGAACACCACTCTCTCCTAGTTTTCCTCCTAATTATTTGGCTGCTCCATCTCAGTCTTTTTTGCTGGCTCTTCAGGTGCCCCCCAAGGTTCTGTCCTAAACCCTTTTCTCTTCTCCCTCTATATTACTTCATTTGGTAATCTTATCAACTCCCATGTATTTAATTATTATTTCTGTGTTGGTGATTCTCAAATTAACCTCTCTGATGACCTATAATTTTTCAACTCCAACTATATTTTGTACATTATAAACTAGACCAGTAAATCTTAAACTCAGCATGTCCTAAACCAAACATTTTCTCTTTAGAGCCTCCTTTACTCCCAAGTTCCTTATTACTGTAGACAACATTGCCATCCTCTCAGTCCCGATGTCATTCTTACCTCTTCACTGTCTCTTACCCCCATATCAAGTTGGTTGCCAAGCTCTGATAATTTCAACTTCAGAACATCTTTCAATTATGTCCCCTCTTTTCTTCTGACATTGCCAAACTCTAGTGCAGGCCCTTATCATTTCTCACCTGGACTATTACCATAGCCTGCTGGGGACCTGGAAAAAAACCACTTCAAATACTTCCCCCTTCTAATACATCCTCCATTAAATCACCAAAGTGATTTCCCAAAGCATACATCAAGCCATATTATTTCATGACTCAATAAATTCTGGTGGTTCCCAATCATCTCCAGAATCAAATGCAAAATCGTCCATTGGATATTCAAAGTCCTTTATAATTGAGAACTCTCTCTCCATCTTTCTACTCACCACCATACATACTTCACTTCATTGACACTTGCCTCCTTGCTGTTCTTCAAATAAAATTCTCCATATCTTAGTTTTAGGTACTTTCTCTGACTGTTCCCCATACCTGGAAAATTCCCCTTCTTCATCTTCTACTATCTTCTTTGGCTTCCTTCAAGTTCCAACTTAAATTCCATGTGTCTTTACCAACTTCCCTTAATTCTAGTGTATTTCCTTTCTTCATTATTTCCAAAGAATTGAGGTAAAGGAAGAGTATATACAAGGCATAAGGAGACAATTAGTGTAAAGTTACAGAGTCCAAAATAGAATATTTTATTCCAGGACCAGCAGAAAGGTCAATATTTTAGGATCGTAGAATAAGTCAAGGAGAGTTATGTGTAAGAAGACCAGAAAGCTAAGGAAGGGCCAGATTTCAAGAGACTTAAAAAAACAATTTTTATATTTCATCCTGGAAATTATAGAGAGTCACTAGAGTTTATTGAGTGGGAGCAGGAAAAGTGGTGATTTGACCTATATCTTAGAATCATCACTTTGGCAACTGAGTGGAGAATGGCCAAGAGTGGGGAGAAACTTGAGACAGGAATATCAAACTTCAGTCTATTACAATAGCCCCAAGAGCCCAGACATGAAATGATAAGAGTTACCTATAGTTATGATTATATGAGTGTTAGAGAAGGGGATATATGTATTTGTGTATCTGTATATATAAAAGAGATGTTGTGAAGCTAGAAAGGATAAGACTTAGCAACAGACTGGATATGTAGGGTGACTTCAAGTGAATAGTTGATGATAACACCTAAGTTGCAAATCTGGGTGACTTGGAGGATAATGTTGACCCAAGAGTAATAGAGAAGTTCTGAAGAGTTAAAAGCATGAGTTATTATTGTAGTTGTTTGTATTACTATATATTTTCCTTAATCTAATTAGACTATTTTGCTTAACCATGATATTGAAATTTAAGTGATTGATATTAGTTGTAACAGAATGAGTATCTGGTGGATTAGGGCCAGGTCAAATAACTTAGACAGAACCCGGTAGTAAGGGAGGAAAAGATAAATTATTATATGGCTGAGAGTCTCTCTGGAGGATTCATTCTTTCCATATGTCCTTTTGTACAAAAAAATTGTCACAAGTGGTAACAGACTATATTATACTACCCCACAACCATTAGAAATTATAATTTTCTAAGGCCACCAGTAATGCTTAGATGAAAAGAGAATAGGAGAAATGAAATGGAATGCTTATGTGTTGAGATGCCTTCTAAACCCTATAATTCTTATTATGTACCTGTACTTTTGAAATGATGTCATTACTGTCTCCTCCCAAGATAATCCATAGGAAGAGAATAAGGTTTGTGATATGTTCTGATTCTTCTGTTTCTAGCACCCACTAAGGCTCAATGTTATGTGACATCTCCACCTCCTAATTTTATTCTGGTTCCCATATGAAAGGTTCTGGCATGCCAAGCAGCACCTACTAGAGGACTAAATCAAAAGTAATGCCATCTCTATTTCATTGGTGAGTCTTTCAAAACAATTTGTGAGATAGATTGGGTCAGAATTCTTACCCTCATTTTACAGACAAGAAAATGCTAACAATTAATAAAGTTCAAAACTCAAATTTCCTGAGTCTTTGCCCAGTTTTCACTACACTGCCCATGTGGGAAATTTTAATTTGTTTTAATAAATTTCAATGAAAAATGAGAGCTGATGACTTTCCCCCACAGATCAGTGAATAGATCACGTGATATTGTGTTTGTGACAGAGTTGTGGCAGCTTTTTCTATCACTATTGCACAGGATGGAGATTTTCTTAGTATAGGTATAGGATGATATGGGATCCTGGGTAGGAAGAGTTTAGAAATACTAAAAGTATTTGCAAGCACTACAAAAGAAATACACCAAACCTAGCAGTAACATATCAGCCACTACAGCTGAGATTTCTGTATTCAGTATTCCATCTTGAATCTCATCAAGGAGAAGCAATTAGCATAAGTTTCAGAGGTGTCTCTTTATTATCCATGGTTCCATCCATCTCATGGCATGAACATGAGGGCACCAATATAGAAAGATACCTTTGCCCTTTATAGCTCTCCATGTTGCCGAAGCTCAGTGGCTTAGATGGTGCTGACTGGACAGCTCAGGCTCACACAATTAAAATTGCCTTTTTGCCTCATTTGCTTTCAAGCTTGCTGGCAGCATTCGCAGAGCCCCTAGCTCAAAAAGAAGAGTTGGCAAATGACTTCCATCAGCTCCCTGCTAACCTTCCTCTTTTCAATGGTAGTGGATCAGTTTTCTTTCCTGTGCCAAGATCTTCCCAAAATGCTTTATTTTTAAAATGGCTTTGCTAAATCCATATGCCTCCCCCACCTACCCAAGTTTGTATTGTATAGTAGGGCCACTTTTATTCCTGGAAGAAAGAAAATATAGATCCCTGAAGGCAAAGTCAATTTCTCTATTAACGTTGACAGTAAGTGGAATATAGCATTTCATTGTAGGAGATGAGTAAATTACAAGAGAAAGAAATGTAATCTTATAATCAAATGCTTAATGGGAGGAGAAAAGTACATGGAATTTTTATAGGTATTCTCTATCCTGCCAAAAAAACCTGATATGTGAAAAATCAAATTTTTGAAGTAATTTTCACAGATTCATTTGTTTTAATACAAGATCCCCAATTGCATTTAAAATATTATTTGATTTATACTTAAAACTTTCCAGAAACACATCTGTTCAACAGCAGTTAATCAATACAATGATCTAAAACAATTTAAAAGTGTTCATGTCATGAAGAAAAATGCTACTCATCTCCAGAGTCAGAACTCAAGAACTCTGAGTATAGTCTAAAACATAACTTTTTCCACTTCCTTTATTTTTCTTCCTTTTTTTTTTGCAACACAACTAATTTAGAAATATGTGTTCATGACCTCACAAGTATAATTGACTTTATATTACTTGCTTTCTCAGTGAGTGAGGGAAAATCTAGAGGGATGGAGAGTATTCAGAACACACACAAAAAGCAAATGAATGTTAAAAAATAAATAAAAATTGGTTTTTTTAGAGGTAGTTGAAATACTAAAAACACATTACATTCGGAGTCACAGGATCTTGCTTCAAATCCCAGTTTGGTATTGATTGTCTATGAGATCTTGGGTAAGTCACACCTCTTCCTTGTTTCTCAGTTTCTTCTAAAAAAATCAAAGATTTGAACTAAATGGTCTCAAAGGTATCTTCCAGCTACAAAGACTGATCCTATATTATGTAAAGAAAGAGATGCTTGAATTTAAATATAGTTTATTCCTATCATGTATTTAAGTGCCATTATTTCAGACTATAAGAGATAGCATTTTATGGTGGACAGAGAGTTGGCCTTAGAATCAGGAAGATCTGAGTTCAAGTCTCGCCTCTCACCTATAATTTTTTGTGTGGCCATGGGTAAGTCACTTAATTTCACAGTGCCCTGGACAATTTCCTAAGATCATTAATTGATCAACATCTTGCCTATTCACTTACTATGCTTAGTGACTTGGGCAAATCATTTAACCTTTCTAGGCTTCAGATTCCTCAGGAAAATCTGAGTTTGTTAGCTATAAATGGGAAGGTTGGACACTCATCTCTTCTTTCTCTAGATCTATGATCTTTAAATTTCTAAGTCTTTTTCATGTGGGTTAAAAAATTATTTTGGCTATTTGTTGTCAGGGTTAGAAGACTTTCCACTGCTGGTAGAACAAGGGGGAAAAAACCAAGAAGATGTTCTCCATCCATTTCTGGTTTCAAGAACTTCAGTACTTCAATTGGTTACCTCATTTTCATAGAAGTCATCATGTAATTCAGCAATAAACATATCTAAATGATGATCACATTCTCTTGTGCATTATAGATGTTCATTCCATATTTATGCGTTAATACCTGTCTCAGAGAGGCAGAGAAAGCCCAGGGGACTAGTATGAAAGAATGTTGTATACAAGGGGGCAGCTGGGTAGCTGGGTAGCTCAGTGAATTAAAAGCCAGGCCTAGAGATGGGAGGTCTGAGGTTCAAATCCTGCCTGAAGCACTTCCTAGCTGTGTGATCCTGGGCAAGTCATTTAACCCCCATTGGCTAGCCATTATCACTCTTCTACCTTGGAACCAATACATAATATTGATTCTAAGGTGGAAGATAAGGGCTTTTAAAAAAAAGAATATTGTACACATTCATAGAGTAGTTCTTCTATATTGCATGATTTTGCTTAATTGCTTTTCCTTTTTACAAATAAGGTTTCAATCTAGAGAAGGAAAAGGGGTTAAGTTTTCTAGAAATCACCATGTAAAAACAAAAGACTTAAGTAAAACTTATTTTAAGATATAATTGCAGTTGAATGAACAAATTAATTTTATTTCCATTAAACTGGAAAGTCTGACCAGGGAGGTGAAGTGACCCCTGGCACCAGTCTAGTGAGTTGGGTACTTTTTTTTGTTTCTCTTGGCACCTGAATTTTTATTTCAAAATATCTACCCAATCTGGCTTTTTCATCAGAAATTCTTGGAAATGTTCTATGTTGTTAAAGGTCCATTTTCAGCATACCTCACACTCCAACAACAAACAGGAATATGTTCAGTTGTGCAGGATAAGTAATCCTTTATCACAAGCCTTTTTTTTTTGGTCTTTTGAAATATTGAACACTAAGCTCTTCTCCCCTTTAAGAAGTAGATCATAAATCTTATATGATTTTTTTGTGTAGCTACTTGGTGGTTGAATGTTTACTTTGGGGATGATCATAGTATCTTTTCTTTGATCTAGAAGTTCTGGCTTTGAGGCAACGATTTGAGGAATTTGCATTTTGAGATTTCTTTCAGCAAGTGACTGATGGATTCTTTCTATTTTTACCTTGTCCTTTGATTCTAAGAGTTCTGGTCATTTTCAATTTGTAATTTTTAAAATATGATATCCATTTCTTTGAATCATGATTTTTCAGATAGTACAATCATTCTTAGATTCTCTCTCCATCTGTTTCCCAGGTCAGTTGTTTTTGACATGAATTTTTTTTTTATATTTTGGTGAATTTTTAAAAATTTTTTCATTTTGTTCTAATGTTTCTTGTCATCTTGTTTCTTGTTTCTACTAGGTTTATTTTAATATCTAGTACATTTAGCTTTTGAATGAAGTTTTCCACAGTCTTATCTAAAATAACTATTTTTCTTGCCCTTTTTTCCTCCTTAGATATTATATTTTATTTATATGTTGGTGTTTCTTTTCTTCTAGGTACTCTTATAATCATAAATGGGTTATTTTTTCTCTGAGGCTTGAACTATTGTGGGGCTCACTATCTTCCTTGGAGTTTACCCATGGGGTGTCTCTCAAAGCAAATGTTTCCTCATAGTTTTTAGAATCAGCCTTAGTTTAGTCATCTTATCAATACTTATTTTAGAAGACTTGTGCTTGAGTCAAACTCTGCAATTGCAGAGTTTGAGTGAAGTGGTTGGTTTTACTAAGTATATCTCTTGGTCCACTGTGTTCTTAGGCTGACCTCCACCTCCTGTAATTAAACATCCCTGGATTTTTTAATTGAATCTTCAGGACAAGGTTCTAAATACCTCAGTGTCCCTGGGGCTAGTAGTGTTTCCTGCTCTGTGAAATGTAATGATTGCTTCTTCTGCAGACACTTCCAAGTTCCCACTTGGAGCTTTCTTGCCACCCTGGAGGTTCTGGGTGGTAGCCTACACTTTTAGTGCCTCCAGATACAGAGCATGCAGGCTACATGTCTTCTCTGGGGTCACACTGATACAATGTAGAAAAGTAATTGTCATTGATCAAGATCCATTTCCATATTATTGATAACAAAGCACAGCTTTATAAAAAAAAGAATAATATTGAAAACACCAGAGCACATAAATTATTTTTCTGTGCCATTTAGCATAGCTAAACTACCCCACAAGAGTTGTTTTTAACCTCTCTAAGGCAGTTCCAAAGTTTAGGTATCTAGATGGTGCAAATTTATATATATATATATGTGTGTGTGTGTGTGTGTGTGTGTGTGTGTGTGTGTGTGTATACATGTATATATATGCATGCAAAGAAAATAGGTTTACCAATAACCAACATGGAAGTATATTTTGCATGGTAATATATGTGTAACTGATATTAAATTGCTAACCCTCTCTGGGAGAGGGGACTGAAGGGTAAAGAAGGAGGGAGACAATTCACATCATATAATTTTGGGAAAACATATTGAATATTGTTATTGCTGGGAAAATAATTTTTTTTTCAAAAAAAGAAAAGAAAATAGTGTTTACTTTCCTTATCAAAATAAAAGTATTGAAAAAAGAGCACAAATAAATATGAATGTTTAGGTTCTGGTGCTGATTCTAATTCTGGTTCAGTTGAATGCCAAAATCTCCTCCTGTCTTTGTTTTCTACCCTGAAATGATGCTCAAGAGAGTGGCTGATGGCTGATGAGGACCTGCACAGGGTAGGGAAACCATAATGAGGCACTGAGTCCAATTTTATATGTCCAGAGGGCTAATGGATATGTCATCAGGGCAAAGCCTTCAGTTATGCATGAAATGAAGCAACGTCTTCGCTCTGGCTGCCTCTGTGGGAGTAGGGCTACTGTCCATCAGCATTCCCTAGCTCTTAATGACTTGTAATCCTTTCTGTTCTACAGATTAGGGACTTACCCAGTGGCCTATCTGTATATCAGCCTATATGTATATCACTCTCCCCTTGAAATCTTGGCTATTCTGTCTGGCCCCCTTTATCTTTTACAAGGTAGATAAGTCTGGTCATAGCATTACCATTGTGGAACACACACACAAAAAAATGTGACTAAACCAAATTGGAAATCGAGGGACTGCCATTCTCTACTCAAATTTCCCTCTATTGTTGTTACTCTATGCGAAATATCAGATTTTTCATCTGTAATTTGATGAAAGTGGTTATATAAATCCCCTCATCTCCATCCCTTAGGCAAGTTGTAAAGAATAACTTAAAAAACATCGAGGTCCAGGAAATGAGAAGGTACTGAACAATCCTGATGATAACACACACAAAAAAAACAAATGTGTCCCCACCAGGTTCATTTTTTTTCTATTTTGTGTTAAAGAATTGTCTGACATCCTTGTATAGTTAAAAATGATCTCTGTTAACTTTTGAAATATTATTTCTAAACACTAATTTTATGTGTGGATGCAAATTTGATAGAGCTCTTGACAACTCTGCAAAGACAACAAATTTGTTTCTTCAGTTTTCTTATCCAGGTCTACTCTTTCTGTTTGGTTGCAGATATTACCTAATGTACTGCCCTGGTTACAGCATCTCTTTATTTTAGACTTCAGTCTGCTAAGAACATCAGACATAGTTTGCCTGAGATGAATATTTATTTATTTTTAAAAACCTTACCTTCCATCTTAGTATCCATACTACATATTGGTTCCAAGGCAGAAGAGTGGTAAGGCTTAGGCAATGTGGTTAAGCAATTTGGCCACAGTCACAGAGCTCAGAAGTGATTGAGACCTTGTTGAACCTATTAACCTGCTATATCTGTGCTTGGCTCTCAATACACCGAGCCACATAGCTACACCATGCAGTATTTTAGAGGTACATGCCTTTGTTAGAAATCCCAATTCTTCAATATAGAAATATATTGCATGATAATACATGTATGGCCCAGACTGAATTGCTTGCCAGATCCAAGAAGAAAGAGGGGAAGAGGGAGGGAAACAATTTGGAACATGTTACTTCAGAAAACTTATGTGGAAATTTGTTATTATAGGTAATTGATGAAAAAAATTAAATTAAAAGAAAGAAATCACAGTTCTTTCCAAAACCTTGTATTTTCTGACCAAAAAAAAAATGCATACACACACACACACACACACACACACACACACACACACACACACAAATTAGAAGGCTGTCAGTAAGGAAATTTAGGAGAAAAATTGAAGATTTTTTTTTCTGGGGTGATATGAAGCCAACAGAGTTTCTTCTGGTTCATCAGGAAAGGCTGTAAGAGACTATTTCTGAGTTTCTGATTCACTGATTACTGATTTATTGCTGAGTTAGATGACAACAAACTAGCGGTATTGTCCACTGGTGTGATTAATGGGTTTCAGATTAGAAGAGACAATCAATTTTAAAATGAATATATCTTTTAACTTGGCATTTTTACATTTGTTTATTTAATTAATTATTTTAGAATATTCTTCCATGGTTACAAGATTCATGTTCTTTCCCTCCTCTCCCCTTCCCCCCTCCCATAGCCAAAGTGCAATTCCACTGGGTTTTACATGTGTCATTGATCAAGACCTATTTCCATATTATTGATATTTGCAGTAGGGTGATCATTTAGAGTCTACATCCCCAATCATATTCCCATCAACCCATGTGTTCAAGCAGTTGTTTCTCTTCTGTGTTTTTACTCCTGTAGTTGTTCTTCTGAATGTGGATAGTGTTCTTTTTCATAAATCTCTCAGAATTGTCCTGGGTCATTACATTGCTGCTAGTACAGAAGTCCATTATATTCAATTTTACCACAGTGTATTGGCCTCTGTGTACAATGTTCTCTTGGTTCTGCTCCTTTCACTCTGCATCAGTTCCTATCATTCCAGTTCACATGGAATTCCTCCAGTTCATTATTTCCTTTAGCACAATAGTATTCCATCACCAACAGATACCACAATTTGTTCAGCCATTCCCCAATTGAAGGGCATCCCCTCATTTTCCAGTTTTTTGCCAACATAAAAATCATGACTATAAATATTTTTGTACAAGTCTTTTTATCTATGATCTCTTTGGGGTACAAACCCAGCAGTGGTATGGCTGGATCAAAGGGCAGGCAGTCTTTTAGCTCTCTTTGGGCATAAACTTTTGGCATTTTTAAAGTAATGATTGGAGAATCCAAAGAAGCACAGAGAAGGTTGAAAAATAAAGGACTAGTACTAAGGAAGCCACCCCAACACACATACACACACACACACACACACACACACACACACACAAAAGATATCTCTAAAGTGGAGACTAGGAAAAGAAGAGAAGGGATACTTTAGAGATGTTATAATTAAAAAAAAAAGAATCTCAAGCATGATGGTCTTCAAGCCATGGTGGAACAGGTAATGTGCAATGGTCCTACAGATAAATGGCTGCTTTTAGCGTCTGATGCTTCATTACACTAAACCCACTTTGGAACTCCCAGAGGTTCATCTTTATTCTGTGTAACAGGGCAACCCAAAATCAAACTGCTCAGCTGTTTTATGAGAAAGGATCCTATTCAATAAAAGTTTATTGCTTTTCTACTTTTGAGGGCATGGAGGTTCAAATCAGTCAGGAAATGAGAAGTATCTAAACCTAGACCCTTCCAGACATAGAAGATTCTGTTATAGAGAATTCAAGAGGAGAGGAGGGATATAATACAGAAAATGAGCAGAAGAGAGGGTTACCAGGTACAGGTCAGGGGCTCTTTAACTGGAATCCATTAACTTGGTTTTTAAAATATTTTTCTAGTTATATTAAAACAACTGGCTTGAGAAATTCATAATCTTCCCTTATCTGCCAAATAGGTCCTGCCAAAAAAAAGGTTAATACCTAGAAGAGATGGAGAAAGACTGAGCCAAAAAAAATAATTTCAGCCTTTTCATACTCTACCAGAACCACTTTAAATGAAATTATTTTTACTTGAAAGACATTAGAGATCATGAATTCTGTACCTGTAGAATTCCATCAAACTTCTTCACTAGTTGCTTAAAAAAATAAAACATGGAAACAGGTCCCTTTGAAAATGAGCAGCAGTATGACCCCGTTTCATCAGTGCCATACCTTGTCCTGATATGATGCTGGAGACTGTAATCAGAGGAAAGGAAGAGATCCTTCAAAAGGGTTCCACAGACCCCCAACGTTTGAAAACAACTATTTCCATGCCAGTGGGAAACCTTTCAAGTCCAATTTCAAGCTATTTTCCTCAAGAGTTCTTTTAGTTCAAAATGATGAAGGTCATACATGCTACTCTGTTTCACAGGAGTAAAAGCATAGGTTGCCCAGCTCAGTAATCTTCTGCCGTGCACAGTGTGGTTGTACTTCAGGAACATGAAATATATATATGTATACATACATATATATATTTCTTTTTTTAAAGATATCAGATAGCTCCTGCCATCTTTCTCATGAAATTTGAAATTGGAAAAGCTTCATAGGGCCTAACAAAAGTGGGACTCAAAATTTAAAAAAAAAATTAAAAACAGGGGAAACACACTTTTTAATGGCTAATATGATCCTGGTTTTTAATTTTTTATTACTACAGTTATGTTTCTGCATGCTACTTTCCAGGGAGGAAATTTATTCTCATTTTACACAAGGAAAGAACCTAAAACATAATAATAAATAGATCAAGGATAACCAGCAACTCTCCTGCTGCTCCCACAATTCTTTTTCTACTAAAGAAACTAGTGCCTAGTGATGAAACAAGTGGCTCTCACTAGGTCAATCAAAATTCCCTTTTCTTGAAAACTGTGAGTCTGAGGCCAAGCCTGCAAAGCATACAACCAGCAAAACCAATAGTAGAATGATGGGAAAGTTCATCTGCCTCACCATCTTCACTATCAGAAGGAATCTTCTCAAACCTATAATGACACAAATACGACCTATACTAAGAACCACAGACATTATCTCCTATGGCCATACACATAGATGTGAGTTAAATTAAAAAGTATGAGAGAAAGGTCATGTGGCAATGACAGAAAAGTAGAGTATGACATAAAACAAAGTTGTAGTTGTAATGGACATTTCTTGGCTTTATTCAATCCTTATAAACAATACTATTAGGTAGTTACCACAGGTACCCACTGAAAATACTCCAGGTTATAATTATTTCTCTTTAACAGATGAGGGAACTGAATTTCAAAGAATTGAAGTGAATTCTTGCACCTTTTCACACAGCAAGTGTGATTTGGAGGTGGGTGTAAAAAATACACTACATATCAGTACGTACAAGGCATGGCTTATCTTCCTGCCACATGCCTAAAGGTAATTTTTTTAATGAAAAAGAAAGAAGCTTAATAATGAAAATTACCAATAAAAATATATAAAATATTTATAGAATATAAAATATAATAATATAATTAATTGGAAATGATTGTATTAATAAATAATAAAATATAATTTTAAAATCTATAAAATAAGGAAAACAAAGCTCCATGGAACAAAGATCAATATAAAGAAAGTCTTACAAAGGATCAGAAAACAAGAGAGGGAAAAAAAGAGGAAGAATAAGTCCTAAGTGTATTTTTTATACTTGTATGTGATTCTGTGGGGCAGCTAGGTGGGCAATGGACAAAGCTGCCCACTTATTAGCTGTATGGCCCTGGACAAGTCACTTAATCCTATTGAACTCAGTTTCCTCATCAGTAAAATGAGCTGGAGCTAGAAATGGCAAACCACTCTAGTATCTTTACCAAGAAAACTCCAAATGGGATCATGAAGAGTCAGGCATGACTGAACAGCAACAATAACATGTGATTTTGTAGAATCACAAAATAAAAGCTTCTTGAGGACAGAAACTATCTTTTATATCCTTCATACTCAGTTATACCTAACACAGATCAAACACTTGATAAATAGGTTTTTAATTAAATCAATTGTGTAGTCCCTTATTTGTTTCCAAAGCTGGTCTCAGCACTAACTGCTAGTAAACTCCTCTTACCCTTAAGCTTTAGTTTAAAACATTATGAAAATGGGATAAATGTTCATTTATATGCCTCAACCATTCATTGTTATTTGAAGGCAATGCAACAAAACAAAATCTCTCATTTGAAAGACATTAGACATTCCATCGTATGTAATCACAGAAAACAAATTTATCAGTGTTGTCCAACACAGTAGTCCTGACCTGGCATTATAAGGAAACTGTAAATGCACGTGCCCACAAAACACAATCATTTAGCCATTATGTATTTTCTCAAGCAATAAATGATGTTGATATTTAGTCTTTTTTCAGTCAGGTCAAATTGTTCATGACCTCTTTGGGAATTTTCTTGGCAAAGATACCGGAGTGGTTTGCCGTTTCCTTCTCCAGCTCATTTTACAGATGAGGAAACTGAGACAAACAGATTTAAGTGGCTTGCCCTGAGACATGCAGCTAATAAGTGTGTGAAGTCAGATTTGAACTCAGAAAGATGAGTCTTTCTGACTCTATGCCTGATGTTCTATCCACTGTACCACCTAGTTGCCTCCAGTAAATGATGACAGGGTATCAACTGTCATGTGAGTGTATGCAAAATTGTTTGCTGTTATATGAAGTTCTACATACATGAAAAAGTTAAGACACACTGGCCTAGTGCACAGGAGATTGCAGACCTTCATTCTCCACTCCTTTTTGCCATTAATTTGTTATAAGATTTTAATTCACTTTGTGAGCCTTTGAGAGAATGACTATCTCATTTGTATCTTGGAATACTAGCACTTGGCCCAGTGCTAGGCACATGGAAAATGCTTCATAAATACGTGATGATTGGGGGAAGCTAAGGGATTGAGAGTCAGACCTAGAGATGGGAAGTCCTGGGTTCAAATCAAACCTCAGACACTTCCTAGCTGTGCAACCCTGGACAAATCACTTAACCTCCATTGCTTAGCTCTTACCACTCTTCTGCCTTGGAATCAATAAATTGTATTGAATCTAAGACAGAAAGTAAGGGTTAAAAAAAAAGATGATGATTGATTGACTGGATACCACATATGACTTTTGAACAGTCACTTAACCCTCAAAACTCCTGTGAATACCTAAACTTGAGTTAACCAATGGTGGAACTGTGAGAAATAGGTAGAGGGAATGAGATTCCAGATGGATTTGATGCCAAGAAGAGGAACCAGAAGGGATGGAGTAGGGGACCAGATTTCTCAGTAGGTTCTGTAAAGCATACTAGAGTGGCTGCTGCAAAGCAATCAATAAAAAGCTTCAGGGTCAAGAAAAAAAAAGATTTTAATTCACTTAATCTTCCTGTATCTCAGTTTCCTCATCTGTTCAACATCAAAATGTCAACATCAAAATCTGTTCTATTGACTTCACAGATGTCATAAGGATCAAAGGAGAGGATGGAAGAGAAAACATTTTGAAAAAACATAAAAGTGCTATGTAAATATAAGTAATTATCACCATATTATCCTGCATAATGGCATGGCATGGCATATATGTATGGAACATTTTCCCCATGTGATTCCCCTGAAAACTAAATTTATACACTCTTTGACTGAAGCAAGAATCAGCCCAATATAGTACTAGACACAATTCAATGAAGTAAGGAGTAAATTCATAGACCATATCATCTTATCTGCCAAAATAAAGAGAAAGGAAAATTCTTCAATATATAGTGATCATAGTACAATGGAAAAATTATAATATTATCAAAAGTTGGATAGGGAGAGAGAGTTGTGTTCTTTCCTGAATAAATTATGCCTAGCTATTAACTAAAAATTTATGAATTCACTCTTTTAGATCCTCAAAGAGTTTACTATGTCAGTAAAGCAAGAACTTATTTAAATATGCCCAGGGTCATTCTAGATATGGGCACATAACTATTGGTGTCCTCCTCCCAAATCTCCATTTACCTGTACTCTGAAATTCCTATGGTTAGAACCATGAATGCTTCAGTGATAACATCAAGATGATTGTTTTCCAGAAACCCCAATTACAAAGTATTTGTGTTATCTATTTGTAAATAGGACAGATGGTTTTGTGGGGGAATGTTACATAGAGTTGATTTCAGCTGTAAGAATTTTTGTTGTTCAGTTATTTTCAATCACAACTCTTTGTGACCCTATTTTGGGATTTTCTTGGCAGAGATAGTAGAATGATTTGCCATTTCCATCTCTGGCTCATTTTACAAATGAGGAAACTGAGGCAAACAAGGAAAAGTAACTTGCTCAGTATCACATCTAATAAGTATCTGAAGCTAGATTTGAATTCAGACAAATGAGTCTTCTTAACTCTAGCCATGGCACCATATCCACTGAACTACATAGCTGCCCTTCAACATCAAGAATATCCAGGGTCAAATCTTATCTCTGACACATACTCTCTTTTTTACCCTGAAAAAGACATTTAATCTTTCAGAGATCTAAGGAGCCTCTAAGTTACAGATCAGTTCCCAGTCTATATATACACAAAGACTGAATTTCTTCACCAAGAGTTCCCTCTAACTAGGAAATTACAAACAAAAAAAAATGAGTTCATCAGATTAGCTACTTGACACCAGCATGAGTTATAGTACAGGTAAATTAGGGAATTATGGCAGCAGTAAGCTCTAGGTAGGCAGGGGATAGATACACAATAAAGATTATAAAGGCATTCACAGAAAGTAAGCCAATGATAATAGATATCTAGGATAGGCACTTGGGCTTACTCCAGTCTGCATCAGCTACTCTGCCTGGTTTGCTCTTCTTGGAATAAGATCTCCCCTTGCCAGGTAACCCCTAGTTTCTTCTCACTTTTCTGCCTCCCTTTGTGTGTTGTCTCCACATCCCCTCCCATTAAATTGTAATCTCCTTGTAGGGACTTGCTTTTTATTAATTGTATCTCCAGTGCTTAATATAGTACCAGGGCCCCAACAAACATTCATGAAATTGGATTAGACTTATTGTTGAAAGAAGATGGAGAAGAGAAAGAGAAAGAAATAGAAGTCCAAAAGGAAAAAGAAACTTTAAAGACCCTCAAGGTTTTGTCTAGGGCAAGCCCTTCAGAGTTTTCAGAAAGAAAAGATTTTCTGAGTCAGTAACAATCATTCCACCTTTAAGAGACTTCAAAAACAAACCAACACAAACAAAACAGAAACAAATAAACTACTACAAATCAGACTACTTCAGAAACAAAGAGATAAAAGGATTTCAAAATATAATAACACACAGAAAAGGCCTTTCATCTAGGAGTGCAGTAGATAGGAGGAATGGAAAAAAATAAGATGGGGAGAAGAAGAGAGCCCACTTTCTTTGCATTATCTAAATAAGTAGATTAAATACTTTGTGGGAAATAATGTTGCTTAAAATAACAAAATACATTAGCTGCTCACAAATAGGTTCTGTTGGATGACTCCTAGAATCATTGACTCCTGGTCCTCAAAGGAACCTTAAAGAGGGGCAAAATGGTCCAGTGGAAAGGGCATTCATTGACTTTGGGAGTCAACCCTCTATCCCTGATATTTCCTACCTGAATGACTTTGGTCTTAATCTCTTAACTTCTTTGGGTTTGGGTTTTTCTCTTCTGACACAAAACTGGAAATTTTCAACAAAGAGTAACTATTAGCATTTAAGTGAATTAGGAAAGGTTTCTTGTAGAAAGTAGGGTTTTGTCTGAAACTTGAAGGATGCTAGGAAAATCAGGAGGCAAATATGAGTAAGGAAAGCAAACCAAGCAGGAAAAATAGCCAGGGAAAATGCCTAGAGATGGGAATTGTAGCATCTTGTGAAAGTAGCATCAAGGAGGTCCATGTGACTGAATCATAGAGTTGAATAAGCAAGAGGCAAGGGTGATGAATGACTTGAACACCAACCCTGGGATGTTATATATGATCCAAAAAGTGTTAGGGAGCCACTGAAATTTACTGAGTAGAAGACTGGGTCAGATATGAGCTTTAGGAATATTATTTTGACAGCTGAGAGGAGAATGGACTAGAATGAACAAAGGCTTGAAGAAGATAGACTAGAGTGAGGGAAGAGTTAAAGGCAATCAGCCAACAGATTATTGCAATAGTTGCAAGAATCTAAATATGAGATGAGGAACTGCACCAGGGTGGTGGCAGTATCAGAGGAGAGAGTGGGGCATATATATGAGATATTTCCAAGGTAATATTTATAGGACTTGGCAAAAGATAGGATGGGGGTGAGGAAAGGGATTGAGGAGTCTAGGATGACATGTGGATTGCAAGCCTGAGAACTAAGGAGGAGGATGCAAGGTACACATAGCAAGGATTAGGGAGTTGGGAAGAAGGGACATTTTTGAGGGGAGAGGGAATAGTTAATTCAGTTTGGCATGTTAAGTTCAAGATGCCTACAGGAGAATATCATATCTAAGTCCAATAAGCAGTTAGAGATACAAGACTTGAGGCTCATAAAGAGACTGGAGCTAGAAAGATAGAACTGAGAATCATAAGCATAGAGATGATAATTAAATTCATGAGAGCTGATGGGATAATCAAGTGAAATAGTATAGGAAAAGAAGAAAAGAGGTCCCAGTCCAGAAAGAGACCTAGAAGACATCTGTGACTAGTGACCATGACTTAGATGAAGATCCAGGAAAGAAGACTGAGAAAGATCACTCATATAGTAGTCACTAACATTTATATAAGCACTTACTATGTGCCAGGGAATGTGCTAAAGAAGGAGAATAGTGTCATTGTAACCTAGAGAATATCAAGAGGAAAAGAGTGATTGACAGTGTAAAAGTCCATGAAGAAATCAAGAAGGATGAGGATTGAGAAAAGGTCCTTGTATTTATCAGTAGCTTTGGAGAGAGCAGTTTCCATTGAATGATGAAATCAGAAGCCAGACTTCATAAAGTTAAAAGAGAATGAGAAAGAAGATAGTGGAGGTATCTCAAGGAGTTTCAGTCAAGAGAGACATCAGATGAGACCTATCTGGGGTGGATGAATCAAATGAAGATTTTTTTTGAGGATGCAAGCATGGACATATTTGAAGATAGTAGAAAAGTAGCCATTAGATAAGGAAAGAGCAGAGGTGAGAAAGAAAGCAATCTACTAGAGAAGAGGAGTTGGAATGAGATTGCTCGTGCATGTGGAGGAGTTTGCCTTGGCAAGAAGGACTACCTTATGTGAGAGAGAGGTGAAAATGGAGATAGTGATAGAAAACATCTGGATAGCATGAGAGTTTCTAGTCCAAAAACCTCCACAGCAATGAAAGTACAAGTCAGATCCTTTCCAAAGATAGTCTGAAGGCAAAAATATGCATTATTTGGCTTTGAATCCTCCACAGGGCTAAATCTGGTTCATTGTATGCAGAGTACACTAAATGGTTATTTATTCAAATTGGATGGAATCTGTATGTCATTATTTTAACACAATGATCCTTGCTCTCCTTGCAAAGTTCTGCTCTTAAGACTGGAGGACCTCATAATCACCCCCGGGGTTATTGGAGGAAAAATGATATTCTCAAAGGAGAATAGTCAGCCTCTCAAGTAGTGCTCAAATGGGTGCCAAAAAAGGTTCTATTGACTCTGTTCTGTCATTCTTTCAGATGATTTCCAAACTCTTTAGGTCTGATTTCAGTATTCTTCTGTTTGGGTGTGCAACCAGAGAATTCCCTGAAGAATTCCCAGCTAGGCAGCCAGCCAAGCAGTTTCCAAGTACTTGAATTCAGCCTTTTAGGTATACAAAACGATATAACAATTAAATTTGCTCTAACTGGGTTCTCTACGAAACTAGTTGAGGAGTAGAAATAAATAAGAAGAAAGGGCTCAATAATGTGATTTTCCAAAAACCTTGCTTTCTGCTTCTCCCACATTAAATCTCACAGAACTGTCAAAATAATAATAAACTTCATTAAGAGTATCCCAGCAGCCAGTGCCCAGCAGTAACTAAGAAGGAGGCTGGGATACTGCCTTTGCCTTTCCAAAAGGCAAGACACAAGTAGGGAAAATCAGGATTTTCCTAGTAAAGGTGTAAGGCTACATATAATATAGCTCTCTCTTTTCAACTTGAAATAAGACAAATCTCTGGGGAGCAGGTGTTGTTCATATTTGCATTTATTTTTAGGAGTTTAAAATTATATATATATATACATATATATTAACATTTCATGTTTTTATTTTTCAGTTATACATATGAGTAAAGTAAGGTCTCATCATCCAGTTGTTTGTTGTTCCCCATCTCCCACAGCAAATTATCCCTTGCTGGCTGCTGTTTCCTTTATTTTTCCCTTTGCCACCTAAATAAACCTTGCTTTGTTTTCCTCTTATCTCCTCCTTAGAAGCATCCCACTCTCCTTCACAAGCCAAAATGTTTAAAACTGGCATTTGAAAACCCTAATTATAAAATCAACAATTAAAACATATTGTCTTATAGCTGTTGGTTACCTGCTATCACCAACAAGATGTGATGGATAGATCCCTGGGGGAAAGGTGCATTATACCAGCATAATTCAGAGATATTGCAGATAATTTAGAACACTGCAATAAAGAAAATGTCATTGTAAAGTAAGGGAAATTTCTTGGTTTCCCAGGGTATATAAAAGTTGTTTACATTATATTGAGTGTGCAATAATATTATGTTTAAAAAACAAGGTAGATACTATAATTTTAAAAAATTACTATCATCTTAAAATGATAATTTTATCTAAAATTTTAATTTCAAATTAAATTATCTAAAAATATTTTTTATTTTTATCATATATATCACATGTGCACATATATGATATATACTATCATCTGAGATGTTATCTTTTTGCTGGTGAAGGGTCTTGCCTCTATGTTGATGGCTGCTGACTGATCAGATTAGGGTTGCTGAAGATCATGGTGGCTACGGCAATTTCTCATACTAAGACAATGGTTCCCAAACTTTTTTGGCCTACCACCCCCTTTCCAGAAAAAATATTACTTAGCGCCTCTGGAAATTAATTTTTAATTTTAATAGCAATTAATAGGAAAGATAAATGCACCTGTGACCATCACCGCCTTCCTGGATCGCAGCAGCATCCACCAGGGGGCGGTAGTGCCCACTATGGGAATCACTGAACTAAGACATCAATGAAGCTTGCTGCATAGATTGACTCTTCCTTTCATGAAAGATTTCTCTGTGGCATGCAATGCTGTTTGATAGCATTTTGCCCTTAGTATAGATTCCTTTAAAATTAAAGTCAATCTTTCCAAACCCTGGCACTGTCTTATCAATTAAGTTTACATAATATTTTTCAATATTGTTGTGCATCAGGGGATAGGGAGGCCCAAGAAGAGGGAGAGAGACAGGGAAAAGCCAGGCAGTGGAGCAGCCAGAGCACCCGCAACATTTATCAGTTTAGTTCACTATATGGGTGTGGTTCATGGAACCTAAAATAATTACAATAACAAAATTAAAGATCACAGACCACCATAACAGATATGATAATGATGAAAAAGTTTGAAATATGGTGAGAATGACTAAAATGGGACAAAAAGGCATGATGTGAGCACAAGCTGGTGGAAAAATGGGGCCAAAAGATTCGCTTGACACGGGGTGGCCACAAACCTTCAATTTGTACAAAAATGGAATATCTTCAAATCTCAATAAAATGAGGTCTGCCTATAATTTTAACTGCTACCAACTTTTTGTGTGATCTTAAACAAATCATTTTACTTCACTGAAATTCAGTTTCCTCATCTTGATAAATATCTAAATGGTGCAGAGGATGAACATGCTGGCTTTGGGATCAAGAAGACCTGAGTCTAAATCATAATTCAGTCATTTAATAACTGTGTCACTCTAATCAAGTAATTTAAATGCTCTCAGCCTCTGTTTTCTCATCTGTAAAATAGAAATATTAACAGAACCTACCTCCCTGGGTTGTTGTAAAAATCTAGTGAGATAATATAAGTAAAGTGCTTTATAAATCTTAAAGTGCCATATAAATTATAGCTATTATCTGTAAAATGGAGATAATAATGCCTTCATTTCTTATTAAATAGAAGTATTTTGAGAATAAAACATGGAATAGGGATATATCTATTCCATAGATACAGACTGTCTTTGTTTTCTGAACTTAAATATCATTATTTTAGGAGAAATATTATTGGAGAGAAAGACATGTGTTAATACTTCCTGGAGAGGGGGTAAGTAATCCAATATAAAATATGTTTATGAAAACATCTAGAAATTGTAAAGGTTTACACAGATATTAATAATCAGAATAAAATTTTTCTCATCTGATAGACTGTAAGCACCTTCAGGGTGAGGACTGCTTTAATTTTGTCTTTCATTTGTTACTAATGCCTAGCATAATGCTTTGTAGGTAGTCTGAACTTAACTAATATTTACTGATTTAATAATTGGTTTATTTGCTCTTCATTAGTTCAGTGCCTGGAACATAGTAAGGATTTAATAAATGTTTATTTGATTGGTTGATTTCTTGACAAACCTGGGTCCCAGAAGAAGCATTGGGCATAGTCAGGCAGAATGAAACAGATGCTACATTGAGATTTACAGTGAAGGGAGTAATATGGGTGATGAAATCATGGCTCTCAAAGACTGGGAGCTTAAGTCATAAATGCTAGTATATAAGGACGAAAGACCTAGGATATAGAATATCTCTAGGGTAGGTGTTTACAACTGAACACTACCATATTGTTGGCCATATTGTTTTCCTCTTTGGTCTCTATACTTTTTTCCTTTATTGGTATTTCTAAGATATGTGGTGATGTTCTCCATAAATGTCAACATCGATTTCTGGTAACTTAAAGAATCACAGACATCTAAATCTGGTTTTCTACCTGGTCTAAGGAAATGAAGGAACACTGGATTTGGTTTCATTCCTGGCATAAAGAGGGCATTCCTTCTCTGGACCTTAGTTTCCTCATCTGAAATATTGGGACTGATTAGTATTTACTTTGATGTCTAAGTCCTACAAATTCTGAAACCATATCAATGTGGCCATCATTTCTGTCCTCTTATTCTAACTCATTTCTGTTCTTTACGGATGGCAATATCTCAGCATCATCCTCAGTTCCTGCTGGGAACTGGCTGCTGGGATACTCTTAATGAAAAGTATTATTATTTCAGCAGCCCTGTAATATTTACTTGGGAGAAGCAGGGAGCAATGTTTTTGGGAAATTACTTTATTGAGTCTTTTCCTCTTTGATATAGATATGTAGATATAGATTAGAGAGATACCCCATTTTGTATTCATCTTGCTAACATAATCACATCCTTCATTAATGTTCTTCAAGAGATTACAATCAAAAGGGGGGTGGATAATGATATATCCCAAAAAATGAGACCAAGAAGAGAGTAAAAAGGACAAAAGGAGAAAATGGGAAGAAAAAGATTATTTTAAGCTAAGGAAAAAAACCTCATGGAGAAAGCAGCAACTGATTTAGACCTCAAAGTAAGAGAAGAATCTCTGTGGGAAAGACACAAAAGAAATACATTTCAGGCATAATAGAAGAGATATAGTGAAGGATGAAATCGGGGACACTCAGATTTAAAACCAGGAGCTTGAACTGACTCTGAGGGCTGACTGTTAAATTTTCATTGTACACATGTACACTTTGGAAATTGACAAATGCTGTAAGTAAGGGCTTGGTTTTGTGTTTTCTTACTTATCCAGACTTTTAAAATGTAGAAAATGTTAAAAATTCAGATTAAACTTTAAAGGGTATGCCACATATATCGCCTTCCCTTCTTTTCTTTGTATGCTAAACATATGATCTCCATATAGACCAGTGATTCCCAAAGTGGGCACTACCTCCCCCTGATGGATGCTGCAGTGATCGAGGGAGGCGGTGATGGCCACAGGTGCATTTATCTTTCCTATTAATTGCTATTAAATTTTTTTTTAAATTAATTTCCAGGGGAATAAGTAATATTTTTTCTGGAAAGGGGGCAGTAGGCCAAAAAAGTTTGGGAACCACTGATAGATGATCCAAAGACAATGATAGCTAGAATAGTTCCTTTAAACAAAACATTGAGCATATCTCATTTCCATACCCATCTAATTTAACAATTATTTATTAAGCACTTATAACGTACAATGGTAGACATTCAGAGAGAGAAAAAAAAGCAAGAAGAAAAACAATCTTTGCTCCCAAAAAAACCCTTCCATTCTACTAGAAAGCAACACAGTATTTGAACAAATACATAAATACAATGTAATTTGAAAAGGGGAAAAAAACACTAAATTCTAGCAGGATAATCACAAAGGTTTCCTAGAGTGGAAGGCACCTGAGATGAGTCTTGGAAAAAAGCTAGAGATATAAAGAAAGTGATGAGAAGAGACTGTATTTTAGGGATGAGAGACAGTCTATACAAAAGCTTTAAGAGTCTAAGATCCATGCTCAAGCTCACTGCTACAGATCCATTTCATCCCAAAATAGATGTTACCTATCCCATAGATGAAGACTGTATCTATGTTTTCTGGAAAACGTTATTGTTTTAGTGTAAATATTATTATTGGAGACATGGACATGCGACAAAACTTCCTAGAGAGTGAGTAATCCAAAGGCAGAATCAGAATCCTGGCAACAGGCATGGGGTTTGGGCAGAGTCACCCAAGATTCAAGGTCCTGTACTTTTAGAGACTCCCTTCCCATGACTCAAAGCCAACAGTGAGGGAAAAGGAGATGATTCTTCTAGTCTAGACAATGCTAAAGAAAAAATTATCCCAGTTAACCCTCTTATCATCAATCAATAAGTCAATTAGCAATTACTAAGTGTCACCTAGTTGCCAGGTACTTTGCTAAGAACTAGGGATACAAAAAAATGTAAAGGACAATTCCTGCCCTCATCATCAAGCAAAAGAATAGGATTGTCTCTCTTCTCTTGAGCCATTATATAAATTATTACCCTTCAAGTTTCCCTACAGCCCACAACCTATAGGATTAGGAGAAGAGTAGTGACATGACTCACTATATGGACTTTTTCTCCTTCAGAAAAAAAGTTGATTTTCAAAAATACTCACTAGTTTGTAAACCCAGTCACTTCGGTTTTTGAATACCTTATATAGCACACTAAAGTTGTTCACAGGATACTATTCTGATTAAAAGCATTCCATGAAGAAAAATACTTTTAAAAAGTTTAAAAAAAACACTTCACCAGTGAAGGTCAAAGGAATTTGATTATACAATTATGATGACTACATAACATCCACTGTAAATGTACTTTTCCTTAAAACTAGAATGGTTTATCAGTCAAACTCTTATCAGTGGAATACTCAAGTTGTTCTGATGAATTTGATTTTAGAGACTTCTGGACCACATGACCACTAAGAAGATATATGAATCACAACATCATCTATCTTATCTTTCTCTTTTCTCTTTATTTTCTCTAAACCTTACAACTGTTAAAATCTTTGAAAATAAGAATGTGTGTAAATAATTATAACAATCCCCATAGGCTAAGATGCTAGGACCTAATAAAGGAAATTTTTGATAACTTAATAGCAAGGAAGTTCAAGCCGTAATTTTTTTACATTACCATTCAGTACTCTCTATGGCAAGGATACTCAATGGAACATATGGGCTTGGACTCTAGGATTCACTTATCAATTTCTTTGTTTTATGTACCAGCACAACCCCTGTTCTCAACCCACTATTCTATGACAATAAACAGAAGAACTCAATTAGTCCCCCTACCCTTTGTGGAGAAGATCTAAATACAGAAAAGTACAAGTGTCCCTGCCTGGCTATAGTAGAACACTACTCAGCAGTAATGTTCAGCCAGAATTAAGGACAGAGAGAATTCTGGGGATCAAACTAAATTATAAAACAATGACCATCAAAACCACTTGACCCTATACCAAGATAAATTCAAAATGGGTAAATGACTTAAACATAGGAAATGAAATCACAAATAAATTAAGTGAACATAGAATAGTATACCTGTCAGATCTGTGGGAAAGGAAGGAATTTAAGACCAAGCAAGAGATAGAGAACATTGACAAAATGTAAAATAAATTATTTTGATTGTATCAAATTAAAAAGGTTTTATGCAAACAAAACCAATGTAATCAAAATTAGAAGGAAAGCAACAAACTGGGAAAAAATCTTTATAACAAAACTCTCTGACAAAGGTTTAATTTCCCAAATATATAAGGAACCAAGTCAAATTTGCAAAAAATCAAGCCATTCCCCAATCGACAAATGGTCAAGGGATATGAATAGGCAGTTCCCAGATGAAGAAATCAAAACTATCAATAATCACGTGAAAAAGTGTTCTAAATCCCTCCTGATTAGAGAAATAAAAATAAAACAACTCTTAGGTGCTACCTTCCACTTAGCAGACTGGCCAATAAGGCAGCAAAAGAAAGTGATAAATGTTGGGGGGGATGTGGAAAAATTGGGTCACTGATACACTGCTGGTGGAGTTGTGAATTAATCCAACCATTCTGGAAGGAAATTTGGAATTATGTCCAATAGGGCTTTAAAAGATTGCCTGCCCTTTGATCCAGCCATACCACCTCTGGGTTTGTACCCCAAAGAGATTATAAGAAAAAATACTTGTACAAAAATATTTATAGCCACACTCTTTGTAATGGCAAAAAAATTGGAAAATGAGGTGTCCATTGATTGGGGAATGGTTGAACAAATTGTGGTATGGTGATGATGGTGATGTAATACTATTGTGCTGAAAGGAACGATGATCTGAAGGAATCCCACGTCGACCAGAAAGACCTCTAGGAACTGATGTAGAGTGAAAGGAGCAGAACCAGGAAAATGTTGTACACTGTGGCACAATCGAACATAATGGACTTTTCTACTAGCAGCAATTCAATGATCCAGGACAATTCTGAGTGACTTATGAGAATGAACACTACCCACATCCAGAGAAAGAACTGTGGAAGTAGAAATGCAGAAGAAAAACATATGATTGATCATGTGGTTTGATGGCAATATGATTGGGGTTTTGGCTTTAAAAGATCACTCTACTGCAAATATGAATAATATGGAAATAGGTTTTCAACAATGATACATGTATAACTCAGTGGAACTGCTTGTTGACTCTAGAAGTGGGGAGTGTAACCATGGAAAAATATTCTAAATAAATAAGTTTTAGTTAAAAAAAAAAGAAACAAATGGGACAAACTAGACAAGGGAGAAATAAAAAACAATGGATCTCCATAACCAAGTGTCTGATAAACTGGAAAATAGAAATTACTTAAGAAAGAACTCTTTTTTTGATAACAACTTCTGAGGAAAGAGAAAGGTAGTCTGATCAAAATTATACTTAGTTCAACATTTTACCATATTCCACAATAAATTTGATATGTGGACTAAATATTGAAAATCTTACTATTAAATTAAATTATTAAATTAAAAAATTAATCCATATACCTTTTACAGATATGAGTAGAAGTATATTAAACAAACAACAGATAGAAGCATTTCCAAAAATATAATAGGAAACTTGATTACATGAAACTTAAACACTTCTTTCTACAGAAGCAAAATGAATGCATCTTAGGTAAGGAGGGCAAGCAGTGAAATGAGGGGGGAAAACTGTGAATCAAATTTTACAGAAAAGATTTTGTGTGTTTGTGTGCTTATGTGTGTATGTAGGTATATGTATATATAATGTATGGTACTAATGTTCACATGTATGTATACGTCTAGATATACACATACATGCATGTATATGTATAAATGTGTAATGTGTGCATATACATATAAATGAATTGTATAATATATAAACATTTTTTTAGGAAAAATTTGGTTTTAAAGTTAACCGTGACTTGAAAAAAGTCCTTATCCTTTCAGTCTTCTTAGACTCTCATTCTTAATATACACCATTGCATCAGTCCACTTTCCTGCCTTAGAAAATAGAGTAAACTGGTTAGGACAACAGAGCTATCATTGAGGACCATTTCTCATTGCTCTTAACTGAAAGTAGCTCACACTGAGGTATGGCTAAAGCAGGTATGGATGGTGTAGTATAGAGAGAGGGGGTCATATAGTTTTTCAAGCTTAATTACCCCCATTACAATGGACATAAGGCAGAATACCTCCTCTGCTTAGATCACATCCCATCACCACTTTCAAAAAATGGAAGTCCCTCATTTCAGCATAATTCAGGGTGAAATGTTTCTTTTTCTTCAAAGACAGGTACAAAAATCTTTTCTACTTGAGGGTTCACATTAAAGATTTACTGAATGATGTTGTCAACATTTTCCCATCTCTATTTTTATCTAATAGGTTCGTGAACAGATTTATAGAAAAAGTCATTTTTATGAACCTCTGGCCAATTCACTAGTTTTAAAGTTATGTAAAAATATATATTGTGAAAGATTTTGGAGATGTCTAATGATTTCAAAAATTTGTCCTGTCATACTTATACTGCCTTATACTGTTTTTGATTGTTTTTGTTTTTTTTTAATAATCTTATGTCAGTTAGCTATATAAGTGAATAAAATCAGAACCCCAACAATTGATATTGTCACTATGTTCTAAGGTTGACAAATGTCATCTGCTTCCTCTCTCAGGCAACCTCCAGCCAGTCTGCTTCACAGCTTTAAAAGCTTTTGAGAAATATCCTTCATTGATAGATTGTATTCCATTTTGTTGAGTCTTAGAAATAGATACTTGCTATGTACTAAAACAATAACAAATATTCCTTTAAAAGAATAAAAAATATTCTTTTAGCCTGCTAATATGTAAACAGTAGCAAATGGATGCGGTGAAGAAGCCAAAGGAAGTTGGATAGCTTCCTAATAAATTTTATGGTTCAGAAAGGGGTCTACGGAGTATTCAGGGAAAACCAGTACCTTTCTTGTGAGGGCTTATCCTTCTTTGGTGTTCCCCTGACACTCAGCTCTCATCTGTGGCTCTAAGAAGCTGTAGCATGCCTAGTGGCCTCACCCCAGTAAACCACCCCAGCTGAGGGACCAAACCAGGTTGAATGTAACCAACAGGCATCAAACTGATCAGTGAATTAGTGGTATGTCTACCTCAGCCTTGGGAAGACTTCCCCAAACAGAAGGGTAGATGAGAACGATTTGTTCCAACAACCATGAAGGCAACAAGAGCTGTGCAGTGCTTAGAGCTTGGTCAAACATCAAAGATACCAAAGTCATCTACTGCCTCCTGGCCCATTACCAGTCATCCCGACTTTTGTCTTGCAATTTGTCTTCAATGACTCTGGAAGAGAGGACAAGGCTGATGACTTTGTGCAACTCTGCCTCACTGAAATCCAATTCATGCACAAGTCAGGGCATCAGTCAGTGATGTCATTGGTCTTTTTTGAAAATGAAGGATAAGCAACAACAACAGTTCTGAAGATAAAAAATAAAAAGCCTAAGTGCAAAGTTCAATTTTGACAAGAGAGATGGATGAATAAAAACATTTTGAAATGATATATTATTTCATTGTCTTGATACATTAATCATATATATGTAATTTAGTTGAGGCAACATTGTGGTATAGTGGATAGAGAAATGGCAGAGTCAGAACAACCTGTGTTCAATTCCTGCCTCTGATATATATTGACTACATAACCTTGACAAGTTATTTTATTTCTTAGTTTCTAGAAAACTCTTTAAGACCAAGTTGCAGAGAAAATTTCATTCTGAATTGATAGAGAAACTTCTTTATCAAGACTTCTCAAGCCAGTGAAATTATAGAATCTGGTTCTATCCTAATAATAATAATAATAATAATATATGTATTCATTTCACATTATGTATATAATATGTTATATTTTATTATAAATATAATTAAATCTAAATTCATGTTCAATTTACTTGCCAGGACAACAAAAAACATATGTTTCTTTCTAAATATAGTCAATAAAAAGCCATATGGTAAATACAAATTGGGATACAATATTTTACAAATGATGACTTCTATGCAAAAATTATTGGCACTTTAAGATATCATTCAGATAAACTTGATGGACCAGAGAAAAGAGGTAGACAAATTATGTGATAAAAGTAAGGGATGAACAAACCTGATTGGTATATGAGGCATGTTGAGGGATCTAGAGGGAAGTATCTAGCTAGGACTTTCAGTAGACACTCAGTGGAAGATTTATAGAGGGACATAATCAAGAATCAAACTGAAGGCATACCATATGCCAAGGTAAAGTCAAAATAAATATATGAATTAGAAATAAAGGGTGGTGCCAGAAACAAATTATGAAAGCACAAAATAGTTCACCTGTCACAGTTATGGATAAGGGAAGAATTAAGTCAAGATAAGATATAGAGAACATTTCAATATGTAAAACAGAGAACTTTGACTACATTGAATTAAAAAAAGGTTTTGTGGGGGCAGCTGGGTGGTTCAGTGGATTGAGAGGTAGGCCTAGAGATGGGAGGTCCTGGGTTCAAATCTGGCCTCAAACATTTCCTAGCTCTATGAATCTGGACAAGTCACTTAACACCAATTGCCTAGCCCTTATTCCTCTTCTACTTTGGAACCAATACATGGTATTGATTCTAAGACAGAAGGTAAGGGTTTTTTGGTGTTTTGTTTTTTTTTAGGTTTTGCACAAACAAAATCAATGCAACTAAGATTAAAAGGTAAACAATAACTAGGGTGGGAAATCTTTATAGTAAGAGTGTCTGGCAAAGGCTGGGTTAAATTTATTAGACTATAAAGCATTCCTCAATTATGATGGTCAAAGGATATACACAGACAATTCTCAGATGAAGAAATTAAAACTATTTTTAGTCATATGAAAAAATGCTCCAAATCACTATTAATTAGAAAAATGCAAATGAAAACAACTCTGAGGCACCAACTTATACTTGTCAGGTTGGCTAACATGACAAAAAAAGGAAAATGATAAATGTCAGAGGGTATGTGGAAAAATTAAGGCACTAATACCCTGTTGGCATAGATGTGAACTGATACAACCATTCTGGAAAGCAATCTGGAACCGTACCTAGAAAATCATCAAATTGTGCATATCCTTTCACTCAGAAATACCACAATTAGGTCTGTATCCCAAAGATATAAAAGATAGAGTAAAAGGACCTACTTTGTACAAAAATATTTATAGCAGTTCTTTTTTGTGGTGGCAAAGAACTGGAAATTGAAAGGATGTCCATCAATTGGGGAATGGCTGAATAAATTGTAGTATATGGACATAGCAGAATATTATCATGCCATAAGAAATGACAAACAAGACAATTACAAAAAAAACTTGAAAAGGCTTATATGAAGTCATTGTGTACAGTACAGTACAGTACAACTCCAATGGATTTATGATGAAAAAGGATATCTACTGCCACAGAAGTTACAGACAGAGACCAAATGCAGACTGAAACATACTTCACTTAATAATAAAAAGTGCTTCACTTATTTCCTCCATAAATTTTTCTCTAATGTAAGTGATATGTATCTTGCTTCACAATTGGATGAACATGGAAATATGTACTATAAAATATATATACCACCCATATCATATTCCCTGCCTTCTTGGCATGAGAGGGATGGGAGAGAGGGAGAGAATATGGATTATAAAATGTCAGAAAATTTATTTCAAAATTGTATTGATATGCAATCTGGAAAGACAATTTAATTTTTTAAAATAGAATCAAACCTGAATGAGATTTGGATAAATTACAAGCTGCATCATTTGAAGTGATAATCACAGTGATGAAGCATTCATCCATTGATGAACTAAAGCAGTTAATTAACCAAATAGTTAGCTGCCTTTCCTCTGTCTAAAGTCAATGCACTAATATTTCCAAAGTTACTATGAATAGATCATAATGATTATATAAATTAATATTGTTCTTATTATTGATTCTTATTATAAATATGACATTGATTCAGAAGTCCTAAAATTATTTGTAAAAAGTGTTTACCAGCTTCCTTAAAGAAAAAAGCAGCACAGAGTTCTATAAAATTTATTTCCAGACACTCCCTGATGTATACAACTGGTCCTCTAGCCATAGAAAATAAGTATGGCAGGTAGAGAAAGGAAAGGGAAGTTACTTTCCAATAGTCTTTTAGTTAACTGCCCAATCCTCAATTCTTCACTAGATGTTTCTGGGTAAGAAAATGAACATGAGGACCCTGAGGGGAAAAAAATCTGATGCATTGATTATCTTCTTACAAGATACAGTCATATAATTAATTCTCATAATACCAGTATACAATAATTAACTAGGAGTATACTGTCCCTTTGTCTATCAAAAAAGGTGATTCTGGCTTGAGGAGACATGAGAAGAACTGAGGCCATCCATTAACTCATCTCAAAGTCTTCTTACAAATGCACTTCTGTAGATGGCCCTCTACTACTCCCTTTGAAACCCTATCACTCAGGCATACAACTTGAACACTGGAGGAAATTATGGATGGGCTAGTGCTGGGAGCCAGAAGTGGGACTATAACCACCTCCCTAGTGCTAACAAATGAGAGACAAAGACCAGAAAATGATGATCAGCAGCATCAAAGAGACTGACCTGGAAAAGGAGCTAAAAGTAGAATTAAGGCTAAAGGGCTGAGATATTGATGGGATTATCATAGCAGGGTCAGGAAGGAAGCCAAGGGACAGTCTCTGAGAGGTTCAGGGAGTGGACTTTCCACTATGCTGTCAGTTACACATTCCTCTCAACTGCCCACCCTAGAAATTCTATTCCCATTGAGCACAGGCAGATTGTGAGAGTCACCAAGTGGAACAAACTACAAGACCATCAGAGAGGCTTCCCTAACACTCAAGCCAGGAAAAACAATCACGGAAAATGATTCCCAAACCAAATTGTGTCTAATCTCTCTCTATCGATTAATGGACCCAGGCTCAAGGAGAAGAGCTCCTTTGTCCTGTGCCTTGGGTCTGAGCCCTACTCTCTGTACTGCTATCATCTTCTCTGGATGCTGTGGTCTCCACTAAAGGGACAATACAAGGTGAAATGCAGCCATTTTCTTGGTCAGCAGCAGCTCAGAAACAAGATGTCTTAGCGGCACCATCCGGCAACACTCTCCTCGACAGCAACCACAACCCAGATGGCTCGCAGACCTTAGTGTCAATCGAGTGGAGAAAGGACTTACAGTTAGAAAATATCGTGAGCAATTTGTGAGAAACTCACAAACCAGCTTGTTTTGATTCTTTACCCTAATCATTTGTGTTTTAAAAAGCTACCCTGGATTCAAGTAAAAAGGGGACCGTGGAACAACCAGATATGGCCCGCACCATGGAGGAACCTGGAGGTGAGGGATCCCATCTTCTGAGGGAGAGAGAAGAGAGAAAGAGGGAGGGAGGGAAGAGGAGGAGGAGGAGGAGAGAGGAGAGAGAAGAAAGAGAGAGAGGAAAGAAAGAGGAAAATAGAGTGAGAGACAGAGGGACAGAGAGACAGACAGAGAGACAGAGACAGACAGAGACAGAGACAGACAGAGAGAGTGAGAGAGAAAGAGATGGAGGGGGACAGAAAAGAGTAGGAGGTTGTGAATCTTTAATGTTTTAATAGATCATGGGATAAAAGAAGGCCAAAAACACATCTTTCCACCTTTCTCCCCAGCATACCTATAGTAATACTGATTTGTATGCAGCCTTAGGCACTGTTAGGGGTTCCCTTCCAGTAATACCTTTTTAAAGGTTTGCAGCCCACCAGAGTATTAGACTTTTTTTCCTTTTTATTTAAAGGCACCTTTTTTATTTACTTTTAACTATTCAAGACTACCCTGGAAATAATTGCATAAAGGAGGGAGCTTTCAGGTTGTTTTTCAAGTAGCAAGGATAGAGGGATTTGAAAGAAGAAATGATATTGTCAGTATAATTATGAATGTTCCAAACCAGTGAGTCAGTTCCCATTCTGTTTCTCTGAAGTAAATGGTGTGCAGAAAGAGAAAATAGTTTGCCAGCAGCAACAGCTCTGAGACAAGCCTGGTTCATTGAGGAAGTGTGTTCCTGGTTTAAGTAGAATGTGGAAATTAATTCTAAATAAAAATTAGAAACCTGTTTTTCTATCCAAAAAACATCTCTACACCCTAAGGAATGGATCCTTCTTAATGAGATATGTGTACTAGTTTAGGGACAGTGGAATAATTCCTAATTTCAGTCCTCCATGCTCCATGGTTAGAAAAGAAAGATCTACCCATGCTCTGCTCCTTCCTAAATCCATAACACAGTTCCTGGCTCTAGATTTTATCAGCAATTGTTTTATGGAAAATTTTCCTCTAAGAATGACCCAAAGAAAGATTCAGCATAATTTTAGCCCTTCATCATCATTACATACCCCTCTTCTTCACATTTAAATTGAAGTTGTAACATGATAACTTCTGCCTTATTTATTTATTTTCTCTACAATCCCTCAGGGCATGCAACTGACAAAATTAATTTTGTATTTTTTATATAATTGCTAAGCCTACTTGTATGTCTCTTTAAGATGCCCAACATTATACATAAAATTCAAAATTCAGAAAATAAATTAAATAATGACCATTTGCTTTCAAGAAATCAAATAATTATATTCCTTTAAAGAGTGAGCTTCCTTATGAAATGTGATCTGTGATTTAATTAATAGACATCCTTGAGGGACTTCTCCATTTGTACAAGGAGGGCCAGCAATCTCATTGAGCAATAGCAGGCACAAATTTTATATTACATATTATTATATTTATATTTTATATCTTAAGTTTGAGTGAAAGAAACATATTGGGAAATTTTGTTGTTTTGTTTAGTCTAACCTTCCTGAAAACCAAAAAGGACCAGCTTTGAAGACAAGTACCACAGGCCATTCATTATGATTTTGATGGATCCATTGAGAGGGCTCCTTGACCCAAAACACTTCTAACAGCCATCCTAGTACCTGAAATTCTAACACCAGAGATTTTTTTCCCTTTAGTTATTAAAAGTTATAAGGTCTTGGGGGCAGCTGGGTAGTTCAGTGGATTGAGAGCCAAGCCTAGAGACGGGAGGTCTTAGGTTCAAATAAAATCTGACACTTGTCAACTGTGTGACCCTGAGCTAGTCACTTAACCCCCATTGCCTAGCCCTTACTGCTCTTCTGCTTTGGAACCAATACACAGTATTGATTCCAAGATGGAAGGTAAGGGTTATGGAAAAATAATAAAAAAGAAAAAAAGTTATACTGTCTTCTAAAATATCTCAGTAAGATAGTTATATCTGGAGATTGTTTTCTATTTACAAGTCCCTATGGTGACATTTATTGAAATTAAATAAATTTTCAGCACACAAGTTACACAAGATTGTCTAATTTCATGTTTTTCACAATCATACTCATTAAAATATTTTGAGAAATAATGTATTGATAGATTCTTTTGACATAAACTACTACTAACTAAAATCAATAATAACTGGTTGGTAGCCAACTGAAAGCAAGATGCTTTGGGAACAAGACACTGAAGAGGTGCCTGGGCAGAAGTTGGGGGCTAGAGAAGAGAGGATGAAGGAATGATATTAAAAAGAGGAGGTAGGAGATTGCCAAAGATGATTTTACTCATTTTTTCCTAAAGATAATCATGACTAGGACAAAAATTGTCAGTCAGGGCCAAAATTATGGATGGAAGAAGGAAAGATCCCATGGGATATCAGAGAAATAAGCTACTGAGCTATCAAATGGATGGAAATTGAGTACTTTTTCTATTTTTATCCTGGCTACCTTGGCTTAAGAATTGCATATCTTCCAAAAGACCATATGGCATAATAGATCAGGAGCATTTCTCGAGGTCAGAAGGCTTGGGTTCTAGTTTTGTCTTTGGCACACACCAGTTGTGTGACCCTTGGGAAATACTGAACCTTTTTCTAGGTTATGACTACACTTAAGAGATATGCTTTTGATCTGAATTACTAAAGGAAGTTTAAGAACCAAGAGTTCCTAGCACTAATGAAATCATAGGTCTATATCAAAATATTTATTCTTCATTATGTAGTGAGTTCTTTGAAGGTAAGAACTATGTCACAACTATTTTTTGGTATATCTATCCCACAGATCAAAAGATTAATAAATATCAGTACATTTGCCAAAGTTAAGTTAAAACTTCATAATTATTATCCTGGGAACATATCAGCAAAGATTTCAGTCTCTCCTTTTGGTTATGTTGTAGAAATTTCCAGAGATATTCACATCACTCTTAGTATGCTGGACAAGGAGGACAATGAAGGCAAGGTACAGTAAATTTTTTAAAAATCATACAATTAGAGAATGATAGATTTAGAGCTAGAAGAGACCTTAGAGATTATCAGGTATAAAATCTTTATTTTATAGATAAAGAAATGGAAATTTTCAGAGAAATCTATTTTGATTCATTGTATTATTTTGTTTTATTCATTGTTTTCAGATCCATTGTAGTATTTTATATCATTCCTTTTTGCCTAGTCATCCTACTTACTTTCCATCTTCCATTAATCTCAGGATTAGTTATACTTCACATAGTACTATCTTTTCTGTTAATGCTTCTCTTGAGATAATCGTAAGGCTTAATTGGTTCTCATGTAAAGTTTTCTAATGATGTGGAGTTTTTTTTAAACCCTTACTTTCTGCCTTAGAATCAATATTTAGTGTTGGTTCTAAGGCAAAAGAATGGTAAGTGCTAGTCAATGGGTATGAAATGACTTGTCCAGGGTCACACAGCTGGGAAGTATCTGAGGCCAGATTTGGAACCAAAACTTCCTATCTCAAAGTCTGGTTCTCCATGCACTCAGCCACCTAGCTGCTCCCTGATGACTTGTTTTTGCCACCACTGACTTTCGCTTTTTAAAAACCATATTGCTCTACTTCTCCACCATTCGAATAAGTTTAAATTCTAAACTAGTTTTATCTTTGCCTCATTTCTCTTGAGTCCACCATCCCGTTCTTGGGTTAGAGGGGCAATACTTGTCCCATTGGTTATCTGAGATCCCAAATCCCTTTTCTTGAGTCCTATTCTACTCCCTTTAGCTCAATGATCCCAGGCCATTCTTTTCTCAGGGTTCATATGGTGATCATTTGCCTTTAAGTCAACTTCATGATTCTGTGCTAACAAGATGACCCACTGTGTGTGCTCCTTAGATTTTTAGTCATTATTTGATCTGGCCTTCATGTGAAATCTCTGTTCAAATAGTTGTCAAGATAGCTGCACTACAATATTTCCTCCTATTCTACCAACATGCTGGGTTCCATATTTCTCTATTTAGTAATGGAAGTATTTGCTGACTAAGATGGCATCTAGGCTATATTGATCTCCTTTGGTGGAAACTATTTTTTATTATCTGTTAAGACCCTATAGGAAGTGTTTAAATCCAGATAATTATTTTTGTCTTTTGTCATTTCCATTGAATTTAGTACTTACATTAGGTTTAAATCATGGCTCTACAAAATATCTTCTCACCATCTTTATACTTTCTTCTTATTTGATGTTGATAATTATTTTTGCTCTAATTGGTGATTTGACTACAACTAGTACTGGCAGCTAGATGCAGCAGTAGATTAAGTACTGGACCCAAAGTCAAGAAGACTCATTTTTCACGAATTAAAATTTGATCTAAGACATTTACAAGCTGGGTGACCCTGAACAAATCATTTAATTCTGTTTGCCTCAGTTCCCCATCAATAAAATGAACTGCAGAAGAAAATGGCAAACTTCTCCACCATCTCTGCCAAGAAAAACTCAAAAAGAGTCACAATGAATCTGACATAACTAAAGTGAGTGAAGGACAAACTTTCTGGGAAGCTAGGTGATGTAGCAGATATAGTACGGGATCTAAAGTCAGGAAGATTCCTCTTCCTGTGTTCAAATACTTCCTCAGACACTAGCTGTGTGACCCTGAGCAAGCCATTTAACCCTGTTTGTCTCAGGTTTCCTCCTCTGTAAAATGAGTTGAAGAAGGAAATGGTAAACTACTCCAAATTCTGTGCCAAGAAAACCTCAAATAGGATAACAAAGGGTCAGGCACAACTGAAATAATTAAACAGTACTGATATGATTCTCGCGCCAGAAACTAGCAGCTTCTTATCCTTTAAGATACAGGCATTTTCACTTTTTTGTGATTTTGCTTGGTGCTTGCTATGTCTATCACCTCCTTTTCTTTTTCCCTAAAGAAAATATTTGTGATACATAGGTTTGACACTTCTGAGTCCTTACAAGTCTTTGGTCACTTTCTTTTCTTAAGCCAAAACCATATTTTCCAAGGTACTTTTCACCATCTTTCCCTTTTCTTACCTTCACTTTGAGCATCAATTTCTATTTTGACTTGATTTGGAGGATCTTTTCACATTATTTACAGAATTTTCTAACTTTCAAATCTCTAACAATGATATTAGCACAAAAGGTTCAATTGTCTTCAAGGAGAAGTTCTTACTTATGTTCACCTTGTGCGCTACAAGACAAGATGACCAAGTGTCCTATGAAATGATATTTCTTAATGTTTTTTGGTGAATAATTAAAGCAAGTTCATTAATTATTTTGTTGATATATTAAGTTGTCAATTATCTTTCCATTTGGCTATATCTTTTGTCTTCTGATTTTGTTTCATTGTTGTTATTTCTTGTTATTATTGTTGTGTTATTGTTTATCCATTCAGTAGTATGTTAGTTATCTGGTTATTCAATAAAGATCCCAAATTTTTAATGCCAACAATGAAGTTAATATTTATTTGCTGTTATCGAGTCATTTTCAGTTGTGGCTCTTCGTGACTCCAGTTGAGATTTTCTTGACAAGGGTACTGAAGTGGATTATCATTCCCTTATCTAACTCATTTTAGAGATGAGGAAAAAGAGGCAAACTGGGTTAATTGACTTGCCTCGAGTTACACACCTACTAAATATCTGAGGCCACATTTGAACTTGGGAAGATAGAGTCTTCTTGATTTTAGGCCAGGCAGTCTAACCACTAGCTGCTATATCGGTACTAGTTGTAGTCAAATCATCAGTTAGAGCAAATGTAAACATCAACATTAAATTAGAAGAAAGTATAATGATGGGAAGAAAATATTTGTATAATTGAAATGATTTCAACCTAATGTAAATACTAAATGCAATGGAGATGACAAAAGGCAAACAAAGATAACTTCTGGATTTCATCACTTACAAGTGACTTACCAAACCCAAGATCACACAGCTAGTAAGTGCCTAAGGCCAGATTTGAACTCAGGAAGATGACTCTTCTGACTCTAGACCCAGCACTCTCTCCACTGTACCACCTAGCTGCCCTTAAAAAGGACAGCATTCTTAGTACTCTCGGTCCTATTTCTACCATTCCATCTCCATTACAGAAACAAAAGAGAAGCTATGAGATGAAGACTTCTCTACAATTTTTGTTCCATAGTTTGTCCTGGTCCAAAAACTCGTCTTCCTGAGTTCAAATCTGGCCTCGGACCCTTAATAGTTATGTGACCTTGAATGAGTCACTTAACCTTGTTTGTCTCATTTTCCTCATCTCTCAAATGAGTTGAAGATCTAAATGGCAAACCACTTCAATACTTCACCATAAAGAGACAGGACTAAAAATGACTCAGCAATAACAACAAATAAATATGAACTTCGCTAATGACATTCAAAATTTTTATGTTATAATCTCATCTATTCTTATTTCTTAGCTGAGAAAGCTTACTCTTCTCCCCAAGAGAAAGTAAGCATTTAAAGGACAGCATCTGCTTTGGTTTTACTTTTGTTTTCCCAAGACCTAACACAGGAACTGGTTCCTCATGGGGACTTGATAAGTGTTTGTTGGGTTGAATTAAATTGAAATGATACCTAAACAAGTAGGCATATTTGGACCTCAGATCAATTAAAAGAATTCCTTTAGGAATATTAAAGTTTAGCTTTGCTTCAATCCCACTCTTGTTTAATAAAGACTGTATAATTCCTTTGGTCACATGATGTAATCCCCCCAAACTTCTATTCTGCTCCTTAAATTTCTCTCCTGGGCCAGTCAGTTGTCCTCATTATAGGAGTCCCTATGACTGGTTTACATATCATTCCAGTCTTCATTTAAATTGATTAACATTTCTCTATCAAAGGGACATTTTTATATTTCCACATTGCTGACATGTTTAGGAAGTAAAAGTTCCTATCTATTGTATAAGATTGAATTTATTGTGGATAATGCTAAAAAGTTTTAAAGATGTTCATTTGGTTTCTATTTAATAGGAAATCAAAAGTTCACCATTTTTATTTTTTCAGTACTTCCTGGCCCGCCTGAGTCACCTTCTGAATAAAATAGTTTCTTTGAGTGGCACATCAATTGAGCACTAAGACACATTTACTAAGCATTAAGCATTTGTTGTGTGAAGTTTTCTGTTAGGTCTTGGCTTAGGGAATGATAAAACATAAGTAATCACCACAAGCCCCTGGGAAGTCATTTAAGATCATAGGACTCAAAACTGAAAAGGAACTTGGAGATTTTCTATAACTCTATCAATCAATCCACAAATATTTATTAAGCCCTTAATAAGCTAGTACTATGTACTATGCCCTATGGATTTGAAAGCAAAAGAATAAAACAATCCCTACCCTCAAGGAGTTTATATTCTAGTCCAGTCCCCTAGTTTTACAGATGAGGAATCTAAGACCTCAAGAAGGTTATAGAATCTAAGTGGTGGAAGTTTAAAGCTCCTCTGTCCAACCTGCACCTGACTGAGAATCTTCTTGTCTCATAACTTGCTGAGGTCACATAATTACTTAGGCAGGAGAATCAGGATTTGAGCCTGGGTCCTCTGACTCCAAATCCAAAAGTAATATACCATCATGCTCCCATCCTTGCTCTACCCCAAAGAATTGATGTGCTTAATGCGTTTCCCCTAGGTCTTAAGGAATGAGAACTATTTTAGACCTTTAAATTTTTAAAGAGACTTCGAAAATGGATCTAGTTCTTTCTCCAGCCCAAACTATCCCAACAGGATGAAAAAATTGTGCTATTTTTCAAAATTCTCTAATCTAAATTAAACTTTCTATTCAGTATACTAATAGAAGTTATTGGTTCCTAAGAATTCCAGGAAGCAATGTGGAGACATGAAAGGATTCTTTCTGGTGGAGATTAATAAGCATTATTATTGACATCATACCTCTGGGTATCATCTGATTCAACACTAGTTTCTGTTTTCATACTTGTGTGTTCACAGGAAGATATTTACAGTAATCTCACTACCATTATCCAGAATAATGGCAACTTGAATAACTCAGCTATTCAAAGAATGATTTTTCATGCCTCAAAGGACATGAGGAACAATGAGGTAAGTAAAGCTTTGTCAGTGTGGTCCCTCTTCCTCCTAGGAATGTTGTAAGGCTCCACAGAGGAAAAAAAAAAGTAAAGTGTAAACTGTACAGTGTTCCTATGGAACTACAAGAAATTGTCACTCTCGCTATCATTATTGTTATTTCACAGAACCCAAGAGAAATCAGAATGTTAGCCGGTGAGGTTTTAGTGTCTCTTGCTGAACATGATTTCAACTCTGTGATGGATGAAGTCCAAAGACATTTCAAGATCCTGGAGCTTCCCGATGAATTCACTGTCCTTGCCCTGGCTGAACTGGCACATAGCTATGGTATTGTTCTTCTGTCTGGCTATTGGCAGAAGAAGGGGGAAATGGGAGTGGCTGGTAGCACAGTAAAGAGAGCTCCAGGTCTGGGCTCAGAAGATCCTGGGTTCTAATCTGACCACAGACATTTCCTAGCATGTGACCCTGGGCATCTAACCCCAATTGCCTAGCCCTTACCACTCTTCTGTCTTAGAATTGATATTGAGACAGAAGGTAAGGAGTTGAAGGAAAAAAAAGAGGAATTGATACTTTCTCTAAGGAATAACCCAAACTAAACTAATTTCCAGAGGTCCAGACATCTTTCCATATGCCTGTAGCAGGGATAGCAAGCTGTAGGTAAAAGGAGAAAGAAAAACCTACTTCCACATTAGAATATAATCCTATGATAGAAACATTTTGCACTATCCTTTATAAAAATAACAGTGCTGATTCATTTACAATAAGGTATGCAGATTTTCATTTGGCATGTATCAGGGATATATTTTCTGACATGACTCATTGATTCTCTATCTAGCCAAGGTCCAGTGGCATTTATTTTGCAGAGTAGCACCTGCATGTCATTGTGGATAGTGCTAAACCTGAAGTCTGGAAGGTCTGGGTTCCAGCACTGCTTCTGAAACATCCTAATCCTTGTTACCTTGGTGTGGTCACTTAGTTCCCCCCCACCCCAGTTTCCTCATCTGTAGCACCTCCCTCATAGAGTTGTTGTGAGGCTCAAGCACTTTTCAGACTTCAAAGTGCCAGTTATTGTTACCATCATAGATCTCCCTTCCACCATGATTTAGCGACAACCCAAGTCTCATTACTATGGCCAACTCACCAATGGAGCTAATTTGCCATTAACTAACAACCCTCCCTTTATAGAATCAAGAGGAGGCCACCCAAGGAGAAGCAGATAAGTGTCTCTCTTGTACACCTGCCCCAGTCTGAACCTTTAATTAGGATTTTTTTGAATCTTCACAAAGTAGGCACCTGGTGTACCAGATGTAGCTATGGTCCAATTCATTCTCTAATTGTAGCATGGCATGAAGAGGCTAAGGTAAAGAATCCAATGGAGCCCAGCCATTAAACTCTTTTACCCTCTCTTCCAACCCACTCTCCACTTGTCTCTCCTATACTAGGAATTATGCTGTTAACACCTTCTGAATAAATCTGGATAATAATAGGGGTTTCAATGATTCAGGGAAAATGATGTGAAGAATCCTCCAAGAGCAACTAGGGAGTTCAGTGGGTAGAGAGCCAAGCCTGGAGATGAAAGGTCCTGGGTTCACATCTGGACTTGGAGACTTCCTAGCTGTGGGATCCTGGGCAAGTCACTTAACCCTGATTGCCTAGTCCTTATTACTCATCTGCCCTGGAACCAATACTTAGTATTTATTCTAAGGCTTAAAAAAAAAAAGGAAAGAATCTTCCATGGGAGAAAGTAATATCTCTTCCACCTCTTCTCTGCAGTATCGGAGAGCATACCATTTATGACTATGACCTTACTCACTATGCAGACCATGGTAAGGTTAGCTGAAGAAGAAAAGATGAAAGAAGCATTCTGTGTTGGTGAGTACTTCCTCAGCATCTTGTCATTTTAAGAAAATTCTGCCAGGTACACAGTTTTTAATTCTTCTAAGTAAGACTTTATGCTAATTTTTAGTAAAAATTATATTCTATTACTCACCTTTTGCATTTTTTGCTCTCCTTCATTGCTTTAGTGTGATAATCTATTCTCATAATCGCAGGAACCAAGTGGTTTTCAAAATTTGGACTAATCTGTATCCAGCTCAGAAATGCAGTATTTTACTAGTAATAAGTTAACACTCACTTAAGGAAAAGGTACCATAAAATCATGAAGAAAAAAAATAGAGCTGGAACATCTAGAAATTATCTCAGTTGTTACCCCTTCTCCAGGAAGGCAGATATGTATTTCATGCTTATTTAAAGGGCTAGCTGAAAGAAGAATCACTAGATTGTTTGGTTTTTTTTTTTCATAATCCATGACAATGATCAAGAAATCACTAAATTCTCCTGAAGTTCCTCCCTTTCAATTAACCACATTCTCTTTTACACTTGTGTCCATTTCTTCTCTCTTATTCTCAGTAGCTCTGGTGAATGACTTAACTACCTTTTCTAGCCTTGAAGATAGCTAGGATTCTCCTTATGTTCCTCCACTTACACTCCTCAGGCATCCAAAAAGGCCACTTTTGGCCACACCTTAAAAAAAAAAAAAAAAAGCAAAATTGGGGCTTGAAAATTCTAGTATCCTATCTGTACAAGTAATTATTTTTTGACAAATGACTAGCACTATGATATTTAAAACCTGAAAAGGCATTATTATTTCAGTCGCCATTATAAAAAACTAAGATGTCTATTCATGAAGCCATTGTCTGACTTAACTACAGGAAATTCTGCAGGGTAAACTGATATAAAGTGAGTGAGAGTCACGGGATCAATAAACATTAAACACCTACTGTATGAAGCCTCTGTGCTAAGTGTTGGGGATATAAAGAAAAGTATAAGACATTTCCTACCTTCAGTGAGTTCACAAATTTTACTGGGGGGTCAATACAAAAAAAGGAGGCCAGGGTGGAAAAAATACCTGGAGCCAAAATTTGATGAAATCCTGCTGCTCTAAGGGGGAAATAATCTGAGGAGATGTGAATTTACAGAGTGGCATGTTGCAGATGAAATAAGCTTCTGGAGATCATGAAGGCCAGGAGAGACTGAATTTTGTTAAAGAAAGTGACTTTGCACCATGTTGCTACTGTTAAAATGCTATTATTGTGCTATGAAAATAATCATTGACTTAGGTGACCAAAAACTAAAGAAAACAGGACTCAAAGAAATTAGTCTTCGGGTTGAGTGAAAATCAGCCAGAGCAAATACTTTTCTTTATCTTGCCTTTCTTTTCCTGAGTATTTCATGGGAATGTATGTTTGGAAATGAATATGCCTGTGTCAGCTATTAACTATCTTTTGAATTTGCTGATAGGTGGAGAGAAATGTTACCAGTAAATAAAGTTGGTGCCAGATGCAAATCTGGCTACCCTGATGCTATTTATGCAGCCTTCTTTAAAGCGTTTGTTACATTGATTTTTTTTTATGATCAGTTCTCTTCTTCCCTCCTTCCCCCCCCCCCACTTTTTTTTCTATATCTTGCTGATTTTTGTTTCCTTCTGTCTCTAATTCTCTCTTTGATATGCAGCCCTTCAGAACTTCAGTAAGGCTATTTACAAATATATCAATCACTGGGAAGACTTTCCTTATCCTAAAATGAATGCCAACCGGCTCTCCGATAAAATCTACATGCTCTTTAGGTTCATAATGGACAAGTGGACAATAAACATGACCCCTGAGGTGAGTAAGAGCTGGAAGTGGCTTGAACCTGCTTTTCTGCAGTGTGAGCTAGCTTTCTCGACCTTCTTTAATGTTATCTAACAAGAGTCAATTTCATACAGAAGCTATTGAGTTTTCTTCATTAATTATATCCATTTCTTCATTTTTCCTTCTTGTATTTGCTATATTTGACCTGAACAATAGCACAAAGAAATAATGTCAATGGTATTAATCTAACAGTTAAAGGAAACTAAAATCATCTAAACCCAGTTTTAAGATGTACTGTCCTACCTATACACACTTAACTTGGTTTAATTGCTGTAATATCTTCCAAGAACAGTTTGTTATATTCTGTGATGTCCTCTGGCTACAGCGGCACCTACCATTTTTCTCCTTTTATAATAGAAATAATGGAAGTTTAAATGGGAGTATTGTCTCTCCATCTATTTTTCACACTTTAAGTCATCAAATAAATTCATTGGGACATTTTGGTCTCTTCACAAATGAACAAAAACATACTTTTAGGTTTTAGTTTCCATTGGGACATGGAAAAATCTTTTTAAAATGTAAACAGAAAAATGTAATGTCTGGTAAAGTTCCAATTCTGACTTTATACAATGCCAGAGATAATGATCAAAACAATTATTTGTAAATTGTTTTATACATAGTGCTTAATCATGGAGCTTATAACAACTTTTTCTGCCTTTCCTAATGCCTCCGTGCTATCTCTGATCATAGTAGCCTTTTAAAAGTGATGTACTTTTCTTTGATTGGGTGAGGAGTATGACCTCAGGTGTCAAGGAAGGATGAGAGAGGATGAATCTTGGAGACCATGGAGTCTTATAGGGGTTCTAAAGAAGGCTATGTCCATTAGAGAAACAGAATTAAGCACTGGAGATTTTGCTTATCCCTATCTATCTTTGCAGATTAACATAGCAATCATTAAGGCTCATGGTCCAGCAGTGAGTCTCCTTCTACACCGGGAGGACCTCCAAGAATTTGCCTTGCACCATGTGCCTTGGCTCTTAACCCAACTTAAGAATCCGGAAACAGATTTCTACATCACTCAGGTAGGTCAGGAGTCAGCCACTGAAGGAATAAAGTCTAAGAGCCACCCACAAACCATACTGAGGAGTAAAGGGTAGCATTCTTGGGATGGTATAGTCTTGGAGAAATTGCGCTGGATTTGAAGGCAAATAGCCTGAACCTGAATTTTGGTTCTGCTACTTACTGTGGGACCTTAGGCAAGTCATTCACACCACCTATGCTTCCATTTCCTCCCTTGCAAAATAAGGGCATTGGACTGTGTTTCTCTAAGGCCACATCTCACTTTTTAAAAAAAATCTTATGTTCTAGTAATCTGAAGACAATTAGGACAGTTGTAGTTAAGATGAATATGAAAGACAGTGAAGCCAGATAACAGAGATTCTTGATTCCCTTCCTTATGGGGTTTCTATCCTAGACTGCTGGAAGGGAGAAGTATTACAGCAATGACCAGAATCAGCAAGCACAAGCCCTTCCTCCCAAGAGGGTTCTGTGTTGCTGTGCCTATCAGAACAATATTAATAAACTGTTTGTGGCACATTATATTCTTATTCCACACATATCTACCAGGTAACCTGTCTGAGCAGCTTCCACCTTAAACTTAGAAGTGCTATGTAAATATGAGTCATTATATTTCAGAGTCTAAGACAAATATTGACTGCAGCTGACTTTTATGACATCTACATTCCAAAGGGCACAAAAAGGTGCATCTTTGCTATCTTACAACAACAGGTAAGAAGAAGTCTAGTATCTTTATTCTTCTAACAGTATTGTCTTTTTTCCCCCTTCACTTCCACTTCATAATTGTTTTTCTCCTATCCTTAGATCTGTGACATCTCAGAGACTAGAAGTAATGAAAATGAAAATGAAGCTGTTCAATGTTTCCTCATTCTGGGTAAGAAGAACATCTGGGAGGAAGCAGAAAACCTATTAGATGCCAAGAACTCAGGATAAATGGGGTCCCGATGCATCCTCCACAAAAATTTTGACCGGTAGTGATGAAGAAAACACTGACAGGCACATTACTGTCTTCTTTCCACTTCATCCTGTCCTTCCTCATTTGAATTCTTTCCAATTCTCCCCATCTACTACCAACAGCTCTCTCCAAAGAAATTCCTCATTTACTCAGTGCTCACTTCAGACTTCATAACCAACCTGACCCCACCTGAGAGCCCAACAAATCCCTGAAAAGTGGTCATCCAGCCTCTGCTTGAAGATTTTTTTTAACCTTACATTCTGTCTTAGAATTGATACTAAATATTGACTCTAGTCGAGGAAATTTAGGCTAAGTCACTTGTCCAGGGTCAAACAGCTAGGAAGTTTCTGAGAACAGATTTGAATCCATGTCATCCCAAATCCAGGCCTACTTCTCTATCCACTGAGCCATTTACTTGAACTTTGAAGACTTTCTTTTATGGGGAGCTCATGGTCATCAGCTCATTCTACATTGAAAAACTCTAAGAGTTAACAGAACTTTTGCTCAGATCAACATGAAATCTGTCACTCAGTGATTTTTCTGATTCTGTACTTTGGGGCTAAGTAGAACAAATATTGGCCTCCTCCATATGGCAACCCTTCAAATATTTGATAACACAATCCCCCTAAGTCTTCTATTCACCAGGTTAAACAAACAGTTTCTCTTAACAGAACTCATTTAAAATGGATCTTGATCATCTCATTATCTCAAACACCTTTTCTGGAGGCTCTCATGTTTGTTAGTGAACTTCCTAAAATGTAGCACTAAGAATGGAACACTAAGAATATTATGACCAGGGCAGAGTACAAAAATATCATTGCTTTTCTTTTTATGAATTTCCTATTCCTTTTATGCCACCCAAATTCTCAAATGAATTGTTGTCTGCTATTACTCGGGCTTTAATCCACTAAAACCATCAAATCTTTTTCACACAAACTGTTGTCTAGTTATCTCTCCCACATTCTGTACTTCCAAAGATGACTCTTTGAATTAAAGAGCAGATCATCATATTCATCCCATGTACATTTCATATTATTGGAATCCGCCCATTTTCCAACTTAATTAAAATGTCTGATTCTGTTGTACATGTTAAAATTCTTTGTATTTTCTCATAATATGAGTCCTTGACAAACATATTATTCAGGCTATCATGCAAGTCACTGGAAAAATATTAACTTTAAAGGTATCAGAGATATTCTTGGAAAACCTCATTAAGATGGTCTCTCTCCATAATGGCATCAATGAAATTTCTCAGCCAGAGTTCTGAATCTACTTACATCCCAGTCAATTGTAGTTTGGGGTACTTAGGACACTTTTGCAAAACAGACTGGCCAGCGATGCTCAAAGAAAAAGACCTTTATTTGATAATTTTAAAAAAAACTTTATTGATGCCTTTTGTTTCTAATGCTGCCTTCAATCCTGATAGACACTCATATACACACACATGCATGCATACATACATACATACATAGAAATAGAGGACCCTTTCAGAATTAAACAGGAAAGGACAACAATCTAGATTGCCTTCAGAATTTATACCCTAGCAGTTAGAAAGGCATGAATTTAATGATCCCAAGTTAATTGCTAAAACAAAGATACATCCTTTTAATATCAATATTCCTCCAGTGACATTAAATGTCTATGAATCAAGTAATGCAGTCTCTGAAGGTTAAATGAGGGCCACACAAAGACACTGGAGCAATTCATTAGATGAGTAGGCTGCAATATATTGCCAATAAGAGAACAGTATAGGAGATATATAAATGATGCCATCAAAAAGATCTATGACTGGAAAAAAGGTAGCTCAGTACATAAAGACAGAAAGGCATAACTGATGGACCTCCCACATGCTCTGTTGGTATACACACAATACCAAAAGGATTAGAGATAAATCCCTCTAATATTAAATAACTCACCCATGGAATATTTATGGAAAAATGAAGACTAAGGTTGCAATGAATGGAAGACCATGGTTAGATTGTAATCTGTGTCTTTTAATAAAGAGCTCACATCAATGAAATCCCAAATTAGTGAAGAACTACTTTCTGTCCATCATCTGTTAAACCCCAATAACGCTCATATCCCTTCTTCAATATTCTCAGTCCCAAAGACTGTTGTTCTTGACATACATTTCCCACTTCAACTCATTTTGAGTTTTATTGCTCCTGAATTTATTTTCCCACTCATCATCATCATCATCATCATCATACTCAGTTCTCTACACTTGTTTCTGTCTTCCATACACAAATATTTTAAGTGGTTTAGATGAGTTCCTTCTGCATAGTCTTCTTAGGCAATTTTTAAAATTCAGGTTCTCTTTAAAAAGATCATTGAAAGGAGTAGCCAGGTAGCTCAATGGATTAAGAGCCAAGCCTAGAGATGGGAGGTCCTGGGTTCAAATTTGGCCTTAGGTGCTTCCAGCTGCAGAACCCTGAACAAGTCACTTAATCCCCCATTGCCCAGCCCTTTTCTCTCTTCTGTCTTGGAACTAATACACAGTATTGATTCTAAGATGGAAGGCAAGGGTTTAAAAAAAAAAGATCATTGAAATAATTTTATGGCATCAGAGTATTTTCTTGACAGAGGAAGCAGTGTGTTACAGTGGAAATGGCACTGACTCTGGAATCAGATGGCTTGGGTTCAAATCTGACCTCCAAACCACCCAGAGGATCATTTCCACAACTATAAAATTAAGGGAACGAATTCAATAGTTTCAGAGATTGCTTATCTCTACAATATTTTGGAAAAGAGCTCTAAGCTCTCCTTGGGCTACTTGTCTTGGATGAATAACTGACTTTATAGAGCATTTTAAAGTCTGAAGTATTTTACATGCATTATCTCATTAGTCTATGATATTCTAATTATGCTTTCTCCAAATGTTTAAGAATCTGTTATCCTACAATCTAGAAGCTTTGTCTGACTTTCCCAGTTTTCCTTTTCTTATATATAATGAACTCCAACATGGAATGTTCACATTCTACTCCCCCACCCCATCAAGGACCCCATCATTACTGCTTTGGTAACCTCCTTATTAGTCTGAAGGAGGCCTATAAGTTTCCCTCAATGTGTTCTCAACCTTTGGAAAATCAAGAGGATTGATTCTACCTAAGTGATCCTACATAGATCTCTTAACCTCTAAGTGCCTTATTATTTCTCTGTGAAGTATAAAAGCAGTTCTATGACACAACTAGAAAAATAGCTTTGCCACTGGGTAGCACAAATGTCTATGCCCCTGATAACTTCTTAAATATGGTTCAAAATAGCTTTCCAGAATGAATGTCTACACCATTTTTATAGCTTCACCAACAATGAATTAACATGCCTGTCCTTCTAACATTTATTATTTTCCTTTCTGGCTAACTTTGCCAATATAAGAGGTATGAGATAGCAACTCAGAAATTTTTTAATTTACATTTCTTTAATTTGGGGTGATTTGGAGTATTTTTTTTTCATGAAGCTAATGGTAACTTAGATATCTTCCTAAGAAAGCTCTTTGCCAGGGGCATCTAAATAGTTCAGTAAATTGAGAGCCAGGCCTAGAGATAGGAGGTCCTGGGTTCAAATCTGGCCTCAGACATTTCTTAGCTGTGTAACCCTGAACAAATCACTTAATCCCCCATTGCCCAGCCTTTACCACTCTTCTGCCTTAGAACCAATACTTAGTACTGATTCCAAGACAGAAAGTAAGAGTTCTAGAAAAAAGAAAGAAAAGAAAACTTTCTGCTTATATTCTCCGCCTGATAGACTATTAAACTTGCTATCCTTAAAGGTAAATAAAGCAGGGGGCAGCTGGTGGCTCAGTGGATTGAGAGCCAGGCCTAGAAAAGGGAGGTCCTAGGTTCAAATCTGGCCTCAGACACTTCCCAGCTGTGTGACCCTGGGCAAGTCACTTAACCCCCATTGCCTAGCCCTTAACACTCTTCTGCCTTGGAACCTATATACAGTAATAATTCTAAGACAGAAGGTAAGGGTTTGTTTGTTTTTTAAGTAAATAGAGCAGTTGAAGTAGGAAGCAGCTTTATGAAGTTCAAAACTTGTGGGTCATATCATAAGGCATCAGGAGAGAGGGAGAACTCTTTTCTTCTCCTCCCCCAACCCACTGGTCACATTGTCTTGTGAAAGAGCCACTCATTCAGGAACTGGAAGTCTCTGAAGCCAGCTGGAAGACAGGACTAGTGAGTAGAGGATATAAGGAGGAAAATTTATGGTACACATGAGGAAAAACTTGCCAACACTTAAAGATCTTCAAAAAAAAGAATGAAGAGTTTCATAAAGTAGTGAGTTCTGTATTCCTGAAAGTATTGACTCCTGGCAGCAGAGAAGAAATCTAATTGTGAATGCCATGAGAAATAAAAAAGACTTTGGGATGCTGAAGTGACAGAACAATGATTTGTTTTCACCACTTGTATTCCCTACATTTGTGCCTAAATAGCAGGATAGTTAGTGTGCCCATTCTTCCCAACTGTATCCATTTGAGGTAGCATCTTAGGAAAGACCTTTGTTTTGAGTTAATTGTATGTAGTTACTATTAAAGGTCAGCACCCTGGGCAGTGCTCGTGAACTATATTTTCAGGAGTCAGGAACCACAGAGAACCTGTGAACCATATTCAGTAACCAGCCTCTGAAATCAGAGTAGACCCATAGGGGAATCCAACCTACAAAAGTGCTGAGCTGTGTGGGATGAGAATAGCTCCCAGAAGCAATGTTATACATGTATATCCATCCCCAAAACCTAAGTAATTGTCCTGTCCTTTCTTCTCTACCTTTTGAAATTCTACTCCTTTAAAACAAAGTTGAAATCCTACCTCTTGCTTGAAGCAGAACTCCAGTCACTTTGGTATGTCTTCCTCTGAATTTCAATAGGTTCTATCCTATGGTTTACTATTGGGGTGCATAATAATCTTATCTATCTGTCTTATGTATTTCTTATATATGGAGAAATACTTTATCTCCAAATGAATTAAAAAGATAACATCCTTGTGGAGCTGGAAAAATCCCTTATTCTATGTTTCTTCTTCTCTGTAGCAACTCTTTTAGGCTCTCAGGAGAAAATAATTTTACAGGCCATGTGATCCAATCTTGTACTTCATAAAAGAATCTCATCTATAATATAATTGGCAAACAGTGATCCATTAAAAAAAGTTAATTTAAACACTTTCAGCAACATGGAATTCACTACTTTGTAAAACTCTTCATTCTTTTTTTGAAGATCGCTAGTTATTGGGAAGTTGCTCCTCATGTGTGCCATAATCTAATTCCCTGTTCTTTCCCCTGAAACCATACAGAAAAAAATCAACCCTTCTACAAGAGAGCCCTCCAAATGTTAAAGAACAGTAATTATTATGTTTTTATCTATGTATAGATATGTTTTATATCTATGTATATATATATATATATAATTATGTTTTATCTATGTATATCCTTCTCCAGAGTAAATACTTTCCAGGTTTGTTAATCTTGTTTTCTTTTTAACATGGTTTTGAATCCCTTTACCCTCATGGTTGACTTTCTCTGCATGTGTTCCAGTTTGTTAACATCTGCTTTAAAATATGGCACCCAAACCTGAATACAATATTCAAAATATGATCTGATTAGTAGGGAGTACTACAAAATCATTGCCTCCTTATAATTCTCTTAATGTAACCTAAGGTTGCATTAGCATTTTTGACCACCGTAGGATAATATTGACTGATATTGAGCTTGCAATCAGATCAGATCTCCAAGTCTTTGCTTACATGAACTGACTTTAAACCAGGTCGTCTCATCCTGTGCAGTGTCTTTTAAAATATGTAGGATTTTACATCTTTCTCTATTAAATTTCATCTTATTAGATTTGGCACCTCATTCCAGTCTGTTGATGTCTTTTGGGATCCTGATTCTGAATTCCACTTAGTTAACTATCCCTCCCAGCTTAGTGTCCTATGCAAATTTGATAAGTATGTCATATATTCCTCCAAATCATTGATAAAAAGTGATGACCAAGACAGAATAAAGGACAAAGTCCTGAAGTATGACACTAAGGATGTCTCTCTAGTTTGGCATCAGTCCTTTAAAGCTACAGTTTGAGTGCAGTTGAATAATTATTCAGCAAGCTACATCTTTTGAGTTTTTTTCAGGCCTCAGATTATTCTAGGAATTGACCATCTAGAAATTAATTTTACAAGCCCTTCTCTCAATTTTTTATTTATCCCTGGTTTAAAAGCTGAGCTCACTGGTTTCCCTTTGAAATCACATCTTGTCAGTTTTTCCTCTTCTTCCTCTTTGCAATAATTATCAAGTACATTAGGAGAATTTTGTTTCAAAGAGCCTCTCACTTTTTTTCACTCATTTTCCTTTTTTAGAGTCTGAAACCACGAAACCATGCCTCTTCTCTGAACTTTTTGAAATTTCTTTTCCTAAAGTCTGAAGATATTTGTTTAATTCTTAGATCACCCAGTTATTTTTTACCAAAGTTTCCTTCACTTTCACTATGTCACCCAGCCCATTTTGGGGAATGAAATCTATATTCAGTGTTGTGGGTGTTCTCATTGCTTTTTCTACCTCGGGCACTGTATAATGGTCAATAAACTTTAACAGAAGCTTTCTTTTAGTAGAATGAAATTTTCAGTAGAAAGAGGGATGCCTCTTGTTTCCAAAAATTGCAATTTTCTCTCTCTCATCTGTAATAGAAAACTATCATCTATCTGCTCCATCTGACTAGGTAATTTAAAATATACAAGAAGATTGCTACACATATGGCCACTTACCTATGCCTCAATGGTGAGTTCAAGCTGCCACATCTCATGACTCACCCTAAGCTCTGTCATCTAGCTTAATCAGAACTGTTTCTGGGCTAAATAACAGGTTTCCTTGCATCTATTAGCACCTAGTTCATGACTATATGTTTGTCTTTTTTTCCTCACCCATGTAATCTTAATTATGATTTGACCCTAAGGTTGTCTAAGTGTAAATCTTCATTGCTTGTAATACTATTCTGTTGTCCCTTTAATAAATTCTTTTGCTTTTGAAAAAATATATATTTTCCATCAAAATATTTTAGGTATGAATTCTATCTCTCCAAGTCTCAAAGATACCTCATTTTTTTATGTTTTGAAGAATGTATGGCCTAATCAATATAGATGTTCCTTCCAGTGATACAATCAAAACTCACTTAACTTCTTATCCCATGTAATTATTATTCACTCTCTTCCATAACATTCTACACTCTCTCCCATAACATTTCTACAATTGACTTGTAGAGAATTCACTTGATATCAAGTGAAAGGACTATCCATCTGGTACTTCAACTTTTTTTACCTCCTTTTTCAATAATACATTTTTTCTCATATATCCTTTATTTCTCCTTCACAACTCTTTGTTGATAATACTATTAAACTATTGTTAACATATTAAACCCATTCATACCCATGATGACTTTTCCATTCTCCTTACAGTAAAAAATAACCTGAATTCTTTGGAAATTATGGTATTCTTTCAATCATAGACATTATTGCTATCATTATTAATAGCTTTATTAATTAACAAGTAGACAAGAATTATTAAGTATCTATTATGTGTCAGGCGTTGTGCAAAGCACTGGGAATACAAAACAAAGACAAAGATAATTCCAGCTTTCAAAGAGCTCCAAGTCTAATGGTGGAAACAAGTTGCAAACAACTATGAGTAAACAGGATAAGTTGGAGATAATCTCATGGAAAGCCACTATAATTAAGGAGAAATTAGAAGGGTTTCTTGCAGGAGAAACTTTAACTAAGACTTGAAATGAGTCAATAAGACCAAGATGTAGAGATGAGCATGAGGACAGCCAATGATAATTTTGAGTTGGGAGATGGAGTATCTTTTGTGAAGAATAGCAAAGAAATCAATATCTCTGTATTGTAGAGTATATATGAAGAGTAAGGTATATAAAAACTTGAAAGGTATGAAGGTTATTAAGATTATTAAGGGTTTAGAATGACAAAAGAGTATTTTTCATAAACACAGAGGTAACCAGGAGAATTTTCAGTTTATTGAATAGGAGCTATCTGATAGAAAAGATGGAATGGAATGAGAACACTTGTGTACATAAAGGAGTCTGAGTACAAAAGTCCTGGAAAGAGTTTCCAAAGAAGCTGTATTATCCAAAGAAAGTAAGAATCTCTATGAGTGCAAGAAGAGGAAAAGAGTGGCAAAGTAAAAGTCTAAAGGCAGAAAAAATGTTTTACCTATAAAGCAAGCATTCAAGATTCTACAGTGGAAGGAATGGGCAAATTTGAGATGGGCTTATCACAAGGGAAGGGGTAGCTGGATTGAGAAGGATAGAAGGAAGGAAGGAAGTAGTAGGCAGTGGGAAACAGGGCATAAAATGGAATTTGCACAATGACATCTTGGAGTTCAAAATCACTGGGATAAATAGGGTGTGATGGGTAGGAGTATGTTAATTCCTGAAGAATGGCTATCATCATCCATAAAGGAGTAGGTATGGATGTGGGGCAGGTTAATAGAGCAGAGTGAGCAGTTAGGCCAGACTTTCTCATAATAAAGAGGTTCCAGTCAAGACCTTGCCTGTCATTGAAGTCAAGCTCAAAGTAGAGCTGTCCCAGAGAATTGGGCATCTGGTCTATAACTGGAAGTGAAGGGTGTGGAGACAACACCCATATAGGAGCAAGGCAACCAGTATGGAGTTATTGGAAGCTAGATTGCTATGAGGGCTATGCAATGGATGACCCAGAGAAAGAGCCTTATGAGAAGAATATTGATATGTGTTTGTTTGTTTTTTTAATGCCCCCCCTTTTTTGTTAGAACCTTGGTGTCTTTATAGCCTTGCCCAGTTTCCCAAAGATAATTCAAATTCCTGATCTCCTCCTGTTCAACTCTGGGCTCAGTTCTTTGAACATTTGTAATATCTGTTCAAGCTATTTTTTACTGATAGAACAGCTCCATGGGTTGTCTGTTGCACATACTCTACAGAAAATAGGAATTCTTCACCCAATTTGTTTCTCTATCGTGGATGTAATTGGACCATTTTATAAGCTTTTAATTATTTATATTTTCTCAGATTTTTTCAATAATAATGAGGTCTATATTTTTTTGAGCATTTGGTTCATACCCTGAGGTCTTTGAGTTAAAAATCAATCCTCGGTGTCCTCAAAATTATGTTGATTAACACAGATCTTCTCTGTCTAGCTTGGTTCAGCTGTTGTTCCCATTTTTTTTCTTTTTAGTGTCATTTCCACTTCCTTATCTATCACACTGTGAATAGCTATTTTAGAATCCAAATGAGGTAGTTCCACAATCATTGACAGAAAATAAGACTGTGTTATAAAAATCTTTATAGAGCTTTCCATTTTTCTGTTCCTTTTCTTCCTTCCAATTTCAGTGATATGATTCAATTGAATTTATGTCCCAAATTTTCTAAATTTATTTTCTCTATACTGCTTCTCTATGTTTTTGGCATGATCTTTAGTCTCCCAACATCTTCCTAAATAAGATTTTAGAAACAAATTTCTATTCTCTGCAAATGTTGACTATAACTGACATATTTCTCCCATTGGAAGGAATATCAATGTTTAATGGCTGAGACCATTTTCTGGATCCTTTTATTTCTGGTCTTGATTTGGTGTTTGATTTACACTGGCTTAAGTTCCCTAGAAAATGGTGATAGGGTGTGTCAGTGTTCATATCTTTATCCATTTCTAATTTTTTTACCATCCAAAAGTTGATTAGTCATACAGGTGCTGGCTCAATTGAACACTACATTCTATTTTCTATACTTTTGGATACAAACCGATCAATAAAAACACATTAACAATATGTTTTTATGACAACTGAAAAATAATATGTAAATAGCCCTGGTACCCTCAGGTAGAAGGAGAAAGTGAAGAAGGCCTCTAGAAGTACCATATACTCTAGAGAGGCATATGGCAGGTCATGGATATGAATCATGAAGGGCTGGCAGATATGAAAAGGTTGTGATCTGCACTAATGAAAGGAATTTCGAAGTTCATGAAATCCCAAACAGACTTGAATACTTTGTTTTTGTTCTCTCTTTTCATTTTATAATGACTTTTGTCCTTTTTTTCCAATAAGTGAATGATGTGCCTATGCAGACAATTATTCTGAAAATGATTCTGACATCACTTACTTCTTGCGAAAATGTAATCAGTTCCATTTCGTTTAATTTTATTTAGTGCTTGCCAGGCTTGATACCTTCTGATTCTCCTTTTGAAGGAAGTATTAATGATATGTAGCCACTTTCTTCCCATTTTATAACTGTAAATTTCCTATAATTTTTCCCATTGTTCTTCCTACTACAACATACTTATTGCTTTTTTCATATGTATCTGACAGCTTTACCAGGGTATTTATCACCTTTTATCTCTCTACTTCACTTTATAATGCTCAGGATCAGATTAACAATTCTCTGGCTAAATATAGTCTTCCCAGTCTTTATTAAATGTGCATTGGTGCTAACTAGGAACCAGTATCTAAGTCATGGTATATAATACCAAATTCTCTTCTTCAGTATCTTATACATAGGAAGTGCTGTTTTTCTGTATACTTCCTTCTCTTCCAAAGTTTCCATCTGAAATTGAAAAAAAAGAGAAAGATATAAAGCACCATCTACATACCCTCAAACTTTTGGCTTTCTTCCCAAGAATTAAGTTACTTAGGGATAATTTCCATTTTTTAAAGGGTGATATAAATGTCATCTATTGTGGCAATGAAGATGATAATGGTGATTATGGTGATGACAATGATATGGGTGATGATAAGAGTAAGTATCATAGATCTTACATGTGTTAGAAAAAGTGTACAGGTCTTGGCAGATTTCATATGTCTTGGTAGGTTCTCCTTCACATTTGTTACACTCTCTAGAAACAACACATTTCTTCTCTATCTTTCTTATCCTAAACTACTTCAGGAAGGAATTGTCACCAAGACTCATCACTTTCTGCTGAGGGCAATATCTGCTTTCTTGAGAGTCCACTGCCTTGTTCCAGGAGCTAGTACATCTAAGTATAGAAAATAACAGAATCATACAAGTATAGAATTGAAAGAAATTTTAGAGATAATCTAAAGCCACCAATTCACTTTAAATATTAAGTGTCTATGATCACATAACCAGGTAGGACTGGGCCTATATATGTGTTCAATATACTTTTCAAATTGAATCGAATTGAATCTCACCCCCTCTTCCCATCCAACTTCTACCATGGCCCCCACATCCTTCTTTAAAGCACACGTGTTACTTGTGACCTTAAAAGCACTCCAGTGACTCTGTAAGAAACCAGTGAATTTTATGTGGTTGTTTTTCATAGATATACAAATAACTATTAACATCTTTACATCTTTGGCTAATGGTATTGGCAGATAGATTAAAGGAGTTGATACTCAGTTTCACAAAAAGTCCTGATCATTAGTCCAATACCATCTGCAGCTGAGGGTGATGCCTACACAGTCCAGAGAAAGAAGGGCATAATAAATTCATTCTTTCCTCTCTGGCTCTTCCACCAGTAAGTGGAAGAATGAAAGTATACTCACTATGAACAAAGTATTATTTGAATTATGTTCTCTGAGACCATCTTTAAGCAGAGGTGGGTGGTTGAAATAGAAACCAAACATTGTCTCAATGACTCTATGACACTGAAGAAGCTGTGATCCAATGAGACACAATTACTGAGAGAGTAACAATACTTATTCTGTGTAGTCCTAAATGGAAGAGCTAGGAGATTAGAGGAAAATGTGGGTTGGACATAAAGCAAAGCCTCTTAATCAATAAATTAATTAATTAATAGGAAATAATAAAATAGAAAAATTAACATGAAAATACAACCCATTATAACAAATAGTAATATAATATGTTTGCATATTATATTAACATATTAAATATATAATGATATGTAAGCATAAAAATTAATAAAAATCCTGAAATATAGTAAGTTGCCTAGAAGATTCTGCAGCTTTCTAGCAGAGGTTGGATGACCATTACTTGGAGATGTTGTAGCTAGGATTTTACCTTGTGTCCTGTTGGATGACAGCTAAGAGAAGTTCAGAAAATACTGACTTTGGAATCTGTTGTCCTGTATTTGAGATCCAATCCTGCTGTTTTTCTTCTTCTTTAACCTTTTCACTACACCTCTCTTATCTTGTTTTCTCCTCCTGAAAAATGAAGGGTTCAAAGACCTGAATGTAAATTCTGCTTCAGACATTTTATAGATATATGTCCCTTCCACCTCAAAAATCTATGCAAAAGGTCCTTTCCAACTATAAGTAACTTGATCTCAAACTTCCACCTCTGATTCTGTACTTTTTGCTCATTGTAATGCTACTATCTGAGATTTTGCTTTTGTAATCTGCCATTCTCTTCACATGTATAACCTGATATAAGGTTAAGTCCTCACTGACCCCAGGATTTCTCATCTTCTACAGTGCATTCCAACACAGGAGACTTGCTAGAATTTTTTGAAGAACAAGTGAGAACCTGTGATGAGTGCACCCGAGTGGGAACGTTCTCTTTTATAAAATCTGCCATTGATGCTTATGGTAAGTAGGAGAAAAACTGAAATCGGAAAGGTTTCCATGAGATCCAGAAGCTTGCCACAAAATCTAGCATGCTCCCTTTTATTCTACTCCATTAAGGCATGAATTTATCTTTATTCTAGTTTTGCTGAGCTTTGAAATCTTAGGTTCTTCAAGACATACATTTTCATTTCATTTTTCTTCTATCATATTCATAGAAAATTGTTAGACTGGATAGGTAGCCAGAAGCTTAATTTTTCCTCCCCAAAGACCTATTTTCCAGAAATCATGCCTCTTTTTCAAACAAGCCCAGCCTGGCATCACCCTCCATCTGACCCCCTATCCTCCATCCCTGCATCAAGATTTGGCTGCAGTGCCTGCTCCTCTCCTCCCCCAAACAGGTGTAACCCAGCACCTGCTGACCAACCCATCCAGAGCCAACTACCTCCTCAGCATGCCTGAATGATGTATTTCCATCCATTTAGGAGAGTTTTCAAAGCAGATGAGGGATTTTCACAAGTCTGTGAGCTGCCATTGTTTGTTGACATGCCTCCTGGCATACACTAGCTGAAAAAAAAAAGTTGCTACCACTGCTATAGCTGTGGATTATTACAAGTCATTACATGGCTTTTATATAAACTGTTTTCAAAGCACTTCTACCTAGAATATCTTGATGGATCTTCATGATTGTTCTGTGAAGAAGGCAATGAAACTATTGTTATCACTCTCTCAGATGATGAAATTGAGGCTCAGATAGTTTAAGATACTTGCCCAAGATCCCACATTGAGTGAGATCTGGAAATGAAGGAAGGATCAGGTTATAAAAAACTTTTAAATGTCAAATAAAGGATATTTGATCCTGGGGTCACAATTAGGAGCCAGATCTCCTGACAAACTGGTAATGCCTTGGAGTATTATAGGACTTGAATGCAGAAGAACAGAATATGCTGGAGAAGTAGGTAGAACAAAAGAGGATAAAATCATACCTAAGAAAGAAAAGAAAAACTTTAAGCATTTAATACCATGGGGAGTACAAATAGCCAGTTCCAAACAAAATCAGACAGCAGTTTTATTGTTTAAAGAATTAAATAAGAATTGAATCATATTCAAAAGAACACAGCATGTAAAGACTATAAAGTAACAAAAAAACAGCTGAATAATATGGAATTAGGGAATTGTATATGATTTGGGGATGAATTGTAGTCATTGAAAAGATAAGGGGCTAAACATTCTTCCCGTTGCAACTTATTTATTACTACCAAATTAGCCTAGACATAAATCATATATTTGAAATAATTATTGCATATAGTTAAGAGAATTTAACAAAAAAAAAAAGTAGCCACTAAGAAGAACTCAAAGGAATAAAAGCAATCACATTGCCCAGCAGCATTTACTAGCAGATATCAATGATACCACACTTTAAAGGGATTAAGTGAAATCAATGAGAATTGGTTCAAAAGAAAACAACTAAAATAAATGAAGGATTGGGAAATTCAAACTGAGAAAGCAGAAGTAACAAATTACTACCAATTTTAGGAAAGGACACTTTGTGATTATCTTCAAATGTTGGAAGAGTTTTCTTGAGCCTTAGTATAGTGTAGGTTCCTATTTAATAGTACTTCTTCATCTTTGTGTTTTTCAGAGCCCAGATTGAGGGATTATATTATTATGATTGAAAGGATAATCAAAATCACCATGGATGATTACAGTATAAAAGTAAGAGTTTGGATAGGATCTTTTATTTGCTTGTCAGAAGAAGAATGAATGAAATGGTCATGAGACTTTGAACTGTAAATGAGAATGACAAAAAGAAGGTAGTATCAGAGACTCAGCGCCTACAATTCATTTCACTTTTTTCCAAAGTAAAATACACTCCACAAAACTGAAATTCTAAAGAGGAAGTAGATAGCAAAAGGAAACATGATGGGATACATATGAATTAATCACTTGTTAATAAATTGCCTACTACTATCCCTAACATATGTTCAAAATATTACACACAAGCAAATCCTAAAGAAATCTCTAAAAACAAGATATTAAAGATTTCTCCTTAAAAATTAATAATGACATTTTTATTCTTTGATTTTATCAGGTGTACCCTGCATTCCTAAAATAAAATGTCTTGTAGATAGGAGATGTTCAGATAAAAGCCTCAACTAAAGAAAATACAGGCCTTAAACTAGGTCAGGTTAATTGAAACTAGTGTCTAAAAACGCCATATTACCTTTGGACCAAAATTCTCCTGAGAGCCTTTCCTAACTAGCTTCTTTCTGGTATATGATGGTTGCTTTTTAACTAATCATAAATGCTCCATAAGTAGTTGTTGCTTGATTGACTATACAGAGTGGTCAGGCAGAGTCAGAAGCCAGGTTATCATGAGACAAAGATTAAAAGCAGGTTTTGGGACCAAAGAAAATTTCACTGAATTTTTGAAGTCAAAGTTAATCCAAGGAAAAATTATAAGGTATATCCCACAGCTCCTCTGCAAATGTCCAGTGTTCTTATATTCTGCCCTCCCTTGTCAACATCCTATGCTCAAATATTCTCCTGCTATCCATCAATGAAGAATTTGGATTTCACTTAGTTGAGAGGGAAACCTCAAGATAAATTAATTCACTATTACATAGTAAATAACTAATTGAGATTTAAGCTTTTGAGATTTTAGATTTAAATCTCAATTTGAGATTTAATAAATTTAAATTTAAAATTGAGATTTAAATACATGTATAATCCAGATCAAACTGCTTGCCACCTCCACAAGGGGAAAAAAGACAAGCTGGATCTTATACTTTCAGAAAATGTACGTTGAAAATCATTATTACACGTAATTGGGAAAATAAAATATCTTCAAATTTTTAAAAATGTTTATTTAAAAAATAAGCATGCCACTACTCTGAGCATTTGTAAAGAAGTCATGTTTTTGCCTGCAAAAATGTATTTCTTGTAATAGAATTTAAAATGATATGGCAGAGGGGGCAGCTGGGTAGCTCAGTGGAGTGAGAGTCAAGCCTAGAGACAGGAGGTCCTAGGTTCAAACCCGGCCTCAGCCACTTCCCAGCTGTGTGACCCTGGGCAAGTCACTTGACCCCCATTGCCCACCCTTACCACTCTTCCACCTATGAGACAATACACCAAAGTACAAGGGTTTAAAAAAAATGATATGGCAGAAAGTAGTTGGTTTTGAGGGATATAAAGAGACCCTGCTTTCAGGAAGCATTCTAATTGAGGGAAAGCATGTAGATAATTCAATGCATAGAAGATATACAGAGCATACCATACAGGTGACCAGAGGGGCCAGGAAAAGCCTCTGATAGAAGACAGACTTTGAGCTGGGTCTTGATGGAATTCAGAGTAGCCAGGAGGTGGAGGTGAAGACTGATAGCATGAGGGACAGCACCAAAAAAAGGGGATTGAGATGGGATATAGAGTGTAATGGTCAAAGAACAGCGAGTAGCATGTTCTCACTACCTACGCTACTTTTAAAGAACTTCCTATTTAAGTCACTCAAAAAGAGAAAAAAATCAAGTTATTTTCTGCCCAACATCATAACTTGTGTGCATGGTCCTATTATTTTAGGTGAGGACTGCCTCTTTGCTCCTCATCCAGAGCATGTGTGAAAAGGGCTACCTGGAAGCAAGTGAAGGGTGGCAACTGATTGAATACATCTTCTTCCAGTTTGCATTGTCCAGAAGGAACATGGTAGGATTCTGAGTGCTGCATTTTCAGTCTGTTAATGGACCAGAATTTATTCCAGGAACTATTTCATCATTTATATCTGAATCTCTTCCATTGTTACCCCCACCAAAAAAATGCTCCAATAAAATAACTGAGGCTTACTGTAAACTCTCCAAGATTACAATTGGACCTTGGCTGATGTGACTCTTAGATCTAGTGCAGTGTAAGAAAGATCAGAAACAATATACACACTATTCTCTGTGATGTTCGAACGGGACAGAATTTTCAGGTAGTGAGGCCTGAGGAAATAGGTCTTGTCCCCTCAGCAAGCATAGCTATGTCTAATCTTTTTCTTATAATAGTCTAGAAGATTGCATCAGTCTGTCCACTCAAGGACATGATGGATTTGTTGGCTTTCTGTTTGTATGGTAAAAAGAATCTAGAGAATAAAAGAAAAAAATTTTTTTCTGAAACAGAAAAACCTGAGTTTAAACAGATGGTCAACATAAATAGCACATATCAAATAATAATAGGGTTTCATACCCAAGTACCCCACCAAAATGGGGACCAAGCACTGGAAATAGAACATTCATTTTCTATAATACCATTCATAAATCTCCAATCCCTTTAAGCCTAGTCCAAATTTTTGACCAAATATTATCTCCCACCAAGGATTTTTCAAAGTAAAGTACAGCATCAAAGGATCTGATTCTTGGCAAGTGACCAGTTTTTTCTTTCTTAAAGTTGGATCCCATAAAGCCTGTCACCCCAGAGGACTTAATAGCAGAAAATTCTGTCCTGCAACTTAGTGTTGAAATCCTGCGGGGAATGGACCCACTAGTTAATGGAATGCCTCAAGTAAGTAACCTATTATTGTTGTCCTTGAGCTAAAAATTAAACCTTTTTTCGTGGGTATACCCCTTTGTGTGTACTGAGTTGTTATGGACAATTCAACCCAGTTGGAAGTCCGCGATTTAATCAGCCATAATCTGAGGCTGGAATCTTGGATTTCACTTTAAAGTGAATAAAAGCAGCATAGTCACCTAATTTACCTTAGTCCCAAAAGATCTATTAGCCTCCTCCAAGCCCTACTTGCTCCCAAGCTTTCTCTTTCCCTTATTTGCTTCCATTAGAACCTTCTTATTGCTGAATATTGATAACTGATAACTCTCTTTCACTCCCAAATTTTTTGAAAAAAGTATAGACCTAATGTGTTCACTTCCTCACCATTCTTCAACCTAATTTTTTCTTTCTATTCTTTCTAATAGCACTTCCCAGACATCTTCCAATCATGTCTTCTCTACTTAGACCCTGTAATTTTCTCTTCCTCCATAGAGGGGCCTTGAACTCTGCTCCTAGAACCACCTCGTGCTCTAATTGGTGAGCTCTCATCTTTTTATCCCCCCAGAAACCAGACTTCCACCTAATTTCCTAACCACTTTGTTTCTGAGTGTATACTGTGCCCCTCACTTCCATCTTCCCTTCATATGTTGCCTTCCTTCCTTCGAAAATAAGTTCTTTGATTTCAGAAAATATCTTACTTATATGCATTCATATTCCCAGCTCTTAGTATGTTGGACATATACTAAGGAATTAATAAATGTTTTATTTTTGTAATATCATCAATGACCACTTCATTGGCCATAATATCTGACACTGTATAATACCTCTCCTTCTTTATACTCTCTTCCCTCTGGCTTCTATGACAATGCATTCTTCAATTTCTCCTTTGACTATTCTATCTGTTGTTTCATTGTGTTTCTCATTCACTCTTCCTCTTCTGCATCTTCCTGGATCATTGACATTCCCTAATGTTATATTCTTGGAAACATGACTATCTGCACCTGATCAAAAATCCCTTCCACATCTCCCCTTATCAAATGGTCATTCCACCTTCCCTAAGAGACCCAGGAGTAAGGGAAACCCACTCCAAGCACCCTACTCTACTTGGGAATAGCTTTCCTTATTAGGTTGCATTTCTTCCATACATGAAGCTTAATCTGCCTTTCTGAAACTTTCATCCACTTCTCCTAGTTCTGCAGCCTTTTGACTACTAGTAGACTTTCCCTCGTCTTCTATTATCCAGGCTAAGGATCCTCAATGTCATCAAATAATTTTCACCTCACATGCTTTTCTGACCCTTCTCCTTTCTTCAACCTTTTCTGAATATTCTCTCCCTTTTCAATAGAGCTGAACATAGTTGACTCCTTCATTCTGGACACAATTAATGAAGCATTGAGAATTTAAGCATTTTTGACTGCCAAATCACACTGTGGAGATATTATGAGTGTTTGATCTCCTAACACTATGTGGATTATTTTTTTCAGATGAACAATTCTCTAGCCACTCCTTGTTCATAATGAATTTGGGAAGCTGACAATCTGAACCCAAGAGTAGGACCATATTCATGCCTATTAAATTTAATGGTATTAGAATTGGCCCAAGGTTCTTGCCTGTCAAAATTTTTTTAGAACCTGATTCTAGCATCCAAAGTGTTTCTCATACACAACCCATATAACTTTCACATTCGATATGTATGTCATTCTCATCTTTGTTCAAGTATTAAAGTATATTAAATAGCACTAAATAGAGGAAGGAACTAATCCTCAAAGAACATCTTCAAGATGTTGCCTCCATGTAAACTTCAAGGCATTAATAATTGCCCTTTTGGCCCAATTATTCAATGAGGTCTAAATCTACATAAGTGTACTATCAGCTCGCTCTCATGTCTCCATCTTGTCCACAAGAGTAGCAGCAGGCTTTTTCAAATTTCTGACTGAAATTATAACTAAAGAATTATACTTCTCTGCAAGTCTAATAAGCTTGTTGAAAAAAAGAAAGAAAATGAAGCTAGTCTGGCATGACATTCTTGATGAATCAATATTGGCCCCTTTTGTTTATAGCTCCCTTTTCTAGATGTTCACTGACTTTCTGTTTAATAATGCATTCTAGAGTTTTACCAGGAATCCACATCATGCCCACTAGTTTAGAGTTTACAAGTTTCATTCTCTTTCCTCCTTTTTTAAAAATTGGGCATTTGCCCTTTTTCAATATATTATGGTTGTTAAGTCATCTCAGTTGTAGCTTACTCTTTATGACCCAATTTCATTTTTCTTGGTGAAGATACTGGAGTGGTTGGCCATTTCTTTCTCCAGTTCATTTTACATACGAAGAAACTGAGGCAAATGGGGTTAAGTGGCTTGCCCTGGGCCACATAGCTAGGAAGTATCTGGGGTAGGCTTTAAACTCATTTTTCTGTGCATTTTTAAAAATGCTTCAATAATTACCCCTCTTTTTGGCATCAATATTATTAGTACATCTGTTGCTCAAATGCCCTCCAAAAAAAACTATGAGAAAAATAAACACGGTAAAGCAAAATCCAAACAGTAAAACTAGAAAAGGATGAACAAATTGAAGTATTGCAGGAGCAAAATCCTATCAACTAGGGCAGCTAGATGGTGCAGTGGATAGACTTAAAGTCAGAAAAACTCATCTTGAATTCAAATCTGGCCTCAGACACTAACTAGCTGTTTGACCTGAGTAAATCGCTTTATTCCATTTGCCTCAACCTCTTTATTATAAAATGACCTAAAGAAAGAAATGTCAAACCACTTCAGTATCTTTGTGGAGAAAACCTCAAATGCCTTCAAGAAGAATCAGACATGACTGAATAATATATTAATTGGATAAGAAAAAAAGGGAGATATAAGAATAAAAGACAGCTAGCTGCCAGGTTTCAAGTTTCAAAATCCAAGTCCAGTCTCCCTGGCCATCACTCTACCTCCTTTCTCTGAACTTCTGTAAGCACTTATTTTATGGGATCCTCATTTGGCCCTTAATATGTGTGGTGGTATTATCAATTTCTGGCCTTAGCCTTTGGACGTTTCAAAGCCCTCAGAAGACAAAAAAAAAAAAAATCAGAGAAAGAAAAGGCCAATGTCTCTGCAGCAGGGTCTGATCCATAAATTCTGGTAAGTAATTCAAGAACTCTGCCAGAGTTATATGGGTCCTCTTGCCAAAATCTAATCAGAGTATTTAGCTCTGTTTTTAAACACTGATAAAAGAAAGTTGTTGTTTGGGGTTTTTTTTTAAGTTCAAGCATGTAGTTGATTTTTATGAAGCTTAACTTTGGTTCTAAGTATTTCACAACCTCATTTCTGAAATACTTTCAGTTAAAAACAATTATACAAGAGCAAATATGAAAAACATTAAATTATGAAGACAAACTCATTAAGGCTCCCTTTATACATATTATACACATGCAAACAAGTCAAAATCATAGTGTGGCCTAGAAAGCAAAGCAAATTTATTACCATGCTATCAAAATGGAAAACAACAAACTTTCAAATAACTTAAGAGGACAGAAAAGCAGTTAACATAAAATGCTGAATTATTGCAAAATTAGAAAGTGGCTCAGTAAACAGAACTGCTCATGAGATGTCTACACATTCTGCGATGCACAGAATTTTTATTTTAAGGGAGATTTTAAGGGTAAATAAGGACAGTTCCCATTCCAACTGGGACAAAGTTCACCTTTACAATATAAAATTTTTTGATGATATTAGATGGCTCAAAATCATAGAATACTACAATCTCAGAAGACATTGCAAGAGCCCTAAAGGACAGGGGGAAGATGTATTTTGGGTATAAGTATGTTGCAGCACATTACAGTCTTGACTTTCATTTAAAATGTGGCATGTGCCCTAGTGTCTCAGTCTCTGTTACAACGTTCTCCTGGATCTGCTCCTTTCACTCTGCATCAATTCCTGGAGATCTTTCCAGTTCACACAGAATTCCTCCAGTTCATTATTCCTTTTAGCACAACTGAACGTAATGAACTTCTCCACTAGCAGCAATGCCATGATTCAGGACAATTCTAAGGGACTTATGAGAAGGAATGCTATCCACATCCAGAGAAAGAACTGTGGGAGCAGAAATGTACAAGAAAAAACATTTGCTAGATCACATGGGTCGATGGGGACGTGACTAGGGATGTAGATGCTAAACGATCACTCTGTTGCAAATATCAATAATATGGAAATAGGTCTTGATCAATGATACATGTAAAACCCGGTAGAATTGTGCATTGGCTACAGGAAGTGGGGTGGGAGGAAGAGAGAGAAAGAACATAAATCATGTAACCATGGAAAAATATTCTAAATTAATTAAATAAATCTAAGACAAAAAAATAAATGTTGCATGAAAGATATTACTAAGGACATCTATCAAGAAAGTAAAGGATAACATGAATGGTGAAAGACAGATAGTCCAAGAGTGATACCTGTATCCATAGTGTATAGAGGTGTGGATAAGACTTCTCTAAGATATGAAGATATGGAAGGGTGGATGGGCTGTTGTTTTGAGATCAAGTATTACCTTTATCTTACCTCATCATCTTATCTTGTCTCAGCTCTCTGCTTCTAGTCTCTCTCCACCTCTGCCACTTACTTAAATAATCTTTTGAACACATGGATTTGTATGAAATGAGGTGATGAATTGGAGTATTAAAATATTTCACAGAGCCCAAGCAAAGGACAACCTAAAGGATGTAAACATTCTCACATCCTCTTGGAGTTTGTTGTTACTGTACTTGACAGAATCTGACACAAATTTTCTAAATAAAATATCTGTGAAACTCAAATTAAGTTTTCTTTTTTCATTGGGCACATTTTTCTTTTTTTAAAAACCCTTTTCTAAATGTGTTCTATTTTTAAACACTGTTACCAAAACAGTCACTTTTGGGGGCTCTGATTGAAAATTAAAATATTTTGTGAATATCTTCACCTATTGTTTTCAATGTGGTCCATATTGAAAAATATGCTTCAAACATTTTAAATAATCAGGGCGATACAACTGTTTGCAAAGTGGATTATAATTTTTTAACCCTTACCTTCTGTCTTGGAGTCAATGCTGTGTATTGACTCCAAGGCAGAAGAGTGGTAAGGGAGGCAATGGGGTGACTTGCCCAGGGTCACACAGCTGGGAAGTGTCTGAGGCCAGATTTGAACCTAGGACCTCCCATCACTAGGCCTGGCTCTCAATCCACTGAGCTACCCAGCTGCCCCCAAAGTGTATTATTTTTAAATAAACGTGTATTCACAGTTATCACTGACCTTGAAACATTTCTGAACGGCTCTCCTCTTCAGATGCAATTGTCAGGGGACAAGAAGTATGACTTCTATCCTTTCTTCTTGAAACAACAATTTAATATGGGCCTATTATGCAAGGTAATGGGTTTGGTGGTAGCTTAATTGTTCTGGATTTCAATTTGGAGTAATGCGAATAGAAGGAATATACTTTAAAACACTAAGAACTATCCCCAAATAATAAGCCAGTGTGAGCAACAGTTTTCCAAATATTTGAAAGTTATAAATGATCATGCTTTTTAAATGTTGCAAAACATTAATAGAAGATAAATGCAAATCAAAGCAATTCTTAAATTTTACATTTCATACAAATTTATGTTTTAGAGGGACTCTCTTGGTAAGTGGGAGGGGTGGAGAAAGATTCTAGAAACAGAGTTCGGATAAGAGACTAGTGCAATAATCCAGATTTCAAGACTTAAAGTGTGAAATTAAGAGACCGTGGGGAAGTGAGAAAGAAAAGGATTCATTGGAGAGATATTAGAAGATGGAATTGTTGAGATAGTGACTTGTCAGATATAGAAGACAGGAAACAGAGAAAGGCCAAATGAATACAAAGTTGAAAGTCTGAAGAGAACCATTACATGTGAATTTGGACTATTGTATGTAGTTCTTCCAGAGACCTGGGTCTAAGCTGACAGTCAAGACTGCTATTCTGTAGATCTGGAAGATTCCCTCAGAGCCATTAAGAATAAAATGACACCAAGCCCCCTCTTAATGATTCCATCTCTCTAGCTTCCATACAAGAATCACTTGTAAAAAAATGTTTTAATGATCCAGAGATTTTATTATAATGGAATTTGTTGGTAACAGGATTTAATTCGTATATCTAAAAACTGGATGTAATATGATGTCAGAGTCAGGAAGCCCTGTATTCTAGTTTCACCTCTACATGACAAGTCATTTCAAATCTCCTTTCCCAGAGCAATTCTCCAAGGCTGCAAGCGATAGTTGTTGATCTGTATTTCTGCGCCCCAAATTCCTCATACAGCTGTGAGAAACAGAGAGAGACCAACACATAAGGAAATATATACATAAAGAGAAAGACGGGGGAAAAAATGAATGCTAATGAAACTTTCCAACAGAAAAGGCAGCAGATTATCGAGATAAATGGAAATATATAGCCTAGTCTTGATCTCTTGCCCTGTCTTTTCTATAGGTGCTATGGCCAAAACTCCTGACTTTTGTGGTGCCATTGGAATATAGTGGACTTCTGCCCTATCTGTTTAATATCCTTAGGATCCTGCTGATGGCAGAGGAACAGAAGCAAAATGGGGAGGAGTCAACAGCCCTTGTCATCTCTGCTGGGCCAGGTTTGTTCTTAGAAAAAAAAAGAACAAAACAAAACAAAATACCTCCTGTTTCTCTTGTAATAGACACATTCCCAGAAAAGACACAGTTATTCCATATTATCTAACTGGATTCAAGAGAAAATATACTCTGAATCCAATCAAAACTATTCCGGGGGAGGGGGGTGCAGCTGGGTAGCTCAGTGGATTGAGAGTCAAGCCTAGAGATGGGAGGTCCTAGGTTCAAATACGGCCTCAGACACTTCCCAGCTGTGTGACCCTGGGCAAGTCACTTGACCCCCATTGCCCACCCTTACCACTCTTCGACCTATGAGCCAATACACAGAAGTTAAGGGTTTTAAAAAAAACAAAACTATTCCAGGGGGCAGCTGGGTAGCTCAGTGGATCGAGAGCCAGGCCTAGAGACGGGAGGTCCTGGGTTCAAATCTGGCCTCAGACACTTCCCAGCTGTGTGACCCTGGGCAAGTCACTTGACCCCCATTGCCAAGGCCCATACCACTCTTCTGCCTTGGAACCAATACACAGTACTGACTCCAAGATAGAAGGTAAGTGTTTAAAAAAAAAAAAACTATTCCAGTCCCATTCACATTACTATTTAACTTCTCTTTCTAGTGAAACTTCCTTCAACACAACAGCTGCTGGCTAGACTTCTGGTGAGTGAGTTTTAACAAAGCAGTAGAAGAACATACAGGAAGAACACTGGCTCTGAAGTTAGAGGAAGTGGGTTTAAATCCCAGGTCTGTGGCTTATGGTGTGTGTGGGACCTTGGGGAATCCATTTGACCTTTCTGGACACCCACTTGCTTCCTTGAAAAAGAAAGGAATAGAATTAGATGATTATTAATATCTCCTTCAGTTTTAAATACATGATCTTGTGATTCTACATGGATTTCGGCAGTTCTATACCAAATTAGTCCTGTTCAGTGTCACATAAATAAAATTATCATTTGTACTAATAATACTAAAGAGTCATTATATCTCTAGCCTAGTCACGATGCATATCTTTTTCTCATCTACTTAATTAGTTTAACCTATAATAAATTTAGTTGCTCCACCTAGGTTTAACTTCAAGGCTGATTCATCATGGTGGCCCTGAGTTCACAAAGACCTATGGTCAGTGGGGTGCAAAGCCTGGCAGATACCACCAAACTTGAAAGGCTTTGAGTCAGGGTGGGGAGATAAAGCATGAACCTGGCACCCTTGTACACTGCTAGCTAAGCCTAGTTAAGCTAGGCTGATCACTATAAGATTGGCCATGAAGAGAGAAGTGAGTGCAATCACGGCAGCTCATGCAGACCTTCTCCTAATGTAAAAATGGGTTTTGATCTGAATTGGTAGAAAAAGCATCCACACCAATGATATCACATATCCTTGAAGAGTTGAAGTATTAGTGAACAGTTAAGGGATGTCTATAAATGTGAGTCAGTTAAGAACTCTAATCAGTGTAGTGCCCAAATGATACCCACTGGACAAAGTGGTAGAGAATGAGACACATTTTGGGATATAGCCAATGTGAGAATTTGCTTTGCCTGACTATATATATTTATTGGGAGCTTTTTTTCCAATGTGTTTTTGAGGAGGAAGTGAGAAAGGAAGGGGATAAATATTAAGCATCTACTATTTGCCAGATATTGTGTTTAGTGCTTTACAAATATTATCTCATTTTATCCTCACAATAACCTTATGAGGTAGGTGCTATTATTCCCATTTTACAGTTGAGGAAACTGAGGCAGACAATGGATAAGTGTCTTCCAGGTTCACATAGATTAAAAATGCCTGGAACTTGGCTTTGAATTCGGGAGTGAAGAAGTGAGAGTAGAAGGAATGATTATTAACTGAAAAAAAAAAAAAAGTAACATTTCTAAAGAAAGTAAATCAGTATCTGCAAAAGCTGCTGGTTGGCTCCCCAGAACTATTGTTTCACTCTCCTACTGAAGGAGGTGCTTTCCATTAAACTGCCAGCATCCATTTCTCAGATGCCCGTTTTCAAATGTAGCTTCATGATGATGACTCCCAGAGTAATTCACTTTTGGATTTTTCCTTTTTTGATCCTAGTAATTCAATTTAACAATATTTTTAAGGAAAATTCTGTGCTAGGTACTAGAAATATAAAGAGAGATAGAAAGAAAAAAACAGTCCCTTCCTTCAAATTGCCTATATTCTATTGGAAATGTTAATAGTCCAAGAGGAAAAAGAAAAGAAAGTGAAAAATACATCTTGAGTTGGTTGATTCTTCCCCTTGGATTCATTCCTCAGAAAAAAGAAATATCAGACATTAAGAATTAGGAGAATCCAAAACAAAATTTATGATGAAAGGGAAGTGAGCATGCTAGAAAAGAACCATTGCAATTGCCATTTCTTTTTCCCAACCTGCAGGTGACTGCTGTCTTGGCCAGTGAGGGGCAGCCATGTGGGACTGGAGCAGTAGGTCTTCTAAAGAGCATGCCCAATATCATCCATCCAAACTTGATAGATCTTTGGAAAGAACTCATTCCTAAGCTGCTTCTTCCTTTGGAAGGTAAAAAAGAAGTTAGGTTAGGTTTGCATTCAAAGGAAAAAGAACCCATAGGAATTCAGCATCATGTGCTAAACTCTAAAATAATTTTATTTTATTTTTATATAATATGTATATATTATTTTTATTATATATATATTTATTGTATTGTATCATATATTATGCAAATATATAATATAATATATACTAATTTTATTACTTTTAGACAATATTAAGACTGGATTTATGTGCAAGTTGAATGAATCAAATTGTTTCTACAAATGGTTCCATGTCCTTTTTTCTCTGCTGACAACTTGTCTAATCATTAGAGGGGAACGGGCCATATTTTTGCCATTTTCTTCTAGATTTGAGAGATTCTTGATTTCAGCATTCCAGAAAGTGGTAATTAAAGGAGACAGGTAGAAGTCATAGTCTTAATAAAGCACCCCTATCATGATATGATCATTTTATAGTCATAAAGGAAATAAGAAAGGAAATAAGAAACCATGGGTTGTGGTATGGACAGAGAATCCCTTCCTTCCTGCCCAGCATTTCAAAAATTTCCAACTTGATATTATCTGAGAAATTGTTCTCAAGCAAGGAAGAAGGTCTAGAAGAAATTGCAGTATTCAGTGGTTCAAGCAGCCTGGCAAGGCAAGAGCCCTTCCACCAGAGGGAAGAGCAAGAGCACATAGAAAGAAACAGACAAAATGACTCGGGATTCCATAAGTTTAATTCCAGAGCCCCAGAAGAATTTTATTAACCTCTGTATCCATAACAAACTGACTCATCATAGGTGTTTCCAAAGGTGTCCTAAAGTCGGCTTACCTAAAATAATACATTTGCAAAGGGTTCTACATGACTTGCCCTAAGAAAAGAAGGATCCATTCTCTGTCAAAAGAATCTTCCCTTCAGGGCATAAATTTTGATATGGAAATAGTCCTACTCCCTTCACTGGTTATTATAATAAATTATTTTTTCTAAGTTTAGTTGAATAAAAAGAAAGAAAGAAAGAAATCATAGCTATTGGAAAACACAGATGAGTTCCCAATTATGATAACATTCCACATCCAAAAGTTACCCAAGTCAGGATGGAATCCTGGCAGAACTGCCCAGATCCTAGAGGTCTTTCTGGGTGCTGTTCTGTGGTCATGTTCAGGACAAAAGGAGACCTAGGTTAAATCACAAACCATGCCAAAATCTACATCCTTCCTCTATCTTTTATTTTAACATCAACAAATTATGTCTATTTAATTTCCCTCTAAGCATGAGCTACCTTTGTTATATATAATTGTAGGAAATTGGAAATTGTGAATATGCTCTAATTGTGATTACTTCTGGAGTCATTTAAATAACTTCTTTTTCTAGGAAACTGTTATAAAGTTGCACTGTGGGAGGACATGCTGCTGGAGGTAAGGGTGGCTTTTAGTTAAAATGGCAAAGATTTTCAGATGAAATCAGAAAGAGATTATTATTTACACAAGAGAATTCAAATTCAACAGGCAAAGAGTAGGTGAATTCCCATTTAAAAAATACAATCCTATAGAATGTGACATCAGGTCTTTTACAGAATCATAGATTTGATAGACTCTCAAAACATCATCTAGTCTGATGTGGCAAGAGTCTTCTCTACAAAGTAGAACAAAGGGCAGCTGGGTAGTTCAGTGGATTGAGAGTCAGGCCTAGAGATGGGAGGTCCTAGGTTCAAATCCAGCCTCAGACACTTCCCAGCTGTGTGACCCTGGGAAGGTTACTTGACCCCCCATTGCCCACCCTTACCACTCTTCCACCTATGAGCCAATACACAGAAGTTAAGGGTTTAAAAAAAGAGAGAGAGCAAAGTAGAACAAATCCAATCTCTTTTTCATACAATACTCTTAAAATATCTGAAAAAAAAAAAAACTACCATGCTCCCATAAGTAATGTGTTCTCTAGGTTAAACATATCCAAATCTTTTGGCCTTTCATGGCATTACTTGTTCCTTTCTGAATGATCTCTGGCTTTTTCATGTCCTTCCTAAAATATGATCCTCAGAAATGAACTCCGTTTTTATTCCACAAGTGGTTTGACCAAGGCGGACCCAGAGTATAGAGAGGCTAGTCCTACTCCTGGACCCTATGCCTCTGCAACCTAAAGTTGTGCAGGCTTGATTGAAACTTAATCCTACTGTCATTTCATATTGCCTTTGGGGTGTCCTTATTTGCTTAAGTGTTCTCTCATTTGACAGAGAACTATGCCACTTATGCATCAACCTATAACCTTTACTTTGATAAAGTGAGTACGAACTTTGAAGTTTAATGTTATTTTACTTTATACCTTTGTCAAATCTTCCCTCTCTTATTTTCTGTTTCTCCTTACACATTATTCATCCATTCACATAAAGAAAGGGAAGTAGGTTGAAAAACTTTACGATATATGTACATATATGTGGGCTTGCATATGTATGTATGCATGTATATACAAAGATAGATATTTAATAGGGAAAGCAAATACAAAAGGGAAACAGTCCTTTTCCTGAAGGAGCTTCAACTCTACCTATACTTACTTTTAACCAACCCTTAACTTGTAACCAAAGACTAAAAATCACAGAGAGAATTACAAATCCAACCTCCTCATGTAGAGTATTTCCCTCTCAATTACGATCCTCAAAATAGTTATTTTGGAAAAATATAATAAACTAAGAATGCCATCCGACTCATGACAGTATCTGTGATTGAAAACTACAGGAGAATGCTGGGTCTAAAAGAAATCTGAGGATTCTATGAGAGGTCAAAAGAGGATTCCCCCCTCTTACCTTCTTCCACTCAGTTTGGGACATCTGAAAATAGCTCTGTAGCCTCCATAATCAGATATATGATCCATCCAGTTAATATATCCTTCATTTCCATCCAATTTCCTTACTTTATGTAAAATTCCTGATATTTCCTCTAGGTATAAATATTCTACTATAATGGAAGTATTTTTGCCAGGCATTTTCTTTTTTTAATCTTCATGGTAAATAAAATTCCTTCTCTTGCTGTTTAATTGATTTCAGTTTGGGTCCAATTCTTCATGACCTATTTGGGATTTTTTAGCAAAGATACTGGAGGTGTTTGCCATTTCCTTCTCCAACTCATTTTACAGATGAGAAAACCAAGGCAAACAGGACTAATTGATTTGCCCAGGGTCATGTAAAGTAACTGAGGCCATATTTGAACTTAGGTACTCCTGACTTCAGGTCTGGCAATCTACCCACTGCGCCACTTAGGTGTTTTTTTTTCCTTAACTATAACTGGCTTCCTCTGTGAGTGATTATCTTAAACTATTCATGAACTATTTATAGACTATCCTTCCTCTCCTCACTTTGAAAGATCCATAGAATAGAAGATTTAAATCTAGAAATAACCCCACTCCCTCTCATTTGATAACAGGTTCTTTTTTTTCCTGAGTTTAGACTGAATGAAAAAGGAAAGAAAGAATCATAGATTTTGGAAAATATAAAAACAAAAAATTGTCCCTAGTTCTGATAAGAAGTTATCTCCTTTAAGAGTAAGGGTTTATTTTGCTTTTGCCTCTTTATACTTGGCTTCTAATACAGTTTGTGGTAGATGCATGGATCACTGAACTGAACTGTGTCATTAATGAATGGATAGTAGTTATTAATCATTTACTATGTGTCAAATACTTTACTAAGCACTGAGAATAAAAATACAAAACTAAGACAAGGAGGTAACAATCTAATGGGGTAGAGGACACACAAAGGAGAGAAGTGGTCAGGTAAAGCTAGTATGGTCTGGGAAGTCACAATGATGGTAAATAGACAGGGCAGTTAGATTTTGTGTGTGTGTGTGTGTGTGTGTGTGTGTGTGTGTGTGTGTGTGTTCTTCTGCTACATAGCTAATAAGAAAATATGCTTTAAGTAATTTCACATGTATATTTGATATCATATTGCTTGCCTTCTAAAGGAGAAAGTAGGGGCAGAAGGGAGAGTATTTAGAACTCAAAAAAAAATTTTAATGGAAGGTTTAAAAAATTACACATAATTGGAAAATATTTAACAAAAATAAAAAAGTCAGTAATGAGGGCTCTGATTGGTGAATAAAGTTATTTATATAAAGTGCTTAGTAAACCTGGAAATATTATTTAAATGTTTGCTATCTTGATGATTCAGAAATTTTCCTTCCTTTTATGTGTCAGTGGTTTTTTTAAAAATTAATCTCAAGAAATTTCCAACTTTGAAAAAATTCAACTCAATCTTGAAATTCAGTAAGATAATGTTTCTCATTCATTTACCTATTGTGCCAAAAGAATCACACTCAAAAGATGAAGCTTCCTGTTCTTTTTCTTCCTCTCTGTTCTTTGGGAAATCATGTCTTAGCAGGGAAGAACCTGGGAATGAATAGAAAAAGAGTTCGGAGGTGACAGTTTATTTCACCAAGATTATGTTTATCTCTCATTTCTTTGTAATTATTTTTTTAAAACCTAAGGTGCTAGAAAGATGCAAATAGCCTGTAGCAATAAACTTTGTCTTATTTCCAACTCTGACTTCCTTTAACAGCTTCTAAGGGAATCTTTATGGAAGATCAATGACAGAAACTGGAGTATACAACTGACCCAAGAATTCATTTTCCAGATGGAAGGCTATAATGACAATTCAATTGAGAAGGTCTGTTTTCAACTAAAATTTTCAAATAGGCTCCTGGCATTAACAAGTCAGTATTATAGAAAGTAGTTACAATAGGACACAGTCTTTTATTTGAAATGTAAAATTATTGCCTACAGTTATCCACTGTCAAACCATAAAATAAAACTTTTCTTAGTGGTAATCTCTGTTTTTTTAAGATGGCTTATTCTCAGAATTAGATGGGCCATCTCCAACAAAAATTATTTTCCAATATGATTAAAATAAATTCATAGACCCTTAGACCTAAGAAAAAAACAAGAAGCCAGCAAGATGAGCCCTGGGTATCCAACAACACCAGCACCTAAATTCTAAATTATCTTAGGTCCTCTGTCCACTAAATAATCTCACTGAAGAATATTTCCTAAGCTCCTAACTACAGTGTTAAGTATACCTGTAAGGAATCCTCCTCTACTAAGGTTTTTGAGAAATGACATAATGTAATGGAGAGGCCCTTGGACTGAGTCAGAGACACCTGGGGATCAAGCCCTGCTTTTGACATTTACTAACTATGTAATATTGATCAACTCATTTGTCTTCTCTGTGCCTTTGTTTCCTCATCTGTAAAATGAAGAGGTTGTCCTGTAAGTTGCCTTTCAGTTCTAAATCTATGACCCTATGAAGTTCTTCTGCATCTCCAGACTCATCAACAAAACAATTATTTAACCCAAGACAGAACCCTATTCACACAAAAAAAGTCTTCCTTTGATTTTTTTAAACCCTAGTTCTGAATACTTCAGGGATTCTGTTAGAAGAGGAAAATAAAGCTTGGCTTCTCTCCCTAGAAACTTGAAGAAACAGTTGGGACAAAACTAGGAAGAGCCTAGAGCAGATGGGGTAGATGATGCCATTACCCTCAGACCTGTAGGCACTTCTAAAGAGGATGGAAGCAACAGGAATGTTCCTATCATGTCCTCACACTCAGTTATTCCTCTGCTACTTTTCCCTCAGCAATGTTTGTCATTATAAAGAAGAAGAAAGTTTGGAAAGCAGGGAGAAGGTTGCCATATGGTGGCATGCTGGACCACCACTTTTTAATATTTCTCTTCTTCCTGCAGTAGAGATGGATAAGGAACTGTCTATAGTAAGATATGATGATCAAGGCTGGAGTAACCAAAATCTTTCCTGTCTCAAATTAGGCTCACTTTCCTATTTTTACTCATCCTCTGTAAAGATGGAGAACAGCTGGTAAAAATTCTGCTTAAAATGATCCTATCATCAAACATTTATTAAGTTAAACCACAGATGTCTCTTCAAATGATAATTCCAGCTCTTCCCTTTTCCTCTGACTACCTTTTTTCTCATCCTTAAAAATAATTATTATTTCTTCCTAAAATACATTTGAGGTGGTTTGCAGAGTTAGAGCAATTAAAGATGTAAAAGGAGAACAGCGGTTAAAAGAAGCAGAAACATTTGACATCCTGATGTTTGTCTTTCCTTTTTTCCCAGAAATTCCTTTGGAAGGCTCTAGGAACCACACTATCATGCTGCCAGGATGTACACTTTGTAAGCACACAATTGAAAGAGATCATAGTCAATGCCGCCCAGTTAGGGTACCAGAGAGAGGTAAGGAAATCTTCTATCACTTCCTCTCCAACTTATTTTATGGAGGTCAGCCATATCCTCCAAACCTCCCACTGAAATAACAATAAAATCTCATGCCTCCAGCTGTTGTACACTAGAAAATTTTCCAGAAAAACTGAAGTGTACCATTTTGCACATTTTTCATGGAAAACTTTGTTAAAGAATGTATTCCACTTGTTTCTGTCTTCTTAGGTTATGGTGATCAATAGTATCGTGATCATTTGATGCTCCTAAAAATAATAATAATCAAATAAAATGAGCATTTCCATAAATATAACACATAAACATAATGAAATGATATGAGAACTGTGTGTGAGAATACAGATTTCTAGTATATATGGCTTGCTTTTCTTTTTAATTATATAATGATTTCAACCTGTAGCTTTCAAAACTGCCCTACTTACTTCTGTGTTTTTGGCTTTCCTTCTGATCTCTGCTTTAAATATATATCTATGCCTCACTGACCCTTTTTTCTTTCTTTGCCTTCCCCCTTCTTTTTAGTTTTTTCTTTCTTTACTTTTTTTGCAGCATAATTCATATTCTTCCTCACTTTCCCGCCTACTCCAGCCCCAATATAAAGCAACAGCAACAACATTGAAAACAAAAATATGAAAACTCTTGTGTCAAACACAGTCAATCAAATATTCTCATATAACTATATGTTAACATTTCTGCCTCATTCTGCCCCCTGAATCCATTATCTCTCTGCCTAGAGACAATGAAACATGCTTCATCACTAGTCCTCTTGAATCATGGTTGGAAGAATATGAATTATAATTTAGAAAGCACTTAGAAGCAAGTGGTAGCTAGGAAAAAGTTGAGTGAAACAAGAGCAGTCCATTAAACATGGTCTTTCCAGAAGCAATGGTAATATTGGCTTGATTATATTTTTGGAGACAACCAAGAAAGAAAGGGTCATATTAAATAGGAAGCTATGTAGTGCCGGGGAGTTTAGAGCTGAGTTTCATGTGTCCTTCTGGTATGATCTTTAGAGGTCCAATTTAAAGGGTGAAACTGAGTGTCTGGGCAGAAAATTGCCAAGATGAAAATGAGGCAACAGAGTCCAAGGGAATTCAAAAGTGAGTTTTAAAAAGACTCATCAAATGTAAGGGAAAAAAAAACTACTAACTCTCTTCCCCTAAGTATAAAATCTAGTGTACATTCAGTTAAAATAAGTATTCTATGACTCAATTCCTAGGCAACTGTTTCTATTCTGGGATATTGTGCCAAGAATCATATGGACATTGTTTTGAAAGTTCTTAAAGCATACCAAGAGGAAATGAAGACCTTTGCAAGTCGTGTTAAGGTAAAAGATACAACTTTCCCTTAAAATACTTTGTAATGTCAGGCACTACTGCTTCCTTAGGCTAACATTAATGTCCTTATAGAACAACTAGGTGGTACAATGGATAGAGTGTTGGGCCTCAGATCAGGAACACTCATCTTCCCGAGTTCAAATCTGGCCTTAGACACTTTCTAGATGTGTGATATTGGGCAAATCATTTAACCCTGTTTGCCTCAGTTCCTCAACTGTAACAAATGAGCTGAAGAAGAAAATGGCATATCATTTCAGAAACTTTGCCAAGAAAACCCCAAATAGAGTCACCAAGAGTTTGATCTGACTGAAATAACTGAACAACAACAAAAACAAACAACAAAATCTTTTTGCCATGTCATAAGCATAGCAAAAACAGGGTCTTTTGGAAATTAGATTAGGAAGCAGGAAGCTATGCACTTTTTTGTCAGTGTCACTTCTATATTTGTAGACAAGATGAGGGAATGTAGAATGGCAACCAATTAAATGATCTGACTTACAGAGTGTTAACTAATGAATCATTATTACCTAGAGCAGGGGCTTATAACAAAGATTCTATGAATTTGTGGCTAATTGTATATATTCTGATAATTATATCTCAATAAGATTGATTTCCTTGGTAATTCTATATATTTTATTTTTACACATTTAAAATCACTCTGAGAAGAGGTCCATAGGCTTAACTGAGTACCAAAGGGCTCAGACACAAAAAAGCATTAAGATTCCTTGACGTAAATAGAAGCTTCTAAGGACTTGTTATAGGACTATGTCCTTTGCCCTATGACAGTCAACACTTTTTTTAGTTTACCTTCACCTTGATAAAAGGCATAAAAACATACATTTGAGATTTAAAGATAATGCGAAGCCAGGTAGTAGGCTTAATTTATTGACTGACAGAATAAGTATCCCAAAATACCATGAGTGGGAAAAAAATAAGCAGAAGATGATGTTGAAATCTTAAATCCTGCACTTCAAAAACCAAGAGTGTGAGTACAAAAGAGGGAAGGTATGGCTAGATCATGGTTCATGTAAAAGGATTTCTAGTATGAATTAGCATTAAAGAAATATTATAACTGTATTCTGTATTGGTCATTATGTATCTATTTAGTGTTGCATTCAATTCTGAACACTATTATTTCCAGTGAGAGATTTCAAATTTTCTTCAATTTTTTTCACTTTTGAATTTGTTTCCTGTTGTCTCATGAAGTTACTAGCTTCCATTTGTCTAATTCTAATTTTTAGAGAGCCATTTTTTCCTTTGAGGCTTTGTACTTCATTTCTTAGGGGATTATTTTCTTGTTTGAGATATTCTATTTCTCTTTTAGGAAACTATTTTCTTTAGTAAGCTTTTGTTCTAAGCTGCTGATTTTTTCCTATCATTTTCTTTTCTAATTTTACTTCAAATTTTCTTATTATTTGTTTTTCTATACTTTTGGAGGGCTCTTCCAAAGGGTTCATTGAAGGTTTGACATCCTTTCACATTTTCCTTTGAGGCTCCACACATTTTCATTTTTGTATTGCTGTCCTTTTCTAAGCCTATATTTTGGTCATCTCTCTCATTGAAATGTTTTTTCTAGTATCAGGCTTTTTCCTCTATCATTTGCTCTTTTAGAGGTTATTTTCTCCCTTGATTTCATCTATATGCTGAAGTTTAGCACCATTCCTGGGGTTAAAGGAGTGTGTGTGTACTGGATTAAGGATCAGCTCAGCTGCCTCAATCTCAGATTGAGCACTCTGCAAAGGCAGTCTGGTGGGCCTGCTCTGTGGAGTTTTACAGCTATTTAGTCTAGCTGGATCTAGCTGGGTTCTGCCCAGTCCACCCCAATCTGGACCGTGTTAGGCTGAGTCCCTCCCACTGCTGCTTGTTCTGTATTTCATTGGTTTCTGAGTCCTTCTTGATGTCTCTTGATGTTGTTCTGGACCAGAATACTACTTTATCCCTTCTTCTGTTGGTTCTGCTTCTCCAGGATTGATTGTGAGGCATTTTTGTTCTCCACTGGTCATTTGGAATGTGTTTGGATGGCTTTGAGTTTCTTCTTCATCTTGGCCTGATGTGTCCCTGATGTTGCTGCTGCTAACTCTGAGCCTTGAGCACTGTTATTTCAAGAGGGAAAAATTCAAAGATGAGAGACTAAAACATATGTATCAGACTTCTTCTTTGTGTAATTTTGGACATGAGACATAAGATCCTTGGAATTAAAATTTCCTCACCTGTGAAAGGAGGCAATTGGGCTAAATAACCTCCATAGTGCTTTCCAGATCTGTACATGGAACTCTAATAATGAGGATGTTTACTCTGAAGAAGAGAACACTTAAATGGAAAACTAGAGGTATCTTCAAATTTATGAAGGATTATCATATAAAAGAGGGAATTATAAAGCAGAAAAAGGTAAGATGGTGTGATATAAAATCCCTAAGGCAGCTGAGCAGAAGAGAGAAGGAAAAGGGGAGAGAATTAAGGCAGGGAGACCAATTAGAAGGCTAGCTCCATAATCCAAGGAAGAAGTGATGAGAGCCTGAATTAGGGTTGTGGCTGTAGGAGCAGAGAAAATGTATTGTAGTATTACCTATTTCCCTTTTAACAATAGGCTAGGACACTGGTGGATTCAGGGAATCGCTGATTCATCTTCCATACTAGAAATAGGGGCTATTGTGAGCAAAGAAACTTTGGAATAGATCTGGTATAGTTTGAGTTAATTTTGCCCTTAATGTAAAATCAGGAAATACCTGGGTTTAAATTGTACCTCTGACAATAATTATTTGAACTTTCTGAAATTTAGTTTCTTTATCCTTAATATGAGCACAATAATGCCTGGGAGTGGGGGAGGGGTGACTAGGAGGCTTACTGGTGAAAGACTCAGACATGGAGACAGAAGGATCTGGGTTCAAATCTGACTTCAGACTCTTTCTATGTGACCCTAGGCAAGTCACTTAGCCTCAATTAACTAGGCATTACTTTTCTTTTGCCTACTTAATATTGCTTCTAACATGTAAGATAAAGGATCTTTTCTAAATAAATAAATGAATGAATGAATGAATAAAATAATAACTGTAGAACTTACCTCACAGGTTTTATTTGAAGATCAAATGAGGTTCAATTTAAAGCAAGCATTAATTAAGTACTTACTTAGTAAAAGGCATGGTATTGGATGCCAAGTTTATGAAACAGCCTCTATCCTTGAGGAATTTATATTGTACTTGGTCAAGAGTGGAAGAGAAGGGGACAACAAATGACCACATAAATATAAATTATATAAAAAGTAAATGCAAGGTTATGTCAGGGTGGAGAGAACACTAGCAACTCGGGAGGAGGAGGCAGAATCAGAAAAGATGTCTTCTAAGAAGAAGCCCTTAAGCCTTGAAGAGAACTAAGGATTCCCCAGAGTCAGAGGGAAGGAGGGAGAGAGATCCAGATTGAAGGAAAGCTTGGACAAAGGCAGAGAGGCAGAAAGAAAATGAAATATACAATATATGAGAATTGATATTAAATTAATCTAGAAAGACAATTTGGAATCATATTGTGGAAAATGTTTGCTGCAAATTTCTCTGATAAAGTTTCATTCTAAGATATATAGGGAATTATGTTAAATTTATAATAGGGATCTTTTTGAATTAATAAATAGTCCAAGGATTTAAACAGTCTGTCCTCAAGAAAGGCAATTGGGATTAAATGATTGCCATGGGTCACACAGCTAGGAAGTATCTGAAGCCAGATTTGAACCCAAAATCTCCCATCTCCTGGCCTATCAACTGAGCTATTTTGCTGCCCCTATGTCAGCTGTTATTAATAAGAGTCAATCATCTGAAAATACAGAAAGGTATCCCTTGGTTTACTAAAAATAAGAACTTCCAAACACAAGTGCTGCCAATATGAAATGAATGGATGGGCTCAGGATGTTCACCACCACAGAAGGTATTCAAATAAAGGATAAGTCGCTACCTAATGGCAAATATGAGAAAGGAGGCATGAATCTGGTAATAGACAGGGCTAGATAATCTCTAACATTCTTCTAATATGGGGATTATGGCGCCTTTAGTGTTTTGATAGAGCCATAATTTCACCAGGATTGGTACTACCTCCACCAATGCAGATGAAAGCCTTCTATATCTTCTCATCTTTTACTATATTTTTCTATGTCCTTCCATACAGACTCCACAGAGGGTCTACCTAATCTGCTGAAGACCTTTCTTTTGATCTTTGACCATCCATGAACTCTACACTTGAGCTAAACTAGCCTATTCTCTATGTTTTTCTCTTAAGGTTTATGCTGACTTGTTATTGTAGCATTTCCAAGATAGTCTTCTCTCTTCCTTATCTCCCTAAAATTCCTCTTTATCCTTTAAAACCCAACTCAAACCCTTCACATTTTGTGAATTCTTCCTTGATATCCTTGTTGGATAATGAGTATCTCACTTGGGCCTCACAAGACATTTGGTCTATGCAGTAAACTAATGCACTTTTCTAAAAAGTTTCCAATTAGAGTTCTCTCTATATGTTTCTTATTCTCCTGCCAAACTATAAGATCCTCAAAGGCAAGGACTGCTTCTTATCAAAACTTTACATCCCATCCATTGCCTAGCACCTTGTAGCCACTTACATGGATAAATGTTTTACAGAATTCTTTCATTTTGTATTAGGAGACTCTCTTTTACAGTCATATGTCTTAAAATGCATTATTGAAACTTCCCCTTATAAAAATTGTTGGTAATATATTGTAGCCTACTTATACCCACCACTTATCTTTCTATTGTCCAATGGACTTTTTGTCTTTATTTCTTCTTCTTATATCACAGTGTTCCAAATACAAATATCCTTCCAGTCATATTATATAGGATTGTACAATAAATATCAAAATTTTCCCTTCATCTCTTTCTGATAGTAGTAGAGAAAGAACAAATAATATTGGTATGTGTCTGTTGAAGGTCTGTGAAAGTCACTTAAATATGCATGCCACCTTGTTTCAAGTGTCCCAATTATTATCATTATCAATTACAAGATATTGAGTGTATGTAAGATACCTAACCCTTAATAGGTACTATAAATAGGAGGATGACTGTATTATTAAAATTATGTTGCTATCACCTCAATAATCTTTTGGGAGACCTTTTATAGTTAGCAGAAAATTGGGATTTCAATTTGAGAAAATAGCCTGAGAAAAAATAAATTGACTCAGCAATATTTTTTGTATTTCCCTTTCCTCATGTTTAGTCTCTCTTTTATGGAAATAAGAGTTTGTCCAAGATTGACCTTATTGCCATATATGGACATGTGGCTCTCCAAGCTCCCAAAAGACAACTTCTCCCCATCGTGGAAAAAGACATCGTAACCCCAATCCTGACTCTCTATACTTCCAGCTGTCAGGTAAGAGTCAGCCACATCAAGATGCTCAGGTGATCTAATTCAGGGTTTTCCCTAGTGGGGTGCAAGGATCCAAGTGGATCTTTGGCTCATAGGCATTCCTTTGAGTCAAGGAAGAGTTCATCAGGATATGAACTCTAATGGAGCAGCCTCTAGAAAATTGGTATAAAGAAATAAGGGAATGAGACGGAGAACAAGATATTCTGTAAGAAAGGTCAGAGGCTTTCTCAAGTCCTTCAAAACTCAGGTTTATTATACTGTCCCAAAGCAATTTGGCTCAGACTGAGCTAATCTCACTCAGAATTCAGCACTTACTGTGCATATATAATTCCTTCAGCAATGTCTTTTACTGATGTTTCTTATTTTGTGTTTTCTTTAACTTACCTTTTCAATCATTATGTCTTGTCCACACAATTCCATTGTAAGCTTCTTGAAGACAAAAACAATTTATCCCTCACAGCATAAGTACAGTACACTAATCATTATTTGTGGATTGATTTTTTATATATGATGAAAAAATGAAAATATAGATATACAGTAAATGTTACTTGGAAATCACAAAAAGAAAAAAATGATTTATTATATGAAATTCAGCCCTAAAGAAATCATGTCAGGGCATCTGGGTAGTTCAGTGGATTGAGAGTCAGGCCTAGAGACGGAAGGTCCTAGTTTCAAATCTGGCCTCAGACACTTCCCAGCTGTGTGACCCTGGGCAAGTCACTTAACCCCTATTGCCCACCCTTACCACTCTTCCACCTAGGAGCCAATACACAGAAGTTAAGGGTTTAAAAAAAATCGTGTCACCCCCAACCCCAACCATATACATGCTGAAAATTTTTGTCTTAAATATTATAACCATCCAAATCATCCCTATGCCATCATCTAGTGTCCTATCCATATCTCTAAAAATATTATTGATATCTTTTGTTTTTACATCAACCACATTTCCCAACATTTCCCTCTCTCCTACTAGAAAGTCATCCTTTGTGACAACAAAGAAAAAAACGAACAAAACTAACTCATCAGTCAAGTTGTACTTTACATGCAGTTTCATAATCATAGACCATTATGCCCACCGCCACCTCTGTAAAGAAAGAAAGAAATCTATTTTCATATCTCTTCTTTGGAGTAATGCCAGACATTTTAATTTTATATTTTCCATTTTGTTTGTTTCTCTTTTTCATTAGTTCAGTTGCTTTAAATCTCATGAACCTTCAGCTCCATTTTCCTCCCATCTTTATAAATAGCTTTTTAGAATACTCATATGGCACTGAAATGCAAAGGTTCACACTTATATTTGATTCTGAACTCTGAGGTTCTGGATTTAGCTGGATAGTTAAGGATTACTCTATGAAGTGTAGTTAGCCTTTGATATTCTTACCCTAAAACCTTCAAATTTGAGAGAATTGAAAAAAGCCACTGATGGGATTTGGAATGATGCTTCAATGTTCCCTATCGGGCAAATAAGCTAGTTTCAAGAGAACTTGATTGTTCCATAACCACTCATTTAATTTTTGTTTTTATTTTTTACTTTTCAGGTATTGGGAATAACTGTTTTAAATAAGGTGAGTCACATTTCAATGCCTTTGTTATTCTAGTAGTTACGGTCTGTTGTAAAAAATCATTCAAAATTATATAGCATCTTGAAATGGTTCCCAACAGTAGAATCAGAAGTTTAGGGGGGGGGGTCTCCTATTCTGAAGCCACAGAACATAAAGCTACTCTAAAACAATTTAAAGGGCTTCACAATTTTTCATTCCATAGAGTTGGAAAGTTAGATTCTTCTATGTAGAAGCAAAGCAAAGAACCTAATACATGAAAGGAGTGGGTTGGATTTTCTCATTCAGTGGCTCATTACTAGCAACTCATTTATCATATATAATCTTTCATTTCCCTTTAGAACATTGATCTGCAAATGAACTTCACAAAAAGCATCACTGAAATTAGTGTTGCTGTTCGGGAGGCCGAAGAACTACTAAATTTTAATTTTTCCCATAAGGAAGTGCTCCTTGGACACATGCTGGTGAGTGTACAAATGTGCACTAGATTATCTCATATTTTCGTTTATTTTTTTAACCCTTTCCTTTTACCTTTTAACCTTACCTGTTACCTTTATTAAACCCTTCCACCTCAGAATCACTACTGTGTATTGGTTCCAAGGCAGAAGAGCAGTAAGGGCTAGGCAATGGGAGTCAAGTGACTTGCCCAGGGTCACACAGCTAGGGAGTGGCTGAGGACAGAATTGACTCCAGGACTTCCCTACTCCAAGATAAGCTCTCTATCCATTGAGCCACCTAGCTGCCCCTTATTATTGTTTTAACAATACTATGCCAGAAAAATTGCCACTCCTGAGTAGGAAAAACGGTCTTTATTACACATAGACCCAGGGGGATCTCTCCTCTTTACATCGGCCCCAAGCATTAGTGGTATAGGCATTATATGGCATTAGGTACATAACATCATTTGTTTGCCTGATTTAGCAAGAGCGATAACACGCCTGATTATCTGGGATGGGGAGTGAGTAATAGTCAGACCTTGGACTGCACCTGGCAGTCTGGAGGTGATAGTCAGACCTTTAGCCAAGGGGAGAGACTGAATTTCTTCATCATGTCACCTTATTATTGTTTCAACAATAGGATTTTTCTTCCAAAATTAATAAACAGTGTGGGGAGTGGGCAGCTGGGTGGTTCAGTGGATTGAGAACCAAGCCTAGAGACAGGAGGTTTTGGGTTCAAATCTGATTTCAGATACTTCCTGGCTGTGTGACCCTGGACAAGTCACTTAACCCCTATTGCCTAGCCTTTACTGCTCTTCTGCCTTAGATCCAATACACATTATTGAATCTAAGTCTGAAGGTAAGGAGTTTAAAAAATTAATAATTAGGAAACAAATTGGCCAGTCCCAGGGGAGGAAAGGGGGAAGGAAATAAGCACTTATTAAGTACCTACAATGTACCAGGTACTGTACTAAGAGCCTTATAAATATTATCTCATTTGGTTAGAGAGCAAGTATCTCATTTCCCACTAATATTTCCTCCTTGAAGGTACAGGAAAGCAGCAGTACCTGGGAGATCAAGAATAATGAAATAGAAATCGGCCTAATCTCAATAGGAATGAGCCCCCCTGGGAAAAAATTCTTTATAGCCCATTTTACCTCTTTGTGTTGCAGGACTTGATCAGAGAAGAACCCATGGATTCCTTAGCTAGCCCTGTTCGATGGAAAGCACTAATTGCTATTCGATGGCTAAGGTAGAGAACCTCTGCTCTTGTCTCCCCTCTATAGCCCAGATCAGCAGGTTTACCTGTTAACCCTGACCAAAAGGGAAAAAAATCCTATAAATGTGATTTGGATTAGAAACTTTGTCTCTTTCCCAAAGAGTAACAAACTAGATGTATGGACAAGCTAACAAGAAGCAAATAACCAATCAGAAGAATCAGCTTTAATAAAGTATAGAATACAAATGCATCTTCTTTAAGGAATTTGCTTGGATTTTTGTTTTGTTATTGTTCAGTCACATTTGACTCTTTATGATTCTGTTTGAGCTTGTCTTGGCAAAGATAATGGAGTGGTTTTTCCATTTCCTTCTCTAGTTCATTTTACAGCTGAGGAAACTAAGGCAAGCAGAGTTAAGTAACTTGCTCAAGGTCACACAGCTAGCATTTGAGGACAGATTTGAACTCGGGAAGATAAACTGTCCTGCCGTCAAGCCCAAAACTATTCATTGTGCCACCTAGCTGCCCAAAGTTTGCTCATCTAGATTAAAAAATGTTTGCCCTGTTCTCATTCCCATAGATTAGCCCCAAAGCCTTCTGTTTACCTAAAAAAGAAAAAAAAAAGTCTAAACTTTTATCATTCATTGCCTGTATGCATTCATTAATTACCTGGAGCATACATAATATTGGCCTAAGCACAGTTAGTGATACAAAACAAGGACGGATCCTTGTTGCTAAGATTGTATGATCTAGCTGTTTATATAAGAAAAAAAATGTTCAAAGACAAGAGAAAAATAGCAGTTAAAGAAATACCAACTGTAACAGAAATCCATTGAAGAATGCAAAGGGATTCAGTAGAACCTTATCTTCAGTGTCCTCTGAGGTCTCTCACACAAATATCATCCAGTTTTATATATTTACTCTTGTCCTTTTAGCTTCTCTCCCTATCCCTACCACCAAAAAAAAAATAAAGAAAATGCATCCTTTCTTCTTAGGATCAGAGAAGCAAGCTGTGCAAACCATTTGCCTCATCATCTTGCTTTCCATACTTCCTAATCTAACACGTATTCTCCCAAATCTTTCTTATTTTAGCAAACTGAAACCTCAATTACCTCTTAATGACAACCTAAACCTCCTGGAAGAAAGTCTTCGCAGTCTTGTTCTCCTTCCTCCTTTAACTGAAATGATAGAAGATGGACAGTCTGATGAGGACAAGGCACACATCCAAGTATGAGGGAAGGAGATCTGGGTTCCCAAACCAGGATTCATCATAGGATTGATCCTGGAAGAGTCTTTAGAAATCTAGTTTCAAGGAGTTCTTCACCTTTTTTGTGTCATGAACTTTTTTGTTAATCTGGAAGAAATTATGAACCATTTTTCAGAATAACATTTTACAATTCATAAAATAAAATGCATGTTATTAAAAAGAAAATTAATCATATTAAAATAGTTATCAAATTTTTCTCTAAAAAATTCATGGACCTCAGGTTAAGAATCTGTAATTTCTAACTGAGAACCATTTTCTTACAAAAGAGGAAACAGAACCCAGAGAGGTTGGGTAACTTGTCCAAATTTATATAAGTAATAAATCGAAGGACTGAGTTTTGAACCTAAGCCTTCTAGCTACAATTTCAGATATCTTATTATAATAGTCTTCTTTAGCATTTTCTGAAAAATCATTTTTGTTTGTTTTTGTTTTTAATTTTTATTTTGAATATTTTCCCATAGTTACATGTTTCATGTCTTTCTCCTCCAAACTCCCCAACCCACCTTGGTTAATGCACAATTCCACTGGGTTTTACATGTATCATTGATCAAGATCTAATTCCATATTATTGATAGTTGGACTAGAGTTATTGTTTAGTGTCTACCTCCCCAATAAATCATGATAGGACAGTGACCTTGACTGAAGTTGAGCCTCAAAGACTCATTTCTGGTTTCAGTTTCTCTATGGAAGGTCCTTGGATGCCCTTGGAAAACTTATGAGAACTCTAGTGTGGAGCACCCTAGACCCAGAAGAATGTCAAGAAATGTTTAATGTGAGTTGGGACCACTGGAGTTGGTGGCTACTTTCTTCCATTTGCCTTCTGATTCTCCATTCACTCTCTGTTCCCCTTATGGCTCCCTCTGTCCAACTCTCTCTTACCTCTCTCTGTTCCTTGCAACCTATTTCACAGACTTCTCTAGCTTGTAAGAAAAGAGAGAAATAACATCTTCTTTCCCCCTGATGTCACTGCTCCTGCCCCTCATTCATCTGCCCAACAAACATTTATTAAGCCAACGTTCTATGCCCAGCACAATGTTGCATACTGCATTTAATGATAATGAAGAGGAAGTAAACAACACAATATTTGTCCTCAGTTCCCACCACCTGGAAGACGAGATAGTTCATTCAAAAATATCAACTGCAACCCTTTCCCTCCAGTGATAGAGATAGATTATTGCTTCCTTAAAAAAAAAGGAAGGAAGGAAGGAAGGAAGGAAGGAAAGATACTAAATCCTTAACAATGTTGAGCTTTCCCCCCATGGTCATAGATAGGGGTAGGGAAGGGATGGAGAAAGAACAGACACAGATGGACCATAAGACATAGAGAAAAAGAGAGACTGAGAAACACACAGAGCACTATGATGAAAGAAAAAAAGGAAATCTAAGGAATGTATCTCTTTTTCTCAATTATCAATAGCTTCTTCGAATCTGGCTTGTTTCCTCAAAAGAATGGGAAAGAGAAAGAGCATTACAGATCTGTTCAAAGGTCTTGATGAACAGTTATCACGTAAGTATCCTAGTCTCTTTTAAGTGAATGAATCTGAAAAGAATTGATTTCTTCAGGAAAATAAACTACCTTTCTAGTTTGTTCATTTTTTAAAATCTCTATCCCTCAACTAAATAAAATTTTACTGGATCACAAAAGAATATTTCTCTAAACTCATGAGCCCAAGTCTGACAAATGCAGCAAGAATGGACCTTAAGTAGTTTCTGCTATGATAGGGAACCACTAACCTCTTTTAATGGGAAAATTTGAATCTCATTTTATTTCTTTGGGTCTATGGGAAAGAAATTAGTGAAATTAAATGTGATGTGCAGAATACAATGAAATGTCATTTCTCCTATGTGAGAAATCTTGAAGTTATCTTTGTTCTTTCTCTATAGTCACCAGAGAGATTTAAAATTGGTCCTCTTCTTGGACTTTTTGCACCTCACTGCTGTGATACCCTACCTACCATCCGCCTGTGGGCTGCTGATGCTGTTATTGGTCTATTTTTTCTCCAAGGTGAGAGGAATGGAACCACTTGATAAAAAGAAGACTTTCTCCTTTCTTCTGCCATTAATGATTCTCCTCTCCTCCCATTTCCCTCTTCCTCTTTCTAACCAAAACCAGTAAATTTCTATGAATGCATATGAAGTATTTTGAGAGTTTCAGATGAAAACACAGTGCAATTGGTCCTATTATTTCCTCTGCCTTGTGATTTTCTTTAATAGAAAGCTACATTACTTTCAAAGGTTAAATGTATTTCAAAGGTGAATATAAAAAAGTCTATATGGATTCTTTTTATTTAAATAACATGACTTTATATGAATATCAACTGAACATAGTCAAAGAAGCTCTTATATAAAATTAGCAATCAAAGTATGATGTTGGTCAAAAGCTAAATGCAGAATCCAAGAGCCAAGCAGAGCTTTCTATTGGGTCTGACCATACTAAAGAGGAAGGTCTTCTGCTAACACCTTCTCTATAGTCATTAGAACATGCATATTGCACCATTTATTTACACAAAGAGGAGAGAAATTAGAGGGAAACACCAGCACACTAGTTTCTCCATTTAATTGAAATCTCATACCTGTGGAGAGAAGAGGTAAAGGTGTGAGATTTCAATTAATATATTTTATATATTTCATTATATTTAATATTTAATATGTTTAATATAAAATTTTATATATGTTTCTATTTAATTTTATTTTTTAATTTTAATTTTAAATCTTAAATTTGTAATATATATTTTTAAATTTTATTTTATATTTATAAAATGTATATTTTATATTTATTAAAAATTTTAAATTTTAAATTTTAAATTTATAATATAAAATTATTTTATATAAAATATTTTATATATTTTAATTTATATATGTACACATTCACATGTGTACATATATAAACGGGCTGTATGTGTGTTGCAGGTTTCTGATGTACAAATTGAAAAGACCAATACCAGTGATCTTGTACCTATATCTAAATGGGCTTGATCACTAGGAGAGTTTGATGTTCTAATTGGGAGCTTTAGTCTATATAAGCTGAGAGATATTGGAGAAGGCTGAAGAGTGAAGAGTTATCAAATTAAACAGAAAAGATTCACAATTTCCTTGGGAAATGGGCTATTTATTGAAAAAATGCTTTTGCATGAAAGAGAGAAGAGAAACAAACTGAGTGAATGGCATGGCAGAGATGAACATTAGAGGGATGTCAGAAGGAAAGCTGGCATCTCAGTGAGGTCTTGACTAGAGTAGAATATTTTAGTCAGCTCATATTTCACATGAACTAGGAAGACACTAACTTGCTTCATGGTGCTCATATTTTTTTTTAATTTCCTCTGAAACCAGGTCTCAGAAAAAGGACCTTTGCCTGATTATCTAATGCTTTTAAAACAGTACTCATGTGTACTTCTGTGTCTAATAGATAGTACAAGCACAGAAAACAGTCCTAAACTAAGATATCAAAGTGTTGCTACAGCTGATATGCTGGGAAAACATATTATGAGTTGTCCTTTGAGCCCCAGGAGTTCTTAACCTGTGGTCCATGAACTTGGGGGGGGGGGGATTTTTTAAAAGATATTCTCTTAACTATATTACAATGTAATTGGTTTCCTTTGTAATTCAGGGCATTTTATCTTATGCATTTAAAAACATGATTCTGGAAAAGGGTCTTGTTTATAAGCTTTACCAGCTGCCAAGGGGGTCCATCACACATTCAAAAGTGGTTAAGAACCCTAGCTCTAGCTTAACAGATTCTGAATTGTGATCCAGTTTTTCCTTTGGTGATTTTAGATATGCCCCAGGAAATAGAGAAACTGAGGCGTCTGCAAGAAGGGCTACACTCTACTGATACCCAAGTCCAGCTCTGGATTGCATCTAATATGGCTAAGGTAACTTAAAGGAAGAATAGAGCTAGAGAACAAAGTAATCTTTCCTGAGCTCACGAGAGACTTCTTTTATCCACAGTTGCTTTTAAATTCTGTGCCTCTGAGTGACGTAGAGTCCAGCTTTATTACACCACAACTCTAGATGATCCAGTGGATACCATCTCCACATGGATGCAAAATTCCTTCATTCTACAAATATTATGTGCTAATTGAATGTGAGACACAGTTCTAAGTTCTGTGCGTATAGAGACAAAAGCAAAACAGTCTGCCTTCAAGAAGCCTGTGTTCTACCAATGGAATCAGTATAGATGATATAGCTAACACAAAACCAAATAAAGACAAAGTAATAGGGATAAAACAATTTTAAGAAAGAGAAAATCCTAATTTCTAGAAGGACAAGGAATTGCCTTAATTCTATATATAATATATATATTTAGAATATAGAATATGATCTTTGCATTGGAGGAAACTATGGATTCAGTGAAGCACAGTAACATGAAGCCCAGAAAGAAGGTAAACACAAAGATCAAGTGGCACCCAAAGTTAAGTGCTATACAAAACTGATGCTCGTGTCCAGACTAATGTGCAAATATCATGTTAAACATAGAAAATGGTATAGGATGTATAATACTTAACTGTTGAATAAGGTAGAATAATTTTCTTTTTTTAAAAAAATTCACTTTTGTTTTCAGTTCCAAATCTCTCCCTTACCCTACAAATGCACCCCCTCATTGGAAAGTCAAGAAAAACAAAATCCATTGTCTATATATAGTCTTGTAAAACAATATTCCACATTAGCCATGTTCCAAAAAAAGGAAAAGAAAAAAAACATGCTTCAGACAATACTCTGAAACTATCAGCTCTCTTTCTCAATATGAATAGTTTGTTTCATCATAAGTCACCTGGAATTGCATCATTTTGCATGAATTTATACATCTTTCCAGTTTTCCTGAAACCATCACTTTCATCATTTCTTAAATGAATCTTTAATTTAATAATTTAATTTCTTAAATTTCAAAAGCATCCTATCATATTTATTACTATAATTTGCCTTTCTCTAATTGATAGGCAATCTCTCAATTCCCAATTCTTTACCATCAATAAAAAGTTACTATAAATGTTTTTGTGCACATGGGCCCTTTCCCTCACTTTAGAAATTTCTTGTATCCCTGATTTTATAGCTCATTACTACTCATAGCCTTCCCCATGATCATTCCTTCCCATTTGCCATGAAATCTCTTCTCTCTTCCCATGCCTTCCCACTCTCTATCAGTTGCCTCCAGGATCTCTGATTCCCTTTCTGAGGAAGGATGTCATCCATGAAAGCATAACATTCTTTTAAAGGTAGTGTTCTCTGTTTAAACACCAAATCGCTCAAGATAATACCTATTGTTAAGAGTCCTTTTCTGCCAAAATGGAATCTCACTCTCCCTTTAAGAAATATACAGTAACTAGAAATGTTAAAACCACCTTTTTTCAGCCTTGTTGTTCTTCAATAAATTTGAGCTTATATGAGAGCATGATACAGTAGATAGAAGAAGTGCTGGATTTGGAGGCTGAAGACCTCAATCTTACAGCCCATCTCTGCCATATGCTACTGTCTTACCTTGGATATATTTATTTAGCATCTCAGGACTTCATTTTCCCTACCTCTAAAATAAAGGGTGGACTAAGTGACCTCTAAGTTTCCTTCCAGCCCTAACTCTCTGAAAGAAAAATCACTTATAACTGATATATCCTCCTAAACCTGAACCTCAATTTTCTCATCTGTAAAATGAGTATAATAATTCCCTGTCAAAGAGTCTAATGTATGTGAAATACTTTTAAAACCGCAATAGGCTATATGTATTTAAGAGGCTTAGAAACATCAAATAAATGTTTTGGCACTAAAGGAAGCAACATCAAATTTAATGAGATGTCTAGGGAGAAAGTATGACTAATAACACCAATTAATATCTGACTCAAATTTTAGATTGTTGGAAAATTCATCCCCAATGAAGAAATTCAAGCATTCCTAGAAGAATCACTAGATAGTATGGAGAACCTGAACCCTGAATGTTCAAAGGCATCCAGTATATGGGTAATCACTATTCTAAAGGAACAGGGAGATACCTTGAAAAAAGAGGTAAGCTTTATAGCTGTTAAGAGAGAAGGGCAGGGGAGAGTGACAGTAAGGAAGAAGAGGAGTGGGAGGAGGGAAAGAGGGAAGAAAAGAGAAGACAGGGGGAGAGAGAAACAGAAGAAGAGGAGGAGGAAGAAGGAAGAAGAAGAGCAGCAATGGATGGGGAGGTCAGGAAGACCTTAATTCAAAGCCCACATCTGATACATAGTAACTATATAACCCTAAGAAAGTCACTTTACCTCTCTGTGTCTCAATTTCCCCATCTGTAAATGGGAGGACTGAACTTAACTCCAAGTCCTCTTCTAGTAATAAATTTATGATCCTATTATCTTTGCCTGGGTACAATATTTCTGTTACTATATAAATTGTTCTCCTGATTCTACTTCCTTTATTTTGTATCAGTTCATGTAAATCTTCCCAGGTTTTTCTAAAACCATCACCTTCATCATTTTTTAAAAAACTGTTACCTTTTGTCTTAGAATCAATACTACAATTCCAATGCAGAAGAGCAGGAAGGGCTAGGCCATTGGGGTTAAGCGACTTCCCCAGAGTAACAGAGTAACTAGGAAGTATCTGAATTCAAATTTGAACCCAGGACCTCCTGTCTCCAGCCCTAGCTCTCTATCCAAGCTGGTCTAAGACACCTAGCTGCCCCCACCATCATTTCTTACAACCCAACTTGTTCAGCCATTATACTAATTGATAAGCATCTCCTCAGTTTCCAATTATTTGCCAACCACGAAAAAAAAAGTTTCTATAAATAGCAGTTCTTTTCCTCTTTCTTTGTTCTCTTTAAGGTATGGACCTACGACAAAAAGTATGAACATTTTCATACCTTTTGGGGCATAGTTCCATGTTGCTATCCAAAATGGTTGGACTAGTTCACAACACCATCAACAGTGCAACAGCATATTTATTTTCACACATCTCCTCCTGCTCTTGTCATTTTCCTTTTTTTGCCTTCTTAGCTAATCTGATTAGTGTCAAGTTGTAACTTAGTTATTTTAATTTGTATTTCTCCAATTGTAAGTGATTTAGGCCACTTTTTATATAATTATGTATAGCTGTGATTTCTTCCTCTAAAACCTTCCTATTTATGCCCTTGGACCATTTGTCAATCAGCAAATGACTCTTATTCTGATAAATTTGATTCAGTTCCCTAGATAAGAGAAACTTATAGAGAGAAACTTGCTGCAAAGATATTTTCCCAGGCTCCTGCTTTTCTTTTCTTTTTTTTTTAAACCCTTGCCTTCCATCTTGGAATCAATACTGTGTATTGGCTCCAAGGCAGAAGAGTGGTAAGGGTAGGCAATGGGGGTCAAGTGACTTGCCCCAGGGTCACACAGCTGGGAAGTGTCTGAGGTCAGATTTGAACCTAGGACCTCCCATCTCTAGGCCTGACTCTCAATCCACTGAGCTACCCAGATGCCCCTTCCTGCTTTTCTTCTGATTTCCGAGGCATTGGTTTCATTTGTGGGAAACCTTTTCTAATGTAATAAAAGTTATCTATTTTATTTCTTGTGAATCTCTCCATCTCTAGTCATGAATTCTTTCCCTGTCTATAGGTCAGAAAGGAAATTTCTTCCAAACTCCACCAATTTGTTTTTGACTTAAACATTTATGTCTAAATTATGTCTAATCTAAACCATTTTCACTTTATTTTGGTATACATTATGAGATGTGGAGCTATGCCTTGCTTCTGCTAGACTACTTTAATACAGACTTTGACAGTCAGAATACCAATGTCCAATACAAAAAAATATAGAACTCACACAAGAGTAAGGTTGGCTAATTTTATTGAGGAAAGATACAAAATGAAGGACACTTAAGGAGAAAGATAAAAATAGATTAGGTCCCATGGAGCCCTGGGTGGAATTAGGTTCCCTGATAGATCCCTGGAAGAATTGGGCACCCTCTCCTAAACCAATAATCTGGTGGATTTTTATGAATTTCTTACCTGGATCTAGCAGATATTGAGAGAAGGAAGCAAAGAACCTATAGTAGGGAACTGTTATCAATTTATACTGGTGATAGAAAGGGAAGAACCCCTAAGGAAATGGAAACTAGTTAATATTCAAGCTCCCAATGAAATAAAGATGGGAGGGGGGGGTGGAAAGGGGCTTTCAGTCATTACTGTCGATCTTATTCTGACATGGAGACTCGGCTTCCCTGTCAGAAAGCTTTTAATTTTCTTGAAACTTCAAGGGGGAAATCAAGAAGAGAAAAAATATAGAGATATAGAAAAGATTGGAGAGATTACTCTAGTCCTTACACTGAGCCAGACCTTGGAAGAAGCAGTTTTTATGGCCTAATATCAAATGAAAGGTCATCCAATAATGGGCAGAGGAAGAAGAGAGGGAGTGATCAGGGATTCCCTATTTAAGGACACTCAGAGAGCTACCTGGTGACCTAATAGAAACAACAGAGAGGTCTATTTTTATCTGGAAACTTTGTTTGGAGAAAGACTGAAAATTCTAAGACGGGACAAATTTGAAAGCCATCACCCTCTTCTGGTGATTAATGGCAGCAGTAGCAGCTGGCTGCCAGACACCCCTTCCCATCTCTCTCAGTCATTTATTCAAATCATCAGCCTAAAATCTCTTCTCACCCCCCCCCATGTCTCTGAACAACCCATTTCTCATGAGATCTTATGCTCCAGGGCAAGGAGAATGTAACATCATCTCTTTAAGACCTGTGCCATTTCCATATCTCTCAGAGGTTCACATAATCAGACTCTGAACTTTTTCTTGGCAGTAAAAACTATCTCCAATTCTCAATTACATATATGCATTTACACACACATGTATGCATATATGTACATATATATAAAGCAGGGGTTATTCAGCAATGGGACATAATTTATAAATTCATCTTGAGTGTTGAAGCTCAAAGATTTTTCCCTTTTTTAATATGAAAAAGAAAAAATACCAAATAAAAGGCAAGGTACTTGAGAACAGACAAATCCTTCACTATGTCAGAGTACAAGACAAATGAGGTTTGAAATGGGAATGACCAAAAAAGTGTCAAAGGTGTGCATAACACAACAGTTGTCCTCCAAAGTAGTTGTAGAGCACAATCAACATAGATGATTTGACAAGAATGTTCCATTACAGTGAATTTACATTCAAGAACCTTACAAAGAATTATGGGGGATTTGTGGGTTATGCTCTCAGTTACTATTGTTTCAATTATCTTAGTCTGCAGTGCAAACTGTCAGTTCAGGAGGAGGGATCATGATGGAAAAATATACCAGACATCATATGTATGGATAATCATTAATCACTAACCACCTGTAGATTATTGGACCCATAAAATGCATGGTATCTTTAGAGGCCCAGCAGTTTTTTTCACTGTTTACATGCAAAAATCATATCCATAAAAAATGATACATAGCTTTACATTTTTTCCTTCCAGTTGTTGGATATCTTGAGCTCAATTTATCATCACATGCCTGTCCTCAGACTTAAGGAGCAAAGCTTCAGTTTTGTTCTACAGGCTATCACTCAGATAGCAAATTTCCACCTCGAGGAAGTTGTTTGCAATCTCTTGAATAAACCTCTCCCTTTTGATAGGTAGGTACTAGTTGAAAGCTATCTTTCTATTATCCTAATAAGGGATATCTACCTCCCCAGGATAAAAAGTGAGTATATTATTTGAGAAAATGCAAATAATAATAGATTCAAAATATGGGGAAACTAAGTCATTAGAAGAAAATTTTCTCTTCTGAATCATTTGTAACAGGTATTATTCTTTTCTGAAGGGATTCACATACATGCTTATTATTAGATAATGAGATATAATATTATATAAAAATACATCCTGAGGTGTAGCGTTAGCAGGAGGTATTCTTTCTCTTTCTTAAAGTGCCTTGCTTGATAAAGATTTTGTCAAAAAATCTTAGGAGTGGGGGGCAGCTGCGTAGCTCAGTGAATTGAGAGCCAGGCCTAGAGATGTGAATTCCTAGGTTCAAATCTGGCCTCAGACACTTCCCAGCTGTGTGAACCTGAACAAGTCACTTGACCCCCATTGCCTACCCTTACCACTCTTCTGCCTTGGAGCCAATACATAGTACTGACTCAAAGACGGAAGGCAAGGGTTAAAAAAAAACAATCTTAGGAGTTACCTCAGTGATTCATCTAGTCTAACTCCTTCTTGGGGCCTTCCACAACATCACCAAACAGATGACCATCTAATCTCCTCTTGAAGACTTCCAATGATGGATTATTGACTGCCTTCCAAAGGAAATCATGCCACTTTAGAACAACTGGAAACCAAATGGTGGTGTTTTTTTTTAAGAAGTTCTTTGAGCTGGGATTTGTTTTTCTATAATTCAAACTGTGGGTGCCATTCTTGCCATCCCCAAAATACAGACAATAATTTACTAAGAGTTTACTATGTACCAGGTATTATGTCAAATGTTTGGGACATAAAGGCAAAAAATAATAGTCCCTCCCCTCTGGGAGCTTACATTCTAATGGAGGAAAGCATATATAAACAGGTAGTTAGATACAAGATAGATATAATGTAAATGGAAGGTAATCAGAAAAGGGAAGATAGTAATAGCTGAGGAACTAGAGAAGGTTTTCTGCAGAAGATGGGATGTAAAATGAATTTGAGAGGAAGCTAGGAAACTATGAGGCAGAGATGATGAGGCAGCACATTCCAAGAAATGGAGACAGCTAATCCAAAATGGAGATGGGAAATTGAGTTATTTGCAGCAAATCAAGATGGGGCCCGTGTAACTGGATCACAGAGTGCCTAAGAAAGAGTAAAGGACTGCAAGGATAGGAAGAAGCTAGGTTGTAAGAGCTTTAAGTGTCAAACAGAGAAGTTTATATTTAATTCCAAAGTCCCTGAGAGGCAGTCACTGGAGCTCATTGAGCAAGAGTGTGACATGGTCAGAATGACACTTTAAAAAAAATTATCTTAGTAACATTGTGGATAATATATTCAGAATGAAAAAAACACATTTCAGGTCAATATAAGTTAAAAAGCTATTGCAATAATATAAAAGGCTAATAAAGGCCTAGATTATAATGGTAGTTGTATGAAAGGAAAGACAGGGACATATGTGAGTGATGTTTTAAAGGCAGAAATGATGAAATTTGAAATATATTGGATCTATGGAGTGAATAAGAGATGAAAAGTCAAAGATAACCCAGAGGCTGAGAGGAAAATCAGGAAGTTGTGGTTTGGGAGGTAAAATTATGAATTCTATTTTGGATAATTCTCAACCACGAGATATTTATAAGTCAAAATTTGCAGTTGTGATTCATAATTGTACCTGAGGAGAGAGACTAAGGGTAGACATATAGACCTGGGAATCATCTCTTATTAATATATAATGATCCAGGGAAGTACTCTGATTAGTTGAATAAAAATCCTCAATATCTCCCATATGGTCCATCACCGCCTCAAAATGTCATTGATAAATTGTACATACTCTTTGACTGTGTAGTAACAATTAGGCTTGCTACTCAAAGATATCAAGGAAGAAAAGATTCTATTGTACTAAAACATCTATAGCAGCTCTTTTTGTAGTGGCAAAGAACTGGAAAATAAAGAGGTGCCCGTCAATTGGGGAATGGTTGAATAAATCATAGTACAGTCAATCCTCAACATTTGCATGCTTAACTTCCATGACTTCAAGCATTTGTGTGATTTTATTAGTAATATCATTTCACTTTCCCGTTGACAACCATACACATTTGTGGTTGTGTTCAGTAGAGAAAAAAAATGAGAGACATGATGAGCACAAGTTGATGGATTATCCTATCAGGTGCTTTGCTGGTCTGGTTCACCCTACAATTTTAGGGGAAAAAGTTCTTTGGGCATTCGTAGCATATTTTCATTGTTTGCTTTTAAAAGTCAAGCTCTGTGGTGCAATTATGCCCCCAAAGCATATTGCAAATCCTTTGTTTGGGCTCTAAGGTAATGATGAGACCTCACCAGTCTCCACATTTTCCAACAGCAGCAATTAAAGTCCCAGCAACCTCTCCCTTGGTTTTCAGAGGGCGGCCAAGGTAGAGAGGTTTGCAGCAGTATAGTATACAGTACAACGCCCTCACACCACCATCTGACACAGTGGAAGGTAAGATTTAGATTAAAATTTTTTTAGTTTTAAGAATTTTATTTGCCATACAGTATTTATGGTACTGTAGATTTCATGTATTATGAAAAGTGAATAATGCCTGCAATCAACATGATTTTTTTTCTTTTTTAATTGAGAAGTTAATACAAAAGGTCAAAGCATTCTAGGAAATTACTAGTGAGAAAAAATGTTTTGCATGTTACCAATTTTATTTTGAATACTGCATTTTATGGGTTATTTCATGGTTACTATGTTAGGAAAAGGGCATATTATTAGAATTAATGTTTCATTGCAAAGAATTGCATGCAGAAAAGTGTATTTCAGCAATCTCTAGTGAAAAATTACAGTTTTGGGTGGTTGTGAAAATTTAACCCCTATTTCCAATAGATTCATTGTATCAACATTCACATTTTTTTTACTTTCATGCCATTTTCAAGGAACATTACCTCAGTGAAAGTTGAGGATTGACTGTAATTCATGTAATGGAATACTGTTATGCTATAAATTATAAAAAAGGAAATTGGAAAGTCTTATATGGATTCATGCACAGTGAAATGGACAGAACCAGGAGAACTATCTATATTACAGCATCAAAAAATTTAAAAGGCTTAAAAATTCTGATCAACCCAGTAAATAAACATGATTCCAAAGGACCAATGATGAATACTTGCCTACCTCCTAACAGAGAGGTGATAAACTAATAAACAGAATGAGACACATATTGGCCAATATAGTATTTAATTTTGTTTGGCTGTGCTTATATGTTACAAGAGTTTGATTTTTCTTCCCCTTTTCTCAAGGGAAAGTGGGAAGAAATTAAATTATTTTATAACTTGATAATTTCAAAAATAAAATTTTATTTTTAAAATGTTATTATTAACTTAGTGGTAGGTTTTGTGGTACCCAGGAAATATTTCATGGATTTTTCACTCCCTCACAATTCTAGGGACATAAAAGCACTGTGGAAGGCTCTAGCTCAGGATGGTTGCCCCAACATCCACCTTTTAAGAGCCTTAATGGATAAACTGGAGAGTGGGCTGGATAATGAAGGAGCAGAATCAGAGACAATTGCAGTAAGACAATTTATCACTAAGCTGAATGAGTACCCAAGCCCAATAATCTCCCTAGTCCTGTCTATAGGAAGATTGATGTCATTCATACCCTTTCTCAGGTACCAATCAGATTTCAATACCAGTTATCTATGGAACAAGTACAGCAATAATTTTGTAGGTAGATGATTCGATTAGATAAAACCCTGTCACAATTCAAAGTGAGAGTCCAATTTCCCCATCAGACCAAAGAAAGTTTTCTGCCATGTCTATCACCCTATACAAAACAAACAATGATGACAAAAACAGTAACAATGAAAATTCTTCCCTTTTCAAAATTTCAAGGAATGAAAAGAACCCCTAGTATTGATTAGAGCATTTTCCAAAAAAAAATTCCCAAATCCTACCTTAGGTATTTTTAGCACAAGCAATGCATGAAGGATACAGGGAGGTCTGAAGAATAAGTCAGAAAGAAAGTGTCCAAAGCCCTCAATAAGTTGGAACCTCAGTAATTCCTACTGTTATTTTTCCCCTCAGAATTCTCCAAGAGAATTGGCCCACCTTTTGACAAGGGGATTCTTTCTCCACTCAGGTTGCCTGTGCTATATATGAGGTGGTGAACACTGGTATCCCTATCAGGGATTCATATGCAGAGCTTTTCTACTTGCTATTGAAGCTCATTAGCTACACACTGGGACGTAAGATGCCAACTCAAACCTCAGCTGAGAGAAGGAGGATCTTGCAGCAAGGACAGAGATCTCAAGATGGGGATCCCTGCAGGTAAATTACAGATATGGGGGGTAACCTTGGAATTGCTGATATCACATCATAGGACCATGAGATTAAGAGCTGAAACTTACCCAACTCCCTCATTTTATGGCTGAGAAAACAGAAGTTTAATGACTGGCTCAATGTCAAAAGACAGTAAATAGCAAAACTTGGTCTCAAACACAAGTCTTCTGCTGACAAACATTTCTTATTCCAGGGTATTAGATCCTAGCTCAGGCTCTGTCATGGAACGGAACAAATGTAAGGGCCTGTACATTTAGCAGATATATTAGTCATAATCCCAGCAGTTCACCATGAGGACCAGATTCTCTATGAACAGATTCTATATCCACACCATCTCTCCTATCCATCCCTCTCTAGCCACCAATCTCATTTGGGGATGCATCTTTTGCCTAAACTGCTCTAGTCATCTCCTAGTTGATTTTCCTGGCTTCAGTCTGTGTCCTCTCCATTCTATCCTCCACACAATTGCTACCATCCCCAACAGGACATGAGCTCAAGTAGTATGACAGCTTTAATTCTGTCTTTATCTCCCCAGTTCCTAGCATAGTGTCTTATACATAATAGGCACTTCAGAAATTTGTGTGAAATTGGCTTGGGCTTCACAATCTAGGGCTACGACTTTTTCTTCATATGCCTGGCCAGATACATAAAACTTGCAAAGAAGAAATGACTAAAAAGTGTTAGATTTTTAGAGGGAAAAAAGAGCAAGCAGAGTGTATGGTCCCTGACTCTCTCTGTCCATGTGAGCTGGTAGAGTAGATGTTCCTCAGGGGACCCTCATCTATTCTCCAGAGTTGTCTCTCAATAAGTTGGAACCTAGGTAGCAACTGTTATTTCTTCCTTCCATTCCCCCCAAGAGTGGTCATTCATCAAAGGACAGTTCCCTCTAGACTAAGTGGTGTCTGAACCTTTGAGAAAGGTAGATTCTGAATTCCACCAGTGATATACTCCTTATTTTCGGGCCAGAAGTGGAAATAGTCTGGAGTCAGAACACATGAGTCTAAATCCCATCTCTGCCTCTTACTACCTGCATGGCCTCAGACAAGTCCCTTAAATTTCCCGTCCTTCATTTGAAGGACATGAAGGAGTTGGGCAGAGATTCTTTTCATCTCTAAATCTATGATACTGTAATCGTATCACCCAGTAAATTTGTTTCATATCCCCAGAAGCTGTTGCTGTTTGTTCGTCGCTCAGATTCCCTTATAAGGGTTTACTTTAGAGTTTCAATGTATCCCTTGCTTATCTCCCCAAAAGAAAGAAGTGAGGTTTGTTGTACTCCACTCAAAGACCCTAATGACCATTCTATACATTTTGTTGTGTCATCTGGTATGGTATAGAGTCATATAGACATTGAATCATTCTTTACCTTATGCTTTTAATTGAGTAGATCCCAGCAACATTTGCCTTTACTAAATACTAACAAGAGTTACACTAGTCTACTTATACAGTAATAGCGAACATTTATATAGCATCTACTATGTGCTAAGTGCTTTATATGTATTATTTCATTTATTCCTTACAATGACCCTGGGAGATAGGTGCTATTAGAATTCCCATTTTATAAATAAAAAGATAGAGGCAAAAAGAGGGTGACAACAGCTCATAAGTGTCTCAAAACAGATTTGAACTAAGGTATTTCTGATTCCATGCCCAATGCACTAACCACTCACTGTACTACCTAGTTGCCTCTAAATATGCACATATGTGCTAAATTATATAACTATACATATAATTATGCATGTGTACTTATATGGTTACACAATCTATAAATGTATATAATTTCTGCTTCTCAGTGACCACAAATATGCTTTGGCCTTTTCCTCACCCCAGTCTTTAGAGCAATGCCTCCTTTCCTTCTCTCTCCCAGGGCTGATGCAGCCTTGTAGCCAAGTGTAAAGTCATCTGGTTTCCCTTATCACAATCCCTTTATGTTTTGTTGAGCATAGTTCATCCTCTTCATTTTGTTATTATTGTCCCATAGCTAGCTTCCACCTCCTGTTTCTCCTTTCCTCCTTGTCTACCCCCAGCCTTTTCTTTTACTTGGACTCATAGAATATCTCACCAGAAATTTTTCTTCATGGAATAGCTCTTGGCATTTCCTTTGGTTTCTGCTTTCCTGATCAGCTAAATTTCACTGCTAACCAGTAATTTCAAAATATTTTGTTCTTTCTATCCTTGCAGCATTGCTGACTTCTAAGCCTGGTAAGAAGGTATGATATCATTGACTGCCCATGTCTCTCTCAGCAGGTCATCTGGACCAATCTGCTTCTTTTTACTACCACATATCACTTACTAATCCTGGATGATAAATTATATTTGTGAAGCTGAAATTCTTCTTTCTACAGAGCTGAGTGTAAGCCAACTCATTTCTCTAATTCTGGCTTTCTTTTTCAGGCTTTCGACTACCACCCTGAGATGTGTGCAAAACCAAGCTATAAAAGAGGGTCTGGCCAAAGAGTCTGAAGAGGGAGACAATTTATGGAATCTACTGAGTAGCCCCCACTCTCACCACTTAGGAGTGTGTGTACTGGCCAGGTAATGGCTAACTACTCTAGGATTAGTGCCGAGGATAAAACAAGAAGCAATTATTAGCTTCCTTTTGTACAAACACACACACAATGTTTTACACATAGTAGATGCTTAAATGAATGTTAAGAAAATAGATGAATGAATAAGACAAGGAGGAAAAACAATATGCTTGGGCTCTCAATCAACTTTGTATCAGTTGTCTCACCTAGGATCAAGAAAAAAAAAGAGTTAGGGAGGTTATTGGAAAGAGTAGAAAAAAGCAGGACAGCATAAAGGCCAGCAGTCAAAAACCTATCCACAAGTGCAGTGAGGTTGCTCAGTGAATAGAGAAACAAGCTTAAAGATGGGAGGTACTAAGTTCAAATCTGTATTCAGACATGTCCTAGTTATGTGACCATGGGCAAGTCACTTAACCCCCATTGCATAGTCCTTACCATTTTTCTGCTTGGAGCCAATATACTTTTTTTTTCATTCTAAGACAGAAAATAAGGGTTATTTAAAAAATTTAAACCTTATCTATTCAACCTGGAGGAAAAAGTGTCACTTGTGGGCAATTTTTTACAAAGTTGATTTGTTTTCCTAGATAAGTCATTTAGAAATTCCACATCTGACTTCCCTTTTCTATAGGGTAATCTCATGGGAAGTCTGTCTGCTTCAAGATATCTAAAGTTTCCCCTTACTCAGGGGTTCTTAGCTTTTTTCCACCATAGACTCCCTTTGGCATTTCAATGAAACTTACAGACCTCTTCTCACAATAACATTTTTTAAACATTGAAAGAAAGAAGAAATTTCGTGTAGAGGTTAGGAAAAACAAAGATACCATTTTTCCCACCCAGATCCCATTCACAGATCCCCTGAAACCTATCCACAAACCTTTTGGTTGTCCATGGACCCTAAGTTAAGAAACCCTGTCCTCATTGTTTAGAATTGTGTTAACTGGTACAATATTAACTGGGTCTTTGCCTTTTCTAGGAGTGTGGTCGTCTGGCAACAGGACATAATGATAGGCATTATGGAGCACATGTTCCTATCGCTTTCTTCAACCTCCGAGGCCTTCCGAATAACGGGCACAGCATTCTTCTCTGAGGCAAGGCCCAGCACAGCTCACAGCATGCTACTTTATCCCTTTGAGCTATTTTTATGATTGTAAGACCTTAAGATTCAGAACACTAAAACCAAGTTGGAGACAAAAATAATATCATTGACCATACTATTTCCCCATTCTTGTGTGCCCAGTTTGACTTTTCAGCATTCAATGAATTCTGACAGTGACACATGGGAGACAAGATAAAATATCCTGAATTTTTTGTTGTCTAAAATTGTAATTGGCCTTGTAGCAGAGATATCACCGCCCAGCCTTTTGGCAAACGCTATATATAAAACTCTAGGTCATTTATTGCACATTTCCAATGCACAAGAGATTCACAAGAAATGCACATACCCTAGAGGTGTGCATGTGCACAGACACACACACACACACACACACACACACACACACACACACACTCAGATGGGTATCCACACTTTACAAAGTTGTGCTCTTCTGTCACCAAAAAAAAAGCCTCACCTGCCTGACTCTCCCATTTTCTGAAACACAAAGTTTAACTATAAGGGACCATCTTAATGCCACCGGAGAAGTCCAGGCTTTCTGCTTTTATCTGCTCTCTATAGGCACCTTCGGAGAACAGTTGGTGCCCTCATTAGAGCTGTTAGCAACAGTGGTTGCCTTTCTGCTCCACAAATCAACTGCCATTCCTTCCTGATTGCACCAACACTAGCAAATCTTGTCACATCACACAGTTTCTGGAAAGAATTCTATATGGGCCCTCATCCTCAGGGATATCTATCTCCAGAAACCTGGCCTCTGCTAATAGCCACCAAGTTGCTGACCATCATACCTAGGTCCAACTATTCTCTCCCATGACCTCAAAGTAATTACAACCCATTTCCAAATCATAGGGCAATTGACTCCTTTGCCTTCTTGTCTTCTAAAAAAAGGGGAAAACTCCAATTCCAAGGCTAATAATATGTTCATTTCAGGTCATGAAAGAGCCACTCCTTTGGAAACAGGGAAATCTAAGAGAAGTTCTGTTTGTAATAGACCAGAGTGCCTGGGATACCAATACTATTTTGAGACAAATGGCAATCAGAGGGCTTGGGAATGTGGCCCTCGGGTCACCACAAAAGGTGAGAGAATTTATAAAGGTTAATTTATTACTTTTCTTAAATGTATCTATTGGCTGCCAAAAATTTAAGTAAAGGGGGACAACTAGATGGTTCCATAGACTTGAAAGCCAGGCCTAGAGACAAGATGTCCTGGATTCAAATATGGCCTCGGACACTTTCTAACTTGTGACCCTGAGCAAGTTACTTAATCTCTGTTGTCTAGCCCTTCTGCCTTCAAACCAGTCCACAGTATTGATTCTAAGATGGAAGACAAGGGTTTAAAAAATATTTGAGTAAAGACATTGCTAAATAAAATGCTGAAATGGAGGTTCCTAAATACATTTGACCCCAGGATAGAACTTTGGGGTTTGTTTCTTCCTAATTCCTGAAGTCCCTGCCCCTAAGGACAGTTGTTAGGGTTAAAAGGTCTCTTTTCTCAACAGGTGAAGAAGAATAAACAGATGTTGTTAGAAACAGTCATCAGGGGTCTCTACCATCTGACTCGAACAGAAGTCATCTGTGAAAGCCTGAAGGCATTGAAAAAAATCCTAGAACTGCTCTCAGACAGAGATGTGAGCTTCTACTTCAAAGAAATAGTACTGCAAACAAGAACTTTCTTTGAAGACGTAAGTATTTCAGAGCTAGGAAGAGGGAGATGACAAGTGTGTAGACCTAACCCAGGCTTAGGGAGGAGCTCAATGCAGAGTGAAGGGCCTGATGGATGGCATTCCTACTTCCCTTATTTATCCTAACTCTTCCTTCTCCTAGGTTTTCATCAGATCATAGGACTGATAAAATGTTCATTTACTCTTTGTCCCTGCCTTCAGGAAGTATCACTGAAATATTCCAGGCAGGCAAAAATCATTCTATATTTAAAGTCTGCCAGAGGAGAAGATGCAGTAACTTTCTCAAGAATCCATTCCAATGTTTATCCTCCAATATCAGGAAATCATAAATTTGTCTAACCCAAATCCTGTTTCTTCTTGTTGTTCTGGTATCAATGGATATGGAAAACAACTAGTCACCAGTTTCTATGTAAAAGCTAAAGCATTTAAAAAAGTATACTTACTGAGCAACTGGGTGGTTCAGTGGATGGAGAGCCAGGCCTGGAGATAGAAGGCCCAGGATTCAAATCTGGCCTCAAATACGTCCCAGCTGTGTGACCCTGGGCAAATCATTTAACCCCAACACCCCAGCCCTTGCCACTCTTTTGCTTTGGAATTGTTACTTAATAATTATTCTAAGACAGAATGTACAGGTTTAAAAGAAAGAAAAGAAAGTATGCTTAAATAAAAAATCCTCATATTTCTTCTATTTTCCTCCATGCCACCAGTTGCCCAGCCCTTTGTTGTTCTCCTCTGAACCCTCTCTGAATTTTCCAAGTCTTACGCACCTGCCATGTTCTAGGCATTCTGCTGGGCAGTGGGGCTATATGTCTAGAGAATGAAATGATCCCCTCTCATCCTCATTTCCTGTTTGTTTTTATGAATGTTGTTCTATAATCCTGATTTATGGTTACCATCTATGACCTCTCCATCACTGTTTAATGTACTTACACATAGTCCAGCCTCTAATCAATATTCATGCACTGTTTTTTTCCATCCTCTATGTCCTATCCAGCATTTAGCCTCAACAAATTTCTTCATTTTGTTTGCTTTTAACTAATATATCCAATTTGCCAAGGTCATTTTGGATTAGAATCCTGTTCTCCAATTCAGGTGGTCCATTTCCCACCCAGTATAGTATTTTGTCCTAAATGAATGAAGATGCATCTTTAACCCAGGGCTCGAGAATGACCTTACAGGGAACCATTTGTTATACTCTCCCCTCTGGTTTGACACTTATCTATTGATAACAGTTCTCTAGGTCTGACCCTCCTGTCAATCATATATTTAATAACAGTTATGTATTCTAAAATAGGTATGCTCTTAGAATTATTATCAAAGACAGAATCTAAAAACTGATTCAATTTAAGTAAGATTATATCCTATCATTTTCCCTAGATCTACCTGGGCTGTCCATTTGGCACCAAGGAAAATTAGATTCGTTTGATAAGCCTTGGGCTTTAATGGAACTATTTTATTTGTTATGCATGTAGCCTGTTTCCTTCAAACTCAAAATTTATTCTGTGACTTTTTTGTCCTATATTTTTCATATTCTTGCTTAAAGCTTCTGGGTCAGACCTGTAATTTTTTAATCATCTCTTTTCTTTTCAAAACAGATCTCTTTTCTAATTTCCAAATATCTTGCCTTGTGTCCTTGATTCAATCCCCAAAGCCCCAGCATGCTAGGACAGTGATGGCGAACCTATGGTACAGGTGCCAAAGATGGCACACCGACTGCTCTCTGTGGGCACATGGCCACTCTCTCCCCAAGTTTGTTACTAGAAAGGCAGAGGGACTCGGGTAGAGCTCCTCCCTTCCCCCTCTCCATCATACCTGGTAACACGTTTTCACATCACATACCCCTCTGCCCAGCAGCCCAATGAGAGTGTATAGGGGATAAGGAGTGTAGCTCACTGGTGGCAGAACTGGAGAGAAACGGAAGACTCAGGTCATTCCCCTCCCCCTCTCTACATTCATTGTGGACCTTCCTCATTTCACCCACCCTTCCACCAAGCAGCCCAATGGGAACTCTTTCTCCTTCCTATGTGGTGTACCTACATGTGGTGGAAGGGAGGGGAATGACACTCAGTCTCGGGAGTGGCACAGCACTTGATCTGGTAGGGTGGGGTGAGGGTGGGGCCTGGCACTGCATCTCTAAAAGTTTCACCATCATTGTACTAGAATTTCTCAAATACAGTAACTATGCAAATCACCTTAAGTCAGGAATTGGTTTTGGAATAAGTAGCAAAGCAGAGCAGCAGACTGTGGAAGCAGAAGACAACAAGCAGAACTATGTGCAGCAGATTGACCTTGAAGCTTTTGTCATTTCTGAGGCTATAGAAATGATTGAATTAAAAACTCTTCTTGTATTTTCTTGGTTTTCTCTCTTCATTAGAAAGAGATACAATATTTTATCCTTTGTCCTTCACAAAATGTATATTTTTGTCCAATCCCCAATTTCTCCTTTATTAACTACCAAAAACATTTTTATAGAATTAGAAAAAATTATAACAAAGTTCATCTAGAAGAACAAAATGTCAAGAATATCAAGGGAAATAATGAAAAAAATGTGAAGTATGGGAGCCTAGCAGTACCAGATCTTAAACTGTACGATAGCAGCAGTCATCAAAACAATATGGTACTGGAATAAAAGACAGAAGTGTGGAACAATGGAATAGACTTGGGGTATATGACCTCAGCAAGCTAGTGTTCGATAAACCCAAAGATCCTAGATTTTGGGACAAGTACTTACTATGAGACAAAAACTGCTGAGAAAATTGGAACACGTATGGGAAAAATTAGGTTTAAACATCTCATACCCAATACCAAGATAAATTCAAAATGGGCAAATGATTTATATATAAAGAGTGAAATCATAAATAAACTAGGTGAACATAGAATATATCTATCAGATCTGTGGAAAAGGAAGGAATTTTAGACCAATTCCTCCTTTAGTTTTCTGATTGGATTTCTATTTCTTACTCCATTTCATACCTTTTGGATGATCAGATGCAACTTCCTTTATATGGATAGGAATAATCATTCCTATGAATGATTTATTATTTCTACAAATGATATATTTGTATTACTCCAGTCCAATGTGATAGCCCTGGGATTTAAAGGGTACATTGTAGGAGAATTAGACCCATCATTCAGTGCAATAGACCTTTACTTAGTACATCTTGACTCACACACTCAAAAGACCTTAAAGTAGTTTAATCTGAGATACTTAAAGGTGGAAACATGGAGGTTTTGACAAAGGCACATGGACAACACCTTTCCAGATCAACAAGGGAAGGATATCGGGGCAGTACTTGTCCTCAAGCCAGGAGAGCAGCCAATATATTATAGAAGTCACTTTATACTCAGTTTCACCAAGCTCTTAGCCTGCCCAGATCCAGATTCAGTGGATGGAACTCCTAGGTCCATCATTCCATGCATCAGAGTATCTTGGGAATACTGAAGAGAGCTATAGATTTTATTTATAGGGAGAGACAGGTTCTTTAACAGTTATACATTATTGGCTTACTGATTTGTATGCTATAGACAAGTAAGGGCAATTAGAGTGGTTACACTGGAGATGGAAGTTTCTAACACGGAAGGATCCAGGCATAAAAGATTCCAGAAATGAAAAGGGCTTTAGTTAGGAGAGGGGGCATATCTAGAACCAGGAATGCCTATTTTAGTGGTGGTGTTCTTTTTTGAGACCATATGTCCAAACTTCACCCTCAAGCTGCCTGTGAGCCTTGTCGTCACATTACCACAGAGAAGGGAGGGAAAAAGTGCTTACATTAGGTTGGGTAAAGGGGCAGGGCATGTGAAAAATGTCTTCAGGCACGGTGGAGATGGGGAGAGAAGGCCCCTCCTGCATGTGGAGGTATGCACACTATGGATTCACCAACCTAGAAAAACTAGGTCTCAAAAAACAAAACCAGGCAGGATGCCATCGTTTTTATTGTACTTTTTAAAATACCCAGAGCTCACTATTTGATCATTTTCACCTCTTCTTTCCTTATGGGTGATATAAAATACTTCTCTAAATCTGGGGAAATGTTTCAAATGTATTTTTATGACTTTCCCCTTTCTTTGGGTTAGAACTCTAAGTTCTATCTACAAAACATTTTTCTGGGGGAAAAAAAATCTCAACTTGGATGACATCTGACCTTCCCCTATTCTTCATTTCCTTATTCTGTTAAAGGTTGTTACAATTACTTGGATGGTGAGATGTTACAGAGAGGACCAAAGAATAATTTAGAAAGATCCATAGAATCACATTCTAAAAAGACATAGATGTCTAACTGGCTGAATCCTTCTTTCACTCTGAGCCCCTACAAATCATCTCTGAGTTTCTTAAACATCTCTTGGAGATTATTTATGATCATGATCATGCCTGTTGGTCAGCTTAGATCACTTAGACTCTAGTCTAATAGTAAGAGCAGGTACTATCGTACCAGAAATTTCGCAGAGATTTCAACAGTTCAGATTTGGTATCTTGCTGCAATTATGACAATGGATTGCCATCACTATAGACAAATTCCTCCTTAGCTCTTCAGAGATAGGAACTATGCTTTCTGTTTCACTTGTATAACCTTTTCCTACTTCACTTCCCTCCATTCCTACCATTTCCCTAATGGCCAGACTCAGCTTTTTAAATCCAAATAGAGCTAGGGAAGTAGGAAACATGCCTGTTTATTTCAGAGATTCTTAACCTGTGTGGTCAACAAACTTGAAATAGATAGATAGATAGATAGATAGATAGATAGATAGATAGATAGATAGATAGATAGATAGATAGATAGGGAGAGAGAGAGAGAGAGAGAGAGAGAGAGAGAGAGAGAGAGAGAGAGAGAGATATCAATGTAATTGTATTCCTTTGTAATTCTACATATTTTATTCTAAGAAGGGGTTTATAGGTTTCATCAGACCTCCAGAGGAGTCCATGTCACACAAAAGGGTCACAATCCCTGAACTAGTGTCTCCTTTGCACAGTGCAGTCAGGGATATGCGGAAGGGCTGGGGGCTGAGAGTCTCACTGACCTGGAGGATGTGTTTGTGGCTGCAGGAACAGGACGATGTGAGGCTGACTGCATTCTTACTATTTGAAGATTTGGCATCTCTAACAGGAAAAAGGTGGAAAATGTTTTTTACTGAAGAAATTAAAAAGAGCATGATTTCATTCGTTCTCCACCTCTGGGATCCCAACCCAAAGATAGGTACGGTAAGTGAAATAGCACAGAAATCCACCCCTCCTTATTCCCTTCTTACCCTACCCCACCCCCAGGGAGAACAGAGAGCCCCTACATTGCTCGACTGAAGGTCCAACACTGTCATTCAGGTGACATCAAATCTAAAATTCATTTCTGGAATCTCTAAGGTCTCTCCAAATCTCTGTCAGGGTTTCCTCTTCAATTTTTATAACTTGTGGAAGCAACAAAGAATGATAATAAGGCTCCTAGTACCCTTAGTACTCCTGTGTCTGACCTCCATTCCTCCTCTGGATCCTCTCCAAGTTGGGATAGAGATACTCTAATGGTCAGGAGTCAGAGAGTAGAGCAGGAAACTTTGTTTTCCAGGCCTGTCGGGATGCCTTGGCTGCCTGTATACCATTTCTTGGTGTCCAAGATTTACATGCACTACTGGATCGCTTTGTTGACTGCCAGGAAATGCCAAAGAACAGGGAATTCTATAAAGATCTATGCATGAAGTTGGTAAGTAAAGGGCAGATGTGCCAATGAATGCTTTGAATTCTAAGAAAAGGAAGAGACTAACAAGTCACATACTTCTCCAAAATGACTCGGGGAAAATCACAGCTAGGCAAGAGGAGCAGATGAAAACTGGCCATAGCAACAACTGTCATGAGGGATGGTGGTACCTTCTCTCTACCATTGCTATCACTATTCTTCCACTATACACCCTACCTCAAGTTAGTGTTCTTCACTTCCCCAAACTTTGCCTCCCCTACTGAATTTAGAAAATGTAGGGATAAGGACAAGACCTGTGGTTTCACTGGTACCAGTTGAGGGAGAATCCCTCTATCAATGAAGGATGCTACCTTCTCTGCAGCTTAGAAGTCTGCAGCCTTAGAAGATTCCCTAAAAATCCTGAAAATTTTGAGTGCAGCCCCATCCTAGTATATGTGGAGGGAGATAAAGTGTAAGAAGACCGGAAACATAGGAAGGGGCCGGGTAGTGAAGAACTTAATGTGCCAAATAGAGGTTATATAAGGGTTTGCTTTTTCCCTCATTCCCTTTTGGACCTTTGCTTCTAGGACTTGAGAAAGGAAGAGAATTGATTAGTCCTTCCTCCAGATATTACCAGTTTAATATTCATTTCTTCTAGGCAAAGAAGAACCAAGACCTCCTCTGGATCCTTCACACCCACACATTTGCCTACTTCAATAGTTCCTGGGAAGGGATCCGAAGTGGTGCAGCCAAACTCACAGGTCAGGTCATGTCTCTTCCCCCTGTCTCATGCCTCACTTGTCTCTCTTCCCTCACTTTTAGATCCTGCCTTTCCTGGTGCCTGTCCCAGTGAAACTCTAGTGTGATAAAGAGATCTTGTCCCAGAAAAATAGGCAAGATCTCCTCTCCCCACAAAGAGATCCTGGCTGCCTCCTTTTGCAGGTACCTTTTGTGTTCCCAAGTCAGAGAATCCCAGCGTCCTAGACCTATAAGAGATCTTGGAGGTGACCTAGTCTAACAAGAATCACCACTATATCAGTGTATCTGACAAGAGATTGACCAGTCACCAATGATGGGCAACTCCTGGAGGGAGCCCATACTTTTTTGGGACGGCTCCAATGATTAGGAAAGTTTTCCTACATCAAAACTAAGTCTGCACCTATGCACCTTCCAATAATTCTTAGACAGTGCCTTCCTTCAAAGGGACTTGTTTCCTGTGTAATAACCTAAACTTACATAGTTTTTATTCCCCACCACAAACTTCAGGTTCATGCTAGATCTTTCTCTTCATTGTCTTCCTGATAGACTATGTTCATTCCAATCTCCCTGACTTTATTTATGTTACCTACGCATGTTCACACCCTCCTACAAACAAAATGCCCTCCTTCTTAAGACCTTCTCAAGTTACAGAAAAAACACTATAGTGGGAATCTGGAAGGTACCTAGGGGTCATCCTCAGCTCCTCACTCACATGCCATTATATCCAACTTATTGCCGAGTCCTGTTGATTTTACAGTTTAGTTAAAAAGGTACATCTTTCCTCTACTGATATTGCCACTTCCCTGGTACCAGCCCTATCACCTCATACCCAGACTATTGCAATAGTCTGCTAGTTGTCCTCCATGCCATAGTCTCTACCCACTCCAATCCGTCCTCCACTCAGCAATCAAATTGATCTTCCCAAAAAGAATAGATCTGTCACTCCCATACTCAGTAAACATCAGTGGCTCCCTATCTCCAGAATCCAAAACAAAGCCTTCTGTTTGGCATCCAAAGTTCTACATAATCCAGCCCTTTCCATTACTTGCTCCACAGCACGTACTCTGCAATCCAGGGACACCAATCTCCTTATTGTTCCTCAAATAAGGCAATCCATCCCCCAGTTCTTGAGTATTCTTGTTGACTGTCCCCCCAGCATGGAATGCTCTCTGCTTCTAGACTTCCCTGGCCTCCTTTATGCCCCAGGTTCTATGAGAAACTTTCCTGATTCCTCTGAATGCTGGTGCCTTTCCTCTGCTGATCATTTGTATACAGCTTGTTTGTACACAGTCTTTTTCATATTGTTGTACCCATTAAACTGGGAGCTCCTCAAGAGCAAGAGCTTTTTTTGCAGCCTCAGCACTTAGCACAATGCGGGGCATATTGCAAATACTTGAAAAATGCTTATGGACTGATTGACTACCTGGAGGTCTGGGTTCTCTAACATCTCATAAGGTTTGCTCTGTGTTTTTGGACAAATGACTTAAATTACTTTGATCTCAGCTTCTTTCTCTATAAATTATAAGGATTGGTTTTTTTAGGATCCTCTGCTGTCTCTAAAATTTTAGTGTTCAAGTTCTTTTTTTTCTCTTTTTTTACTAAGCCTACTCCAATTATCCCAGTCCACACTGGGATAGCTTCCTTATCTGAAGCAACTAGGTTGTTCAGTGGATAATATCAGGTCTGAAGTCAGAAAGGCACCTCGTCCTGAGTTCAAATCTGACCTCAGTCACTTACTAGCTGGTTGACTTTGGACAAATCACTTACTCCTGTTTGTCTCAGTCTTCTCATCTATAAAATGAGGCACAGTGTATATAGAGCACTAGGTCAGTCAGAAAGACCTGAGTTCAAATCTGGATTCAGACACTTATCAGCTATGTGACCCTGGGCAAGTCACCTAACCCTGTTTGATCAGTTTCCTCATCTGTAAAATGAGCTGAAGCAAGAAATAGCAAACCACCCCAATATCTTTGCCAAGAAAACCCCAAATGAGGTACCAAAAATTGGGGCACAACTGAACAACAACAATAACATCTTCAGTTAATACTTAATTGTTCCATAGGTATTAATCTTCCCTCACTCAAACGGTACTCTTATAAGCCAGTGACACAAGTAGTTGCTTTCTCTTCCTGAACTCAAGCCATTCTCTCTCCCTTCTCAGAAGCATTTAATTGTGGGCAGGCACCAATTTATCTCTCTGACTTATCTTGTGACCAGCACTTGTGGCTAGGAATTAGTGGGCAGGTGATCATGTTTCTCTCTCTCTCTCTCTCTCTCTCTCTCTCTCTCTCTCTCTCTCTCTCTCTCTCTCTCTTCTCTCCCTCTCCCTCCCCTTTTCCCTCTCTTCCTCTCTCTCTCTCTGTCTCTCTTCTCTCTCTTTTTTCTCTCTCTGCCTCTCCTCTCAATTTTACTAATAAATTATTATAAGCAAGTCACTTAATCCTGTTCGCTTTAGTTTCTTCATTTATAAAAGGAGTTGGAGCCGGAAATGGTCAACCACTCCAGTATCTTTGCCAAGAAAATGACAAATGCAGTGCCAAAATTTCAGGCACAACTAAATAACAACCACACCTTTAGTTTATAATCCATTATTCCATAGATATTAGCTTAATCTTCCCTCATTCAACTAGCAGCATTTTTTGAGTTCAGAGATCTGATTCTACACTACTTTATAGCACTCATATACATGCCCTGGCATCTTGCATAGTCCTGGGCATATACCTGTAGAATACTCAATACTTGAGTGATTTCAGCCAGAGCATTCATTCTCATAGGTCATCAAGAAAGTGATAATTTACCTTCCATGTATATCACTAATGTTACTTGGCTCAGTTTTTATTAAGATTCTATTTCTTCTTCCTCCTCTCCTATGACTCTATTTTAACATTTGTCAATCAGGGCTGCTAAGTGGTGACTAGCTGTGTGACCCTGGGCAAGTCACTTAACCTTGTTTGAAAAAAAAA
>NC_058130.1:376600620-376782073 GCF_016433145.1 Gracilinanus agilis
TATATATATATATATATATATATATATATATATATATAGTTTGTGTAGTTACTGGAGTTTTTCTGGAAGATATTCTCCCAAGTATTTTATTCTATCTGTGGCTATTTTAAAGGTAGTTTCTCTTTCTATTTTGTTGGTAATATATAAAAATGCTAATGATTTACGTGGATTTATTTTGTAATCCTCCTACTTTGCTAAAATTGTTGATAGTTTTGACTGATTTTTTTGTTGAATCTCTAGGATTTTCCACATATACCATCAAACCATCCATAAACAGAGATAGTTTTCTTTAAATTTGTCTTTACATGCACCCAAGAACAAGAATTGTGTAGAGGTACCATTAATCACATGATTGCCACAGGAGAACCTGGAAGTTCTAAATCCTCTGCTCTTTTCTAAATTCTTTCCTTGTAAAATTTTGCTTTCTTTCCATTTCAACTATTGCTTCTGTGTGGTTGGCTTTAAATCTGTCTCCAGCTCTGACTTCTCACACTTCATTCTATATCTCCACTAAGCTGCTAGACATTTTCACTTAAATATTTTACTGCCTTACAGGCAGCTAAGTGGTGCAGTGGATATGATATCGGGTTATAGAGAGCCAGCCTCTATATGGTAGGGGTCCTGAGTGGCGTTTGGTGGCATCGAATTGTTAAGACAGGAAAAAGAAAATGAGAACAACAAGACTAGTGGTTAGCCCATGTTGCTCTAATGCTATGGGATTTGGACTTTATTTTATACTGGTTTCAAAAAAAGAACACAAAGAAAGAGTCATAGCTGTGAAGGGGTTACAAATCATACACAATCCATTAAAGTCTGAAAAGTAGAGAGATGGGTACAAGGGCAAGGGCCAAATTCCAACCACCAATTAGTAGGGGTTAATTCTGGGAGCAGAAATATATTTCGTAGAGATGTTTACTAATTGCATTCTGCCTTGATTTACAGATCTGGACCTGGTCAGATAAAGTCTGGCTTAAGTCTTATCTCTATCTTTGTCTGGGTCCAGCCTTGACTATATTTTTTAGAGTTCAGGCTTCTTAATTATCAAGGAGAGAAATTTTTAACTCAGTAGTTGCTGGTCTGCTAAGGACTCAAAGCTTTTCAATAAGTCTATAATGTTTTTCCAATAAGAAAAGGTATGGATCATAAGAGATGTCAAAAGAGGGATCTCAGATTTTTATCTATTCTCTTATTGGCTTCCCACATTGGGTCTAAAGTCATGAAGACCCAAGTTCAAACCTGGTCTGAGGCACTAACTATATATGACTCTTGGCAAGTTATTTAACTTCACCTGGTTCAGTTTCCAGGTAGAAATAAAAATGGAGGTAATAATAGCACCTATCTCTTAGGATTGTTGTGAGAATCAAACAAAATGTTTATAAAATACTTTGCCTTGTGCCTGCCATATTTTTGTTGTTCAATTGGGTCTGAATCTGGGATTTTCTTGGCAGAGATACTGGAATGGTCTGCCATTTCCTTCTCCAGCTCATTTTACTGATGAAAAACTATGCAAGCAAGGAGAATATGACCTTCTTAGCATCACTCAGTAAATGTCTCAGGCCAGATTTGAATTCAGTAAGACTCTAGACCCAATGCCACCTCTCTACCCTGCCTTCCACATAGTATGTACTTAATAAATGCTTATTTCCTTCTTCCTAATGTCACTTCCAGCCCAATATGCCTAAAATTATATATAACATCTTCCCATAGAAACTAGCTCTTTCCTAAGTTTTTTATTTCTTTTAATGATCCCATTATTTTCCCAGTTTGACAAAATCAGAAATTAGAAACATCTTTGACTCTTCTCACTCTTTCTCAATCCCTCCAAAAGCCCTTTACATATACTTGGACCCTCAGGACCATCATTATGAACTTAATGGGTCTTTTGTGTGCAGTCTTGGAAGTCTTATGGGGAAAACCATGGGAGTTAAATATTTATCTGGGTTCAGAAGGGTGAGTAGGAGACAGGAATGGACAATAGTCTGGGACCAAACAAGCCAGGGAAAGTGGTTTTAGCTGTTTGGGGAAATGGCAGTTGACAGGAGTGACAGTTGGGCCTTAACTGTCACACTGATCCACCTAGCCAGGGATAAACACAGAGTATAACAAATACACAAACTATGAGAACTTTAAGGTATGAAGAAAACAAACAGAGAAACAGTTTAATTGTAATTTGAGAGGATAAGAGAGGGGGTGAGGTGAAACTATGTCTAACTGACCAGGACCGGAGTCAAAAGGGTAAGTTCCTTAGCCATCTTGGCTTCTACCAGGTTGACAGCTTGGCTAAGGACCTGAGGAAGAGGGCTTGGGTTTGGGTTCTCACAACTGATCCAGAGATGTCTTCAGGATACCAGGAACCAACTCCTCCACAGCCAACGATTCAAAAGTAACCAGGTAGGAAAAGATGTCTGCAAACTGTCCACCAGAACACAGGCCTCTTCCCTACTCAGAGTTGACTTGCAGGATGATATCTTCAGCCTTACAACCTTCACCAATCTCCAACATCCCAGGTCACATAGGGACTGCTGATTACACTTCTGCTCCAAACCCCTCTCAAAACAGCAATGTCTGTTGCTTCCTCTCACCTCTCTACCCCCTGCATTCTATTCAGAATGTCCATGACTTCCAGCAAAGGCTTTCCCTAATATGCTTGCAAAAACCTGCTTTTATACTTTTAAAGCCTATACCTATTACAGAAGCAATCCAAAAAAAATGTGTATATAGAAACCAGCAAGGTGTAAATAACAGTTTCATTAAGGTACCATATAGTGAGCTCTGTAGGAAGTAACTACAAATGCAGATAAAATTAGGAAAGAAATGCCTAGACTCCTCCTAGTATCGGGGGTGCTCAGATGCCTATGCTTAAGAGACAACACCAATACCTGATAGCAGGCTGTAAAAGAGGCAAATGAGAGATTGATGGCTAATGGAAGTAGGAAATACAGCAGACTCCATCACTGAATGTGATACTGAAAATACTGACTGAAAATTCAAGTGAAAGTATTCTTTCAGAATTAGAATAATAACATCATTCATTAATGTTGATATAAATACTATCCCCATTTTACAGATGATAGAAGTGAAATTTAGAGAAACTAACTTAGTCATAGTCACACAGCTAATAAAAGACTCGAGTTTTTGTGCCTCTAACTGCAGTGCTTTTGAATAGAGATGACTTGTTGATTTATCTTTCCTTTTAATGAAATGTTCTTTTGATTTCTCAGAGTTAGTCTCCTGGCAAGCAGGGACTGGTATCAGCCTCCAGAGCTGACCAGTGGGAAGATTTTCCCAAGGTTTTGAAGATAACAAAAGAAAAACCAAAGATGGCACCCCCAACCCAAGAAAAAAATTGTGCCCCAAGCACCTGAGAAACTAGAGATATATGTCCTCCAAAACCACAGTGCAAGAAAGAATGTTTCAGGAATTTTGCTAAAGTTTTCAAACAGAGACTACCACAGTGACTCCTGAAGAACAGCCCTTTCTTTCTATTGTTGCTTATAAACTTATTTAGCTCTTTGATGAGTTTATAAATAATATTTAGATTGAATTTGCTGTACTTTGTGTGTTCAGTTTAAGAGTCAAGCCCAGCCCCAGAGAGCCCTGCCCTTAGTTTACTTTGCAATCCTGCACTCTGCCCTTTCACCCAACAATGAGAGGAGCCTTCTGGTAAATCACAAAAATTTGGTTTGGCTGACCTCGCTCAAAAGACAATCCTACCAGTAAAGAAGAGGCCAAAAGTCCAGAGAAAGAAACCAGAACTATTGCTTAAGTGGCCCTTCTACACAGTTTTTTTAATTATATTAAAAATAAAAGTATATGAAAACAAACCTTTTCTTATGCCTCATGTGAAAGTTGAGATGGTTCTACAGGCAGAGGTTTCTAAATAGCATTATTTGGTCCATTTCATGCCCTCTGTAATCTTAGAGTCTTTAGAACTAGAAGGAAATTTTAAGATAAGCATAATCCATGTCTCTAAGCCATTGAAAGTCCATAAGAAAGGTACTACCCTGACATATGTACTAGAGGTTGAAGGTTCTCATTTCTAGGTTTTTCTTTGCTACTATTATATTTTGTTTATATCCTTCAGCTATAATGAGAACAGAGAAGGGAAACACACAGAACCAAAGGTCAAGTAAAAAGAAGGCAAAGAATTACATCCAAAATGAGAACCAAGTCAAGATTTGAAGAGCTGTATATCCTTTTTACCTTTTGTTTTTCTGGCCCAATTTATTCCTTTATTGTTATTGTTTGTGTCCAACTCTTTGTGACCCAATTTAAGGTTTTCTTGGCAAAGATAATAGAGTGCTTTGCCACTGATCTTCACTCATCCAGCTCCCATCTACGGAATTCTATGGTTTATCCTTTTTTGGAAAGATTGTAGTGAAAGCAGCTTCAAAGTACTCTACAAATGTTAGCTGTATTTATAGGTGAAATAACTTAACAAATGACAGCAAACCAAATTCTCTCTTTTAAGCTCAGGATATCCCAAAGAACATTGGGAATATTTTTTTAAAAGTCCTTTCTCTACATTTCTTGTCTTTGTTCTTTAAGGAAGCCCCCAGAGAATCATTTTAACTAATATCATAGCTAGTGTATGAGAAGGGGGGGAGCTGCTCAAGACACCCCTGATCAATTGATTTCACCCCAGCTAAAATGATGGAGGTTAAAAAAGGTAATAAAGAGGTAACAGAAACATGGAGTTGTCGAGGTCTCAAACAAAGTTAAAGAAGGACCCATATAGTATATTATTTCTTACATACTGTCGGCCTTCCAATAACTTCATAAAAAGCAGGGCACAGGAGCACAACCAGAAGAACATTGTACACAGAGACTGATACACTGTGGCACGATCAAATATAATGGACTTTTCTACTAGCAGCAATGCAATGACCCAGGACAATTCTAAGGGACTTATGAGAAAGAACACTATCCACATCCAGAGAAAGAATTGTGGGAGCAGAAATGCAGAAGAAAAACGACTGCTTGATCACATGGTTCAATAGGGATATGATTAGAGATTTTTACTTTAAATGATCACTCTTTTGCAAATATTAATATGGAAATAGGTTTTGAAAAATGATACATGTATAACCCAGTGGAATTGCTTGTCAGCTCTGGGAAGGGAGAGGGAAGAAGAGAAGGGAGGGAGATCATGAATCATGTAACCATGGAAAATATTCTAAACAAAGAAATGAATGAATGAATGAATGGATATATAAATGAATGAATAAATAGATGAGTGAATGAATGGATAGATAAATAAATGAAAGCAGGGCATAAGGGGCAGCTAGGTAGTATAGTGGTTAGAGCGCCAGGCTCAGGATCAAGAAAACATGGACTCAAATCTGGCCTCAGCTTTCAGATTCTTCTTTCCTATGTGATACTGAGCAAGTCATTACTGCTTAGCTTTTACTGCTCTTCTGCCTTAGAACCAATGCATAGTATTGATTCTAAGATGGAAGGTACGGATTTTTTTTAAAGTAGAGCACACTTTTTAGAAGGAAAATTGAATATTTCTCTAAGGAGTAAGAGCCTCAGTAACCATGAACAAAACTAACAATGGAAGAACACAACTATTCATAGGAAATCCTTGTCTCTCTTCAGCTCCCATGAAGTCAATTACACACTCCACAGATAACTTTAAAGTATACATATCCCTTCTTCCACAGCATGACAAATAAGGAAATATGTTCTGTATGATAGCATATGTATAGCCAATATCAAATTGCATATCATCTCAAGGAAGAGGAGAGGAGGGAGAGAAGAATAAGATGTGAAATTCAAAATGTTAGAAAAATACTAAAAAGTTTACACATAATTAGGAAAGAATAAAACATTATTAAAGGCAGGGGGAAGCCTTTCCTTTGTGGCAATTTTGTTTGGTGGTTGACAATTATTCAGAGACAGCTGGTGGCACAGGAGACAGAGTGCTGGTCCTAGAGTTAGAAGACTTGATTTCAAATCCTGCTTTAGACTCTTCCTAACTAAGCTATCCTGGACAAGTCATTTAATTTCTGTTTGGCTCATTTTCTTCAACTGAGAAAAAGAAATAGCACCTATCCTGTAGTGGCATTGGGAGGATCAAGTGAAATATCTATAAAAGCACTAAACACAGTGCCTGGCACATTGAAGGTTCTGTGTACATGTTTATTTTCTCCATTGACCCCAATACTAAGAGTAAACACAGAAGGGCAACTATAGTCTTGGGAGTATGGGAGTAGTTCTATCTCCTCCCCAGAACCCAACTTAATTCTTCATTGAATAGTCAAATCTTAGAATCAGAAGGGACTTATATAGTATCCCTACTTCATACTGGGATTCTCTTGAAAACATGTAATGAGTGGTAATCCAAGCCCTGCTAGAACATTCTCAATAGTAAAAAATTCTCTCCCGTAGAAAACAGCCATTTGGAATGGCTCAAATTAATAGGAAGTTCTTCTTTATAATAAATTGCATTCTGTGTTCCTCAAATTTCCATCCAGCAGTCCTTCCATCTTTGATGTTAATAAAGATACCTTTAATTGAATAGCTACACATTATTCTTCCTCGTTTTTTGTCATTCTTTCTGATGATAAAATTATTTTTCAAAAAAAAAAATAAAAAGGAAGGGAAGAGAAATGGGAAGGGAAGGGCAGGGAAGGGAAGGGAAAGGAAGGGAAGGGAACTTTAAAGTTTCTCTTTTCCAACAACCTAGCAAGTCAGTTTACTAACTTCACATTAATATTTTCTATAAATGAAACCAGAAGACAAATTGAATTTATAAAGAAGGATGGCTCTCAGGTTCTCAAGGAAAACAAATATCCATAAAAAATATGACTACATGGAGTGTTTGGTCCTCTCTTTGTAGCACTGCTGATGAACATACACAAAGTGGCCACATTGAACATAGCAACACTTTATGTACCAAAATCAATTGCAGAAAATGAATTAATGGAAAACTCTACAAGAAAATTATTAAAATCCTTCAAACCAAGTCAATATGTGAGACAGATATTCAAGTGACATCAACTAGAAGATGAACACAAAGGAAAAACATGAATCAAAATTAAGAAAAAAGTTAAAAGCTTGAAGATTACTCAGAAACCTCATGCCTGTATGTTACGGAAATTTTCATCAGGAAGGTGGACAAAAGTGATGAATAAAATGGCATGCAGCAATGAAATCAACTATAGCTTAACAATCAAAGAACAACTTATTCACAAGATGGGAATTATTTCAGATTGACTCTTTGAATCAGTTGACTAGTTAGAACAAAAAGAAAAATTAAATCAAAAGAATGAAAATGAGAATAAGATATTTACACAGTTGTAACAGTAATTTAAATACTAATTAGCTTGACCCTGAAAATGGAAACTCTTTAAAAGTAAATATTGACTCTGACAACTTTTAAAAGAACTAACTTTAACAGAAAAATATTGCCACAGCAGAATGGATAAAAGAACCCAGAAACTTCTTTAGCCAGTAAAGTGGCTAACCTCTTTTCCAAGAAGAAAAACACAGTAATCAAGGGAAATATTGGCTTTGAATAAAATTTGTATATTACAGAGGAAGAGGAGAGAAGACTTATAAGCAGATTTATCACAAAGAAGAAAACAACAGAAGAAAATGAGGTTATAAGAAGCTTAGCTTGATTATCTACTAGGTATTATGAACTTGCATAGAATCAAAATTACAGGTAGCCCAAGAAGGATAACATATAGATAGATATACATTAAACCAGATCTGCCATTTCCTATAGTGATTCATTCTTGGCAACAGTGGTGATGAAACCACATTTAGAAACATCTGAGGACAAAATCTGCTATATATCAGAAAATAGAAATGGCCCCCAAGAAAATGAAATTAGGCAGAGAATTTGGAGCTGACAAAATGGAAATGAAAGAAATCCATGCTTTAAAGAGGGCACAATTTCAAAGGCACTCGGGAAGTGGTTTTTCAAGCCCCAAAAGAAAAAATAATTATACAAAAAAGGAAAACATCAGGTATAGTATTACTGCACAAAAAAAACTGAAAATAAACTAATAATTACCCAACACAATTCCTTTCTTGGATTTTTTAATCTTTATGAGAATATTCCTATATGTATTGAGGGAATCTAGATGAAAATATGAATAGGCAGACTTTCATAGTTGATAATCTATAGCAGATTATTTTATCTTTTGTCACAGGTAAGAAAAATGATTTGTGTATCATAGACTCACAGAAGCTAAGACTTCGAACTTCAGAAGACAATCTTAGTATTGATGCCAAATGATCATCCAGACTTTCTTGCTCCAATTTAATTTAATTCTGTAACCACTTAATTGATGATATGAAACATCTATCCAAGATACATGTGCTACTGCATCAATCCTGAGTTGTCTATTTGACTGCATTATCATAAACTAGGCCATAAATATGCAATGATTGGATTTTTCCTGTGTAGGTAATTGGGTCAGACTCTATTGAGTGAAGGTAGGTGACACAATGGATACTGTGACAGATCTAAAGTCAAAGATTCATCTTCCTGAGTCCACATGTGACCTTAGATAGCAGCTATATGACCCTGGATAAGTCAGTTAACCTGTTTGCCTCAGTTTCCTAATCTGCCAACTGAACTGGGGAAGGAAATAACAAACCACTCCAGTATCTTTTCCAAAAAAACCCCAAAAGGGGTCACAAAGAGTTTAGTTCTATTGACCATCCCGAGTACTCAGGGCCACCTTCATGCTGAGATAAAGCATTGAAGTTGGGACCATGTGAAGGGTCTTCTTAAAATCTAATTTGGGGTACAAATTCTAAGGACAATCATAGCTTTCTCCATATGTAGCTTCCTTTTTTTATTACTCATCAGAGTCATTTCTGCTTGTGCCTTTAAACCTGTGTCTTCAGAACATCCCTTTTGGACTAACTTTTGCTATAAAATATTCAGTTACTGGATTTTCCTATGATTTAACTGAATCCTTTTAAATCTGCTCTCTCAAAATCTTGGGCATCTGTTAGAATATTCCTGGCTTCCCTCTCTATTATGACTTTTATGATGGAGTAGGCACTTGACCCCAAGGTTCTCATAATTTTTACCAAAGCAATTTATTATTTGCTGATTACAAAAATAGAATTTGACTATATACAACAAAAAAAAACAGTCGGAAATGTTCCTCCAGATAAATATCTCCTAAGAAACTACCAAGACTTTATTACAGGGTTTCTTGGAAGAAACAACAATAAACATAACTTGATTTAACAACAATCTCCGATCATTAGCATCAAGAGTAGAGGGGTGAATATTCTCCATTGATGTTCACCACTTTCCTAGAAGATGCCTTACAAAAACTAAAAATAGCAAAAGTGCACTGAAAAATAAGTTGGAACCATTTTATAAATCAGTGGTGTCAAGCTCAAAGAGAAACCATCAGGATCCTGGCAGATTGTATAATGACTTGGAAAACTACATATTATAATTATCTGTGTTCCATCACATTTCATTTATTTTATTAAATGTTTCCCAGTTACATTTTAATCTGAAGTATGTTTGATACCTCAATTTTAAATCCTTATATTACAGTCTATAATGCTAGAAAATATATTCATATTCAAACAGCATTCATTACCATGGGTAAAAAGCTTGCTTCAATGTACATTTAACTTGTATTTAGAGAAACAGACTCCACTTCTCCTCCTTCCACTACACACATGCACACACCATCATTATAATCTTGAACTGCTTTCTAAGGAGCTATTCAAAACCAAGAGGACCAAACCCCCTTAATCCAGTTTGGGGATCAGATTGAGAAATTCAGCTCTTTTGATATATCCAAGTCTTTCTGAATAGACGAAGGAGATGAGACTCTGCATTTGGTTAAGGTAACTTGCTGTTTACTCAGTTGTTGCCTCCTTGTTGAGAATGGAACTAAATGGCCAGTCTGATTTTTTAACAATAATAATGGATGTTTACATAGCACTTTAATGTATATGAAAAACTTTACATACATTATATCATTTAATCCTCATCACAAACCTCTAAGGTAAGAACAAGTATTATTAAACCAACCTACAGATGGAAAACTGAAGATCGGAGACCTTAAGAAGATGTTAGCCAGTGACCCCACAACAAGGAAGTGTTGGAGACAGAATCTGAATCAAGATCTCCCTGACTACAAACCCAGCTCTCTCTCCACCATACTAGCTCACCTTTTATTCTCATCTTCACATTACCAGTGCTTAGACAACTGCTTTCCTCATCGCAAAATCACATTCTATTCTCTATTCTCAGAAAAGTTCTGAACACATGAACTGATCACAGCTTTGAATACATCTGATTCATTTCCATTGTAATTCAAGAGATGAACTCCCACAAGCTCACACAGGGTATGAATCAGGCTTAACTGGTTTATTTTGGTCTCTTTGCATTACTTGCCATTTACACAAACTAAATTTCATCTGCCACTGTTTTCCTCAGTTCCCCAACAGGCTGTTGTCCAAGTGGAATTTCTCAACAGCTCCTGACTGAAGCAATTTAGTATCATCAACATTCCTTAGGAATTTGCTTCCTCCCTCCTCCACCAAGATATGAATGAACTGACAGAGCAATGCTAATCTCAATCTCTTCCCCAGTCCTTTCCTAAGGAGTCCCTCTCATCTGTAAGGAACAGCAGCCTTACTATGGTTTAGGGAACCAGGAGTAGCTTGACACTCTCAACAAACAGATCGAAATAGTGCTTATAGGCAGCTAAAGTGGTATATATAGGGAAACACTGTCAAACTGACAGAAACTAAGGTCACTCATAATAATAATAATAGCTGAAATTTATAGAATTCTTACTTTGTGGCAGGCTCTGTGCTAAGCACTTTGTAACTGTTATCTCATTTGATCTTCACAACAACACTTAGAGGGAGGTGCTATTATCATCTCCATTTTACAGATGAGGAAACTGAGGCAAGAAAAGGTTATATGACATGTCCAAAGTCTCACAGATATGTCTGAGGCTGAATTTGAACATAGGTCATCCTGACTTCAGACCCAGTCCTATAATAATCTCTAAATGAGGTTCCCTGCAGGCCATCTAGTGACTTAAAAAATGCAATATTACCAATGTTTTGTTCCATTTTTATTTATTTTGTTAAATATTTCCCAAATATATTTAATCTAATTCAGGCTGGATGAGAAAGCTAGGGGCGTGTTTGGCAGCTGTGGCATAAGATTAGTATGCTAGATGTGGAGTCAGAAAGACCTAAGTTTGAATCTTACCTCAGACACTAGCTATGTGACCCTGGATAGGTTATTTAAGTTCTAGCTGCCTCATTTTCCTCCTCTGTAAAATGGGAATAATAACAGCACCCACCTCCCAGCATTGCTATAAGGATCAAATGAGACAATGGGAAGAAAATGCTTTGCAAAATTTAAAGTACTATATAAATATTGGTAATGATTACAAAAAAAAATTCTATCAAATGTCCTGGGATCATAGATTTAGATTTGAAAGAGACTTTTGAAGCTACCTAGAGCAACCTCCTCATCTTACAAATGAGAAAACTAAGGCTCAGACAGATTAAAAGGCTTGCTGCCCTATTAATTGCCAAGTCTTTCTGATGCCAAGTTCCTCCCTCTGTCCTTTTCACACTGTGGCTCTGTTTCTTAATTTCTCAATACCAGTTACTGGTGTTTCTATCTGGGCAAATTATGTTAAGAAGTGGTCAAAAGGAGATAAGTGCAGTGGGTAGAGCAATGGGTCCAGAGCAGGAAGAACCAAGTTCACATCTAATCAACAAGGAACTGTGCTTAGGCAAAGAAACAAGAGAAGGAAGAGAGATACTTGTTCTGCTTGGTCCCAGAAAAAAGACCAAAAGTTACCTGGTGAGTATAATATGCTCATTATAAGGAAGAACTTTCTAACTACTAGACCTACAAAAAAGGAGATATGGTCTATTTTAATGGGAATTGAGTTCCCTGTTACTGGTAGCTTACAAGCAAAGACTTCATGATCTCCTGTTGGAGAAATTATAGAGTAGAACACCATTATTATCTCCCTCAATCTTGATATTGTACTTGTATAACGAAACCCAATATCAAATTTGGTCTGTTGGCAGTCATGCCAGCTGCTAATGTCTCCCCAACAAAAATTACACTCCTAAATACTTATGCATGTCTACATATTATTTCCCCTTTTCAAATGTAAGTTCCTTGAGGGCAGGAACTATTTAATTTTTGTCTTCATATTCTAAGAATCTAGTTCAGTGTATGACCCATAGCAAGTACTTAATAAATATTTACTTTTTGATTGATAAATTGATTAATATCAATCCCCTCCAATGATCTGGGACAATCCTAAAAGACTTATGATAGGGAATGCTCTCCACCTCCAGGAAAGAACTGCTGGAGTGTCTTTCACATCAGTGTTATCTTGGTTTTATTTTGGAGTTTTGGTTATGTATGAATTTGCTGTTATAAGAATGACCAATATGGAAGTGTGTTTTGCATGACAAAAAAAATGAAAAAAATCAATCCCCTTTTCAGATCTCCATCTGGAATTATTAGCCCTCCCTGCTCACCTCTGCCTCTTAGAATCCCTGGGTCTTTTGAGACTCGGTTCACTCCTATAGAAGACCTTTCCAAGTTCCCTCAGGACCTGGTGTCTTCCCCTTTAGAGCTGTATCTACTCTAGGTACATACCTATACAAGTACAAGATTTCTACTCCAAGGAATGTAAGCTGCTTGAGGGCAAGGACTGGTTTTATCTGTTCCCCAGTACTTAATTAGCAAAGTGCTTGACACATCATCAACCAAATGCTTAATAAATGTGTATTGACGGAATAAAGTTCCTGTGATTAGAGTTCATACCTTGTTTTCAAGGAAATTATAAGGAATTTATTTATACTATGTAGTTGCTTAACATCTAGTCTAATACCTACCTTTCTGGAGACTTAGCCAAAAACCTTTCTCCTGGTAGCACCAGTAAATATTTCCCTTAGTTAGAGAAATGCCTATCATTTATCCAGAAAATTCATTTAACTTTTTCACCTCTCATGCTAGGGCACTTAGGCATTATCTAAGTGACTTTCAGGGCTGTGATTATAAAAGGATCTACAAAAAGCCTACAGTCTCACAGCCCATATTTCTGGTCTATTTTGATCACTATTTCTCTGCACTCTGGACCCCATGTCCAGGAATGTGGTCAGATTCTGTCCTCATAGAAATGCACAGATCTGAGGCAATTGTTGGCCTTCAGACTTGGACAGGAAATTGCTCTGGGCCTATCTATTCTACGAGGCCCTGTGATGTTCTTCCTGCTCCTTCTACCTAGTTCTCTCTCCTCTTCAATTCTTGGAGTAATCTTTTCATCTGGACTTCTTAACCCTTAACAGAAAAAGCAAATTTCTCTAAGTGATTGGTGCTCTCGGATTAAATATAGAGTCAGCTGTTCCTTGACTGTAGGGATGACAAGTATAAATGCAAGATCTCCTGTTATGACATAGTTTTTTTGTCCCAGAATGTGTAAGTTGCCAGAAAGATTATTAAAGTAATTGAAAAGCAAGCATAAACCAGCTCCCATTTCTTAAATATTAGAGGAAACTACCAAAGACTATTGTATTGTGAAAGAAAGTTCACTATTTGTTCCTAGGATTCATTTTGAGCAGAATTTTTGAGAAAACTTCTTATGGGCCAGTAAGAAGCAAGTGTGAGTAGTGCTCAGATAGAAATGGAATTGAGAGTAGGGAGGTAAGGGGGAAAGGAGGAAAGGAAGGGTTAGGCAGATAAATGGGAAGTGAAAGGGAATGGGGGAATATGAAGTCAAACTTGGACTATTTCACAAATTTGCTTAGATCTGGTTCTATACATTTTTTTCCTTGATAAGAATGATCAACAAATATTTTTCTGCTTACAAACTTGAATCTGAGTGGTAATATGATCTTCTGAGTGAAAAATATCTCTCTCTATTAACATAATTTCAAGGGCCCTAAAAATTCAGAAAATATTGTCTCCAGAGCCCTTGCTTTTTTTCCTAAATTCAATGTGGCCTGTTTCAGGTAATCAGTTTCACAAACCATGACTTCACTACGCAATACTCTCTCTTTTTAAAGACCTCACGAACAATAAATCCAACAGCAAAAGCATTAATTTAAGCATATGAACAAGGCAAATAAAAGGAATCAAATAATAGAATTATTCTTTTGTCACTTACACAAATGGGAACAAGCCCTCTTAAAAGGACACACGGGGCTAATAATCTAGTCTTCACTCAGTCTCACTAATTCCTGGCTCCTGGCAGTCCCAGAAGAACTAGGGAGAAACATAATTCATTCAGAACTGATAGTCCATTAATTTAAATATGAGTTCAATGCTCTTTGCCTCAAAGAAATCTGTGGAAGTCTCCAAGGAAAGGTTGCAATCTGCTGAAGCCAATTGATGTGGTTCTGGGACCTTCAAGGTTCTTCCAGGATACCTAAATTTAGGAGCACCAAGATAATACCATTTAATATTCTCTCTTTCCCTTCACCTTCATCCAACCTCAACCTAAAATTTGCCTCCCAATCTCTGTTCACTCTCCCATGGCTTTTGCAACCTCATTTTTACTTTCTGTCTCTTTTCCATATGATTCTCTATTCTTTTTCTTTTTTTCCCCCTAATTTACACAACCTAATGTACCACTATACCCCTCTCTGGGCTACTCTCCCAACCTGTTCTCACATTCATGGATTAGTCAACAGAGAGCAGCTGCTATCTTGAATCCTAGGAAATTGTACTACTACAATGATAGCTCATGAACCCCCACCAGTGTATTCCTTTAACAATCATCTAGAATCTCAATTAATTTTGTTATTATTATTATTGTCACCTCCCCCTACTTAGTATACCCTACATACAAGCTTCTGTGATGTTTCTGACAGTTCCAAACCACTCATGACAACTTCTTTTATTTCCACCTATTTAAATATTGCCCATTCAATGCCCAGCTAAGGTTCTGTGTCCTTTATACCTTCAACTCATGTGGCTCTTTTCTTTATCATAACTACAACTGCACACAATTGATATACATTCAACACAGTCATCTATTTTTGTCTTGCTCTGCTATATTCCTGCTTTATGTATGAATTTCATATTTCCCCAGTGACATGATAAAACCCTCTTGAGGGTGGATATTGTCTTTCATTCATCTTTAATAACCGTAGTATTGCTTTGCATAGCCCTAGGTGCAAAGCAGACATTCAACAAATCCTTTAATTGAATATAATTGGTTGCAAAGTCCCTCAGCAAATAGAAAAAAAGTTCTTAATTGAAAATCATCTCCTTTCACTGGGACCACCCTCCACAAAAACAGTCAAAATTAAGGCAAAAGAAAGAGATAAGAAAAATGGGTTTGGATAATCTATGAACAAAAAAAATTTACAACATGGATAACTTCCCCTGAATAAACAAGAACTAGGTGGCCATCTCCATGTTGACTTGCATTCAAGTAAAAGGCTAGTAATCACCAAATTTGCACCCTGAAAAGATTTTTAACTGCAGAGAATGATGGGTGATCTCTCCCTTCCTCTTTCTTAGTTCTGCATCATTGCCACCACCAGATACACTTCCCCTATTTCTTTCTGGGCTTCTCTCTTTGCCCCCAGGCCCACTCCACTGCCTGGTGGTGTTTCTAGAGACAATTGTCAATTCTTCAAACTCTTTGTTCCAAAATCTGGCTTTGTTAGCAACAAGAGTGCTGGGTCAGAAAGTGTCCTTTGTGGTTTACTTGAATAGTGAAACAATATTTCTACCTAGGAGAAAAATGGGCAAATGAAATAAGCTGTGGAAAATTTTATTGTTTTCTTTTGTTTTAGGGGAGTTTTCCCAGAAGTGAAAAGGTCCAAATTCAGCAACAATAACTTAAATGTATATTTCCTGTATCAAGCTAGATTATTCCAGAATGACTTCACAGAATATCCAAACCAAACTCAAACCTTCAGAAAAAAAAGAGAAAATGTTTAAATTTGAATCAAAGAGGGAAATTTGCATTATAAAAGTAAGTCGTATTTATATCAACAGTCAATTTTTCAGGCTTTGTTACTGTAACAGCTAATATAATTATGGTGGTCAAGAACTTATATAGGACATTTTATTTCATTTATTTCAAATGTACTATGATAACTCTATTCCTCCACTTCTCACTTGCATAGATGGTATAGGACCCCAGAAGCTCTCTCATTCCTGAGAAGGGACCTGGGTGGTTGGGTGGGTAGGCCAAACCAAAGTTACTTGGGTCATCTGCATCCTATTCCAATAATTATCACATCCTCAACTTCTGGACAAAGCTGTGCTATATATTAATCATTGAACATCAAAGAAGAACAACATCAAGACTCAATCAATCTGGTTAAGACCAAAGTGCCACAGAGAGGGAAACCTCTCCAACAGACAGTCTCAAACCTGATTGCCCTTGATTGACAAATCTGATCATCAGTAGCTTAGTGAAGTTCTCCCAACACCTCTTTCCTTCAACCTTGTTCCTTTCCCTGAGTTGTTACAATTAAATCTTAAAAGTCTATTTAGGTGAAAGTCATTATTGTCCTAAGGATCAATAATCTTATCCATGGGTCTGAGAGAAGGGATTGCTCAAGCAAAGTCAAATCACAGTCATCCCACTATCCATTAGTCTGTAGCTTTATTCATCAATCTAAATCCAGGATAAGCCATCAGAGAAGCGGTGTGATCCAATTCACAGCTTCTCACTTGATCACTTATTCCTGGGCACTGTTAGGTGGGAGTTGGGTGTTGAGCTGAACCTCAAATACTTTGTGGAACCTGGTGTTCACCTATGCTTCCCACCATCACTCAGCTCAGATCCTTCTACCATCAGAGGACCTTGGGCCATCTCTCCATCAGGCCCTATCTTATATCACCATACCACCTATAACAACACCTCCACACAAAGTTTCTTTCAGAGGGCTAATTAAACCATGCTAAAGAACATTCCCTTTTATTTTTAAGTTTTAAAATGTTTATAGTTAAGAACTATGGCCATTTTTTACAATATCAGCAGCTATTTTAATCCCACTCAACCCAATGCCCACACTTGTTTTTTTTTCTGTTTGCAAGTTGAAGATGAGTAAGAAAGGAATAGAAAGAGATGGATAGAGCCAAATCTCCCAACAAACTTGCCTCAGATCCTATGAAAAGATCAGGGGTATGAATACATCAGTAGAAAGAAACCATTGGGAACATGTTATCTTGCAAAATTTATTCAGCCTTTTCATTGTGTGTGAATTTCCCCAAAACCATAGGTAAGGAGGGTCCCATTCCGTTCTTCATTAAGATAAGAATAATAAAGAATGAACTTTTTGAGAAAATTCTTAATGAGGCTTTGCATGATCCCTCATGCTGAGAGTACCTTTCCCTTCAAGATTATCTTGCTTCTGCCTTATATGTGGTTTTTTTGTTGTTTGTTTTTTTTTTATTTTTTTTTAATTTTGAATATTTTCCCATAGTTACATGCTTTGTGTTCTTTCCTTCTCCCCCAAACCTCCCCACCCTTCCATAGCCAACACACAATTCCACTGGGTTTTACATGTATCATTGATTAAGATCTAATTCCATATTATTGATAGTTGAACTAGGGTGATCGTTTAGCATCTCTTATATGTGTTTGAATATATCTATATATGTAAATTTTGTCTCCCTACTGTAATAGGCTTTTAAACTTATGCCTATTACACTACTGCTTAAAATATAAATTTCTTGAGGACAGGCCCCGCTTTGCTTTTAAATTTTCATTGCTTGACAGAAAGCCTGGCATAGAGGAAGTGATTAATAAAATGCTTGTTTGAAGGACTAATGTTGATTCAAGTGTATTTTTATTAATTTAGTAATTTATGGAACTAAAAAGTGTGTCCTGCCTTTACGATAAAGTACATACCTTTGACCTTTCCATACTTCAGGCTCCCTGACAAGAAGAGAGTCTGTGCTTGATTAAATTAGGTAAACTGGAAGCAAGTTAACTAGCATTGAAGGGGAATAATTATACTTTTTTTTTTTTTTGCATTGAAGGATCTCCATCCCAGAAGTTCACCTGTTTAAATCAAGCAATTATAGGTTGTTGTTTTCCTGGTGGTTTGCATAATGTATTTTATCAGTGGTTTGTAAACAGTTTGTCCCCAGTAGAATATAAACTCCTTAGGGGCAAATAAAGGGATGATTCTTTTTTTTTTCTTCTAAGGTTAATTTCCTTTTACCTTGTACATATTTTGCATAAATATTACCTATTTATATAAATTGTCACCCCCATTAGGATGTAAGCTCTTTGAAGTTAGGGACTAGTTTTGCCTATGTACTTAGTGGTTAATTGATAAATGCTCATTTGATTGATTCATTGATGTGATATATTTGCAAAGTGAAAATGAAGACTCCATGAAGCATGTTTTGGAAAACAAAATATTTATCGTATATCTATGGCTGGAATTATGGGTGGCATTTCAGGGAGAGAGAATGGTCAAGAAAAGCAGAAATCTGAAAGGCTATTCAAACTAAACAAAAAATATTTGGAGAAGTTTCAGGCTAAGTACCAAACAAGTCAATGCCACCTATTTTCTCTTCGTGACACATGGTCTTATGCTGATCACTGAGATGCTACGGCCTTGGCATCTAAGGATACCAGCCTCACATTCAGTCATAGTCTGCTCACTTCCATCCACTTCCACACAAATGTTGAGTCTTCCTTCTACACAATCTGCTGCTGACTCTTGGCACACACATTTATTTATCTGAGCTAGAAAACAGAAGAAAAAGTTAATCACAAATTGGAAGCATTTGTCTCCAAAAGGCACAAATTTGGTGATTTAGAAAATTGCTCCTGAACCAAACACCAGAGAATTAATGTTCCTTCACTCTGCCAAAGCGAAATGTGCAATGGGGATGATGCCAGTCCCTTTATTGGTTGGAACCCCATGCTGATTTTCTTCCCAGTTCTCTGCCATTCACATTCCAATCATGCTAGAAGAAGGAACCAGAACACTAGACTCACTTTTACCACCACACCTCATCTGTGAGATAAGATCCAAGAAAAATGAAGTTATAAAGGTCAAGAGGGATATGAGAAAGAAGTCAAGACATTTAGGGAAATTTCTACATTTTCCATGATGGTTCCAACCAGAGGCAGGTGACTGGAGTCTTCCTCTTGAAAGCTAATGGAGGGGGTAGCTAGATGGTTCAGTGGAATGAAAGCACCTCAGACAGTCCCTATCTATTTGACCCTGTCCAAATCACTTAACACCCATTGCTTATCTCTTACTACACTCCTGCCTTGGAACCAATACACAGTATTGATANAAATCTAAGATTGTCTTGCCTTTCTTTGCATCCTCATTGTTGGAAACATAGTAGGCACATACTAAATGCTTGGACACTGATTTATTAAGTTCCTACTATGTGCTAGGCACAACAAAAAGCCCAAAGTATACAATGACAAAAAACAAAAACTATCACTAGTCATCACTCTTATAATTATATTGTAACATGTCTTACCATCACATTTTTCCCATATGGAACATGAGCTACATGTTCTCTCGGCTAGAACAGGTAGAGAACAGCTCCTGCTATTAGTAAGTGTGTAACTACGCCCCATACACTCAAGTACATGTAGCTTGCAAACTGTCAAAGCTACAGTCCTTTTTGTTCTCTCATCTTGGGCACAAATATCCAAAGAAGGTCTGAAAAAAATGAAACAAATTTAAGCATTTCCACATATCAACAAGCATGTAGTAAATACTGTATCAGGCATGTTCCAGGCACTGTGCTCAGCTCAAGGGCCACAAAATACAAAGAATGGCTACCAAGAGGAGGAGGGGAAAAGGTTCTTATTAAGTGCTTAAATGGTGCAGTGCAAAGAATGCTAGACATGGAGTCAGGAAGAACTGAGTTCTAATCCAGCTTCAGATACTTAATTAGCTGTTTAACTCTGTGCAAGTCACTTTATCCTGTTTGCCTCAGTTTTCTTATCTGTCAAATGAGCTGGAGAAGGAAATGGCAAACCACTCCCAATATCTCTGCTAAGAAAACCCCAAGGGGGACCATGAAGAGTAAAACACAATTAAAATGATTAAAAATTATTATGCGTCATACATATACTTGAGATGCAAACACAAACAGAAAGGTCAATATCAACCCTCAAATTCTAATGGGAAAAGACAACAATTAAAAAGGAACTGAAAGAAAATGAGAAAGTAATTAGATTACTAGGGGAGAAGTAAAAAAGTCGGCAGGGTAAGGAGTAAAACAAGAAATGGTCCAAGTCTGGAATTCACCAATAGGAAGAGAGGGCTGCAGGGCAAAGGCATCTCCAAGGTGAAGAGACATTTATTATAAAACTCAGAATTACCTAGAACACTGAAAAGTTATGTAACCGGCCAGAGTGACCTGATCAAAGACTTAATATGTGTCAGATACAGAATTTGAACAAAGGTCTTCGTGACTCAGAAGCCAGCTCTATATTCCCTACCATGTTGTTTTTCTTATAGGTTCTTGAGCCCAAATTGCAGAATTTCCCTCCATAAAAGTCCCTGAGACTAGTCTAAACCAAATTTGATGGGTTAGGGTAATCTGTTTCTTGGGAAATGCTGTGCATCACAACACAAATAACAAAACATGGCAGCATCCCTATCAGCATAGACCTGAATGACTTTAAAAACTGAGATTTTAGAATACCCACAGGTCTATAAAATATATGCACCTTAATCACCCTGATGTTTCATCAATTAAATAGATACAATTCACAATCACACAGAATAGGAAGAAATCTTCACAGAGAATTCAGCTAAGCAAATATAAAAGGATTTTCTCCAAAATGGATACAAATACTTCCTAACTCCCAAAGATAACCCAAATAACTCCCACAAATCTAGACACTTTATTATTCAGTTGTTGAGATCTTCCTGGTAAAGATACTAGACTGGCTTACCATTTCCTTCTCCAGTTAATTGTTAAAATGAGGAAACTGAGGCAAAAGGGGTTGACTTGTCCAAGGTCGCAAGCTAATAAGTGTCTAAGACTGGATTTGAACTCGGGTCTTCCTGACTCCAGACCTAGGGATCTATTCACTTTGCCATTTACTTGCTTCTAGTTTAAAACACAAATAATCTAGATTCAGGCATGGTGTTGCCAATTTTTTTTTCTCCACAGCTTTGTCATTGCCATCTCTGAGACCTTCTAATGATGCAAGGATGTCACAGTACTAAATAACAGTTATTTTTAACAGCATTGACAACACGATAAAGAAATATCAGTTTAAGAATCAACCTGGTATTCAAAGGCCATATGAAAATATGCTATTAATATTAAAATACTTCTAGGGTTACATCTCACATCCTTCAGATTGGCAAAATTGACAAAAAAAAAAGGAAAATTCAAATGATGGAGGGGTAATGGGAAAAAAGATACATTAATGTACTATTGATAGAGTTATAAATTGGACCAGTCATTCTGGAAGACAATTTGAACTGTGTCCCCAAAAGTTATTAAGCTAGATATACTCTTTAACTAGTAATATCACTACTAGGTCCTTCCCTACAAAAGGTTTTTTAAAAGAGGAAAAGGATCCATGTGTACAAAATTATTTAAAGCACTTCTTTTTGTGGTGGCAAAGAATTGTAAACTAAGAGTGTACCTACCAATAGGGGAATGACTGAAAAAGTTATGGTATAGAATACTAATGTGATGTGAGAAATTATGAAAAGGATAGTTTCAGAGAAACCTGGGAAGACTTGTATGAACTGAAGCAGCGAGTGGTTAGTCTCCTTGTACACAGAGAGTTAGAAGCAAAATGAAGGGAAGAAGGAACATTGAAGTTACAGAAGTAGTCTATAGTGACAGGAACATGGGCAGCAGCAACAACAACAACAAAAAGAGCCTGACAACAAATAGAGATAAAAGGAGGCTGGGGGTCTTTAGTGTAGTTGTAAACAGACCTGTGACCCTCTCTCAATACCCTGTGAATAAAACTATTACAGGACAGCATAAGTAATAAATAGTAAGAATGATGACCATGAGTCAATATGAAAAGACCAAAGAACAGGATTCTCCATTAAAGAAATCAGGGAAGTATGTAATACTGTTTAGAGATATTTATATTCAAAACAACTGCTACAAAATAGTTTGGATATTTTCAGGGTCACCTTAAAAATTAATTTACATGGAGCATATTATTCCCTGACAAAGCTGGATAAATAAGGTATTTCATACAGGGTTATAAAAATGCTCAATTTGTTCATGAAACTGCAATTTCTAAAGCACTTCTCACACTCAAGGATATGGGAAGAGATTGAATTCATAGCTTGTATGTGTTTTAATTTAGCTCAAATACTTTCTTTTTCACCTGGAAACAAAATTCACTTCAAGTTCTTTGAATGATGGAAACAAATCTCGGTATCTATCCTTTAATCTATTTATTAAACATTAAATAGAACTACTCAGCTCTAATGAAAAGGCCAGGATTTTGCAAAGCTGCTTTGTTATCAGAATCTGAGTGTCATGTTGAAATTATATGAAAACTCACATCATGTCTATAAATAAAAGGCTACAGATAAACCAAATGAATTGAGAAGGGGGAGAGTCAGTAAAAAGCCAAATCAGTCAAAGCAAACTGTGATTAATGCTAAATGAAATTAGAACTGATATAATTTGGGGAAATACATTAAAGACTTCCATAACACTTAATTATATTAATATTATGTCAAGTTGTTAATATAATATTAATATGGCATATTTATAATATTAAGTATTAAATATTAAGCATGATAATTATATTAAGTATGATAATTATGTTATTACATATAGTATATAATTATGCACTATAATTACATATTATTAGACATAATATAAATGTTATAAATATTGTATGTAATATTATTATATGCTATATGTAATATAATAATATAATATAATTATGCTGATTGCATTAATTTTATTTAATTTAAAATCCAGTATGACATTTTGGATAGTTGTTGTTCAATTGTTTTAGGTCATGAATCCTTCATGGCTCTATTTGGAGTTTTCTTGGCAAAGATACTGGGTATTTTGCCATTTCCTTCTCTGGCTCATTTTACTGATGAGGAAACTGAGGCAAACAGTTAAGTGACTTGCTCGGGATTATACAGCTAGTAAGTGTCGAGGGCCAGATATGTTCTCAAAAAGATGAGTCTTCCTCACTCCAGGTCCAGCACTCTATCCATTGTGCTACCCAGCTGCCTGCCATTTTGAATCAAAATCAGAAAGACTGAAATTCAAATCCTGCCTCTTTTAACATACTGGCTATGTGTGAGAGACCCCTGGGGACATACCTACTATTTATATAGCACTTTACCTATATTATCTCATTTGATTCACTCAACAACCCTGTGAGGCAGGAGCTATTATTCTTATTTTGCAAATGGGGAAACTGAAACTGAGACATCTTAAGTGTCTTCTTCCAAGTCACATCGCTAGTTAGCATTTGTGGTAGGATTCACATTCGGATCTTTCTGGCTCCAAATTGAGTGCACTCTCCAAAGTGCCTCCAGTACTCTACACATCTCAGATTGCTGAGAAAGAACTGACCCATTCTGGTAAGAGGCAGTTTCTTCACTGAGAGATGCCTTTATGTCAGTGATCCATCCATGGATCCAGCCCCTATTCTTGGGATTTTCCCAGATGCGTATCTGGCATCACTAAATCAACTATTTGAAATTGGTTTTATATTTTCCATTGTCATGTGGTCAACTCATAATACTTATCAATTCTTAGAGCTAAAAAGAGCTATCTAGTCCAGTTATTTCAATCACTTGGTATCATAAGATTTAAGGCAACTTGAAGGAACCTTATTGATCATCTAGTTCAACTCCTTATTTTGCAAATAAGGAAAATGAGGATTTAATGAGTCATTTAAGACTTCACCAAGGTCAGAGAGGTAAAAACTAGAAGAAGCAGAATGTACACAACTGGGAAGTAAAAACTACCTAAAGTTGATTATATTCTACGCATACATGATTATTAAATACAGCATATATATTAAACAATTGTACCTATCTGTGTCCCCTGTCAATTTTCTGATTCTGGATCCCATAGACACTGAAGAGTTTGAATGGAGAGATGCATTAAGAGGTAGTCAGTTATGGTGAATTTGTCCCATTTGGGGTTTTTTTTTGGCAAAGATACGAGAGTGGTTTGTCATTTCCTTTTCCAACGCATTTTACAGATAAGGTAACTGATGTAAACAGGGTTAAGTGATTTATCCAGGATCACACAACTAAGAAGTATTTGAAATTTATGAAAATACATTGAGGTGTATTTATATATGTGCAATTTACATGTATTTACATGAAATGTAAAGTGTTTCACAAACCTCAAAGTGGCATAAAAATATCAGCAATCAATGTTACTAAGTGGACTTGTTCAGTGGTAGGAAAATGCATTAACATAAATAAATATGTGGTCCACTTCTCAATTCCATTTAGCAAATATGTACTGAGCACCTCCTATATGCAAGGCACCATGCTAGATATCTGATAATTATATTTCTCCTTACAAATTAATCAATTGACATTCTGCTTACAAAAATTTCTCTTGTGATTCAGTTCCCAAAACCTGATCACCCCCAGAAAAAGATAAAAATTAGAATGTGCAAAATTAATAAGTACCCATGTGCCCTTACCTGCAATTACCAATTGGGTCACCCTTGCCCAAAAGTCTTTAATGGTGTCTCCTTTCAAATAAATTATTTGTTCTTTATCCTGGTCTCCTAGGCTGCAACCTAACCTTCTAGCTTTCTGTACTAACTTTTACATATACTAATGTTGTCCAACTTTATCCTGAGTCTCTTTGAATCTTTGCCCCTATGATGCTCCCTCTCCTACCCAACGCTTAGAATAAACTCTCCAGTATCTATGATCTTTTTTACATGTTGAAATCCTTGTGATCCTTTAAAGCCTGACCATCAAATAAGTCATCACTTCCATGAAAACTTCCCTTTCGGAAGTAAACTTTTCTTGAAGCAGCAAAGTAGCAAGGTGAATACTGTTGGGCTTAGAGTTAAGACGATACGTTTTTGATCTTGCCTCAAACCTTGCTTTTACCTGTGTGACCCTGGACAAGTCACTAAGACTCTATTATATTCAATTTCTTGATCTGTAAGTTGGGAATAATAATAGTATCTATCTTCAAATGTCATTTTGTAGATCAAATGATATAACGCGTGCCTGATAGCAGCACACGTATAACCTATATCAGATTACCAGATGTCTCAAGGAGGGAGGGAGGGAATATGGATCACAAACTGTCAGAAAACAAATGTTAAAAATTATTTCTATATATAATTGAGAAATAATATAATAAATAATTACTGGGAAAAGAATGATATAACAAAGTCAAGGTATTTTGCAAACTTTGAAATATTGTATAGTCTTATTCTTATTCCTTGGAGAGGCTGCATGGAATAATGAATAAATCTGGACTTGATGTCAGGAAGCCTTGAATTTAGATGCTATGCTGAAGACATTTATTAGCTGTGTGATCCTAGATATGTCACTAGACCTTCTCAAATTTCATATCTTCCTGTGTTAAAATGGATATAGTATTAGCAACTGTTTCTCATGGTTGTTAGAAGGACCAAATGAGATTATGCATGTAAGGGAATTTATAAACACTATTATTTAAATGCCATCTCTTTTTCCTCATGGCTCTTGTATTCCTCCTATGTAATTGTTATAGATTTGTTCATACTTTAGTTCTCTGTGAATTTCTCTTACTTTCACTATATTTTTCTAAACTATTATTTCAACACTACCATCACCACCACCACTAATCACTGTCTTGCAAAGTACCTTGTCCACAGTAGGAATTTAATAAATATTGGTTGAATTTGATTAAATCATCTTTTTTGCTGTGTAAAATCTCTCAACTTTATATAAAACAAAGTTCAAGCTTTCCAGCTGGGTGACATTTTGTTTTAAAAATGATCATAAAAGCAACATAGAAAAGCCTTCATTCAATTTTCTATGACTTCTGTTTGATAGTTTACATCCCAAGGGAATTGCAGTCTTAATTATCCCTTAAGCCTCTAAACCCTCAGATGATCATTTTGTCATGTTGTCCCATTTTCCCAAGCAAGAGGTTGGCCAGCTACTTCTCAGTCATACTCACTTACCCAGATTTCATGAGGGCTTAATGCCTACTGACAGCTCTGGTGACCCGAGCAAACCCTGGCTGATCAGAGGATTGACCACACTGCAAAGTAAACAAGAACCAATAACTCTGCCCAGGCAGGCAAATCTGTCTTATCAAACACAGGCTGAGGTCTTCCCAATGTCATCTGACTTGACTGAAAGAAAGCCATTAGCGATGAACAGAGACACAGCTTACCCACATTCGTAAGGCATTTTACAGACACATCTAGAATTCTGCAGCTTCTCCCAGGGTTGGCATGATTGTGCTGGCAGTGGTTTCTCAGTGCCCTCTAAAGGGAAGCAAAACAGAGATTATCACTGGGTTAGGGAAAAAAGACTCAGTTTTGAATGAGGTTATCATTTGAAGGGCTGAAGTTAATTGGAAAAAAGTTCTGACACTGAAAGAGATTATGCATTGGAAAGCTCATTTTAAAGCTGCTCAAAATACTTGACCATTTGTACCTGGAGTCTGGCACATTCCCAGGGTCCCAGCCTCTTCCACATCGGAATTTGTATACCCTGAGCATACTGATACCCATTGCTCATGTGATAGGTTAAGTCACACACAGGGGTAGATCGCCTAGGATCTCTTATCAATAACTTTATTACTTAGAAGTACTATGGTTCATTTAATTCTATTACATGTGTCTTATGTCTAGGGATACTAAAAAAACTCATCAGGGACATTAGTTAGCCCATAATCTACTCAAAGACATTACAGGTGTCCTGAGGTGACCTGGGTTCAAAACCGTCTCTCATTTATTATATGCATGACTTTAGGCAACTCATTGCTTCAGTTTCCTCACTCATAAAATGAATGATTTCGACTAGATAGCCTTTATGGTCCTTTCCATTTATAAGTCTATAATATGTGACTTGATTCCATTAGTAGTCAAGCTCTAATCCTGGTGAGTCTGTTCCTCATTCGTAAAAAGAGATGTTTGGACAATTATGACCCTCAAGGTCTAATAGCAATATCAGCAAAACCCTCATGACCCAGAGCATGGACTTAGAATAATTTTTGCAGCAGTTGAAAAATGATGATGGGGGCAGCTGGATTGCTCAGTGGATTGAGTATCAGGCCTAGAGTTGGGAGATCCTAGGTTCAAATATGGCCTCAGACCCTTCCTAGCTGTGTGAACCTGGGAAAGTCACTTAACCCCCATTGCCTAGCCCTTACTGCTCTTCTGACTTAGAACCAATACATGGGGGAGGGGCGGTTTGAAGGGAGTGGAGAAGGGGAAAGTAAAAACATAAATCATGTAACCATGGAAATTTTTTCTAAAAAATTTTAAAAAAAATTAAATTAAAAAAAAACAATACATAGTAGTGATTCTAAGACAGAAGGTAAGGGTTTTAGAAAGAAAGGAAGGAAGGAAGGAAGGAAGGAAGGAAGGAAGGAAGGAAGGAAGGAAGGAAGGAAGGAAGAAAGAAAGAAAGGAAGGAAGGAAGGAGTAATCTGAGATAAGATTAGAATGGGTAGCATCGCATCAGACTTCTGGAAAACTTAAGTGCCAGTCAATTAGGAAGCCACTGAAGGTTTCTGAATAGGGGGATAACATGAAAACCTTTGAAGATTATTCTGGCAGTAGCGTAAGGAATGAATCAGAGGGAGGAATATGTGGAGACAGAAAGACCTCTTAGGAGGTGGCTGCAATGCTACATGCTGATGGTAATAAGGTTACATACTGGGGTAGTAGCATTAGAAGCAGATGGAAGAAGACAAATGAATGGGATATTTTGGAGGAAGAATTGACAGAATGTAGCAACTGATTAGATAGAAGAGCTGATTATGGGGATGTAGCTAGAAACAGCACTAAGGTTTCTAAATGGGGAAGATCGCTGGATGGCAGTGTCACTGACAGAAAGTCAACAAGGCCAGGCTTAAGGAAAAAGATAATGATCTTGGTTTATGGTGTAACAAGTTTCAGATGCTAGCAGTACATTCTGGGGGGTATATCTTGCAGACAGAGATTTAAGCCTGGAACTCTAATGATGGGTCAAAGCCGGATATAGAATACACAGAGGTAATAGTTGAAACTGAAATTATTTCCAATATGTTGGGACTCGGTCCTTCATTGCCTTTGATATTGCATCACCTCTGGCATGGGTCTTTGCTTCACATAATACTTTGCATATAATTTGCTTTGCATTATACATATATATTCTCATCTTTTTCATGTCATTTCTAACTTATCCTGGAGCACAACAGGAACTATGATTTTTAAGCATCCAAATGCCATAGTGAGGATAGATTTCTGGATTTAGAGTCAGGAAGACCTAAATTAAATCTGAAATAAGGAACTTCTGGGACAAGATGGAGGATATCTTGAGTGACAGGAACATCGGTTGAAGACCTTGGAATGTGCCCAGGGTGGCGTGAGCCAGAACCAAAAGACAGTTGGAACCACCCAATAAATACCCAAGGACAACAGCAAACTGGGTCTCATTTTTGAGAATTCTTGGGAGGAGGGTGGATTGGAGGGAGGGTAGGCCCTAGACTTGCAATCCAGCATCCATATCTGAGTGCCAAAGGAAATAAATTGCCTTTTAATTAATAGAGCTAGGAGAGACATCACCACACCCAACAAGAAGAACATCACTAACCTTCCTTATCCTTCGGTTTGTGCCACGGCCAGGCTAAGCCAGGGATTCAGAGAGGGAGAAGAAAGCTCCAGCCTATTATCAAATCTATCATACATTTGATTCAGTTCACCTTTGTTTATTTAGTTTAACTTAATATTTCCCAAACCCTTTATCCTATTTCCTTGTTTCTAACCCTTATAGATAGTAAATAAATCCAGTTACAGTTCAATCAAATTGGTGTTCCTTTCCTAATTGGTGAATCATCTACAGCTGATTAGGAAAGGGATTTATAAACTGCAGTCAGAATAGTGTTTATGTAGGGAGCATATCCATACCAGCCCAAACCAACCCTTTACCATCAAATCTAACCCCAACTCAGGCTAGAGGAGTTGTTAAACACTTATACAACTCCCATTAGATTCCTAATTTGGGCACTGTTGTGAGGCAGAGGCTTGGCTAAGCTGATCTCCACAGGCTTGGGGTCACTGACACATTGAATAACCACCTGGCAAACACTTCACCCACTAGCCCAGATTCATCCAGTGCCTGTGATTTCCAGTGCCTACTTGGCAGACTCAGTCAACAGAGCCTGTCAGGCCAAGTGACATTTAGTAGCCTTCTTATTACCAATCTGCCTCCAATTTCCCCACAACAAATCTCAGATACTTATTAGCTGTGTGTGGCCCTGGGAGATGTTCCCTCAATTGCGCAATAAGACTTTAAATAGTACATACCTCACAATGACAAAGTTATTGTAAGGATCAGATAAAAGTAAATAAAAGAAGAACATCTAAGTGGTTCAGTAAATAGTCAGGCCTAGAAAAAGGAGGTTCTGGTTCCAAATCTGGTCTCAGACACTTCCTAGCTGTGTGACCCTAGGCAAGTGTGTTAATGAGATTAAATCTATGCTGCCCATTTTTAGATTTCATCACCAAAGGTGAAAACATCTCCATTTAACTGACAAGTTGGGAGGTCTGTAACCCACGTGTGCTAGAGTGAGTGACAAATCAGAATTTACTGACTGCCTCCTGGGCAGTTCTAAGAAAAGTATCTGTTGTGACTGGACACATAAACTAAGAGGAAAGCATAGGAAGTGAAGCAAAAGAGGACCCTTTAAAAAGAGAGCTGAGGGCAGCTGGGTAGCTCAGTGGATTGAGAGCCAGGCCTAGAGACAGGAGGTCCTAGGTTCAAATCCAGCCTCAGACACTTCCCAGCTGTGTGACCCTGGGCAAGTCACTTGACCCCCATTGCCTACCCTTACCAATCTTCCACCTATAAGTCAATACACAGAAGTTAAGGGTTTAAAATTAAAAATAATAATAATAATAATAAAAAGAGAGCTGAATGAGCTCAGCAGCTCTCTTCTGGTTCATGAATTGGACCTGAAGGGGCTCTTCTGGTTCTTGCTTGGACTTGGAGGAGCTCTGAAGCTGATGAGACTGTTCGTAAATCTTTCCTTTGGAATTTCACGTGGTGAGTGTAAAGACTGAATCTTCCTGAACTTCTCTTAAGGAACTTCCCTTTCAAAAGGGACTCTGTGACTGAAGCTTTTGCTTCATATGTTTCCAGGGCCTTCGGGCCTCAGCCCTTAGCTCAAGGTTTGGCCTCTTTCCAATTGAGGACTAGTTATATCTGCTTGGGTTAAACCAAGGACCTAAGCGAATTATTTAGTTTGTCAGTTTAATTATCTTACCTTATCCTCTCTCTAAATTTCTTACTTTCTCTCTCTCTTCTCATTTGTAAATAAATTTCCATAAAAGTCATTTTGACTTGAGGTTATTCTTTAATTGGGAATTGGGAATTATTCAATTCCCTGGTGACCTAACCTTTTAATATATTCAACCAAAAAACCCCTTTTTACCCCTTACACAAGTCACTTAACCCCTATTGCCAATCTACAGAACTGATTTTAAGACAGAAGGTAAAGGGTTTGTTTTTTTAAGTAAATAAAAGATGTAAGTGCTTGAAAGCCTTAAAAGGGCATATAAATGTTACCTAATTTTATTGATTTCATAGATTCATATTCATAGATTGATAGAATAATTTTGTATAATTTTGACTTACATTTTCTATTTTTTTCTGGTGTCCTCCTTCCCTTTTCATCCTTAGATATTCTTGGTGTGATTTGGTTTTGGTCTTTTACTGGACTAAATTTTTTTCTTTAATCTTTTCTTGATATTTCATGAGACAATCCTGATCAAAATCTTCTACCATCCTGTTCCATAAAGATTTTTTAAATGAATTTAAATTCCTCACCAGTATTGACTTTGATCACCATATTTCTCTTTCAGGACAGAGATGGTTGGTTGGCATCCTTCGCACCGGAAGAGAACTGAAATGACATCATTGGTAATGTCTTTTGACATCCACATAAATTGGATTTAAGTGAGGCAGAGTTTCACAAAATTGTAAGCCTCACTCTCTCCTCTAGAGTCATCAAAGTCCAGTGGCAAGATAAGAGTCAAGAAGACTGGTGATGGTTCCAGATGCAATGGATTATCTTGGCATCTTCAATATCTGACCAAGCTCTAAGTGCTCCAGAGTGCCTGTTTCTGACACCTTCATGGCCAATGGAACAAACTGTTCTCATCCATTCCTTCTGCTGAGGGAAGTCTTCACATGTTTGCGATAGACAACCCCTAACTCATCAATGGATTTTAGACCTATCCATTACCCTCTAACTAATTTAGCCTTTCTACCAATATGGTTTTCCTGCATTTGACCACTGTGCATGCCACAGATTCTTGGCTACAGGTAAAAGCTGAGTGGCAGGTGGACACCAAAGGTGGACAAGCAATCCTGGAAAGGTCTCAGCAAGCTCTCACACCAGAAGTACTAGTCTTCTAGATGTATAGATTTTAAAAGACTTTACTATCAGTGCTTCTACTTCTCCTCTTAATCAGTTCTATACCCTGTATAATCTTGTTTCTGACCACATCATTCAATTGAAATTGCTCTCTACAAAGTTACAAGTAATGTCATAATTTCCAAAATTAAAGGATTTCTCAAGCTTCATCCTTCATAGCCTCTCAACAGATTCTGAGAGCCTCCAACACTGTTGATTATTCTCTTCCTTGGAATTCTTTCTCCTCTCTTGAGTTTTTTTATGATACTGCTAGGCTATTGCATATCTGACATCTGACAGCTAGCTCTTGGGAGGAAAACTTTACACATGACATACTTTTAAATTTAATCTGCAAATGAAAGGAGCAGAACCAGGAGAACATTGTACACAGAGGTTGATACACTGTGGTAAAATCGAATGTAATGGACTTATGACAGCAAATGAAAGTAATAAATATTGGAGGGGATGTGGCAAAATTGGGACACTAATGCATTGCTGGTGGAGTTGTGAATTGATCCAACCATTCTGGAAGGCAAATTGGAATTATGTCCAAAGGACTTTAAAAGACTGCCTACCCTTTGATCCAACCATACTATTGCTGGGTTTGTACCCCAAAGAGATAATAAGGAAAAAGACGTGAACAAAAATATTTATAGTCACGTTCTTTGTGGTGGCAAAAAAATTGGAAAATGAGGGAATGCTCTTCGAGTGGGGAATGGCTGAACAAGTTGTGGTATCTGTTGGTGATGGAATACTATTGTGCTGAAAAGAATAATGAACTGGAGGAATTCCACGTGAACTGGAACAACCTCCAGGAATTGATGCAGAGCAAAAGGTGCACAACCAGGAGAATGTTGTACACAGAGACTGATACACTGTGGCACAATCAAACATAATAGACTTTTCTACTAGCAGCAATGCAATGATCCAGGACAATTCTGAGGGACTTATGAAAAAGAACACTATCCACATCCAGAGAAAGAACTGTGGGAAAAGAAACAAATAAGAAAAACATATGCTTGATCACATGGTTCATTGGGGATATGATTGGTGATATAGACTCTAAATGATCACTATTGCAAACTTTAATAATATGGAAATAGGTCTTGATCAATGATACATGTAAAACCCATTGGAATTGCTCAGTACTGATACAGTATTTACTACATGCTTGTTGATATGTGGAAATGCTTAAATTTGTTTCATTTTTTTCAGACCTTCTTTGGATATTTGTGCCCAAGATGAGAGAACAAAAAGGACTGTAGCTTTGACAGTTTGCAAGCTACATGTACTTGAGTGTATGGGGCGTAGTTACACACTTACTAATAGCAGGAGCTGTTCTCTACCTGTTCTAGCCGAGAGAACATGTACCTCATGTTCCATATGGGAAAAATGTGATGGTAAGACATGTTACAATATAATTATAAGAGTGATGACTAGTGATAGTTTTTGTTTTTTGTCATTGTATACTTTGGGCTTTTTGTTGTGCCTAGCATATAGTAGGAACTTAACTTGCTCATTGGCTATGGGAAGGAGGAGAGAGGAGGGGAGGGAAAGAACATGAATCATGTAACCAAGGGGAAATATTCCTAATTAATTAATTAACTAATTAATTAATTGAATTTTTTTAAAGGCAGAGGAAGGACCTATATGTACAAAAATATTTAAAGAAAAAATAGTCCTTGTTTTTATTGAACATTAGGTTACTATGACCTTTAACTGTATTCAGTAAACCCAAAGATCTAAGCTTTGTAGGGAAGAACTCACTATTTGACAAAAACTACTGGGAAAACTGGAAAATAGTATGATAGAAAACTAGACACAGACCAATACCACACACAATATACCAAGATAAAGTCAAAATGGATATATGATTTAGAAATAGAGTGACATTATAAATAAATTAGGAGAACATGGAAGACTATCTGTCAGACTTGTAGATAATGAAAGAATCTATGGCCAAACAAGATGTTGATAACATTACAAAAATGAAATGGATAATTTTGATTACACAAAATTAAATAAAACCAATATAATCAAGATTAGAAACTTAATATAATAACTTAATATAATCAAGATTAGAAAACTGTTGCCAGCCTGTGAGACCTCAGAGCAAAGGACATCTCGCATCCTGATTTTCCCTGGGATCCTGTGTGGTGTGGCATCCAGCAAAAAGGACAAGATCTACAGAGCCAACGGAGGAGGAGAAGTTTGAGTTCTGGTGGACAGTGCTTCAAGCAAAACCCTCACTACTTGGTTCCTGAGACAACTTTAGCTCCTGATGATCCAGAGATCATCAGTGGATTGCAGTGAGAATCCCAAAGCCACAAAGCCCTAGCTGTACTCAAGCCTGGCAGGTTCCAGGTCTGAGGCAGAAACCCAGAGACTCCATTTACAGCTCCTTGGGTCCTGTTTGTTTAGATCACTAAATTAGTGTAGTAATAAGTCCTTTCCTTTCCCTGTGGGTTTTGTCATTAGATTTAAGGTTTTAGAGTAGACATCCCTATCCCACCTTTAGTCGTTCCTAAATAAACCCAGTTACATCCTGTTACCTTGTCTGTTGAATTCAAGGCCTCTGGCCAGAGTGACAGTTGGCTGTTATTTGTCAGTTAGGAGTAGCTTAGCTGTACAAGTCTTCAATGTCCAAGTCTAATCTCTCATAAATCCCAGAGTGTGATCCCACAAACCACTTAGTTTATTTATAATATCCCTGGTGACCCCATTACCTTACATATATTTTCTACAAAGGGAAACAAAAATCGGAGGGGTGAGATTTACAACAAGTATGTCTGACAAAGGTCTCATTTCATATATAAAGAATAGAGTCAAATTTATAAAAATGTAAAGCATTCCCCAATTGACAAATGATCAAAGGATATAAAAAGGAAATTCTCAGATAAAGAAATGAAAACTATCTTTAGTCATATGAAAAAGGCTCCAAATCACTATTGATTAGATAAATGCTAATTAAAACAACTCTGAGATACCACCTCATACCTCTCAGATTGGTTAATTACCAAAAAGGGAAATGATAAATATAGGAAGGATATAGAAAAATTGAGACACTAATGCACTGCTAATGGAACTGTTAAATGATATAACCATTCTGGAAAGCAATATGGAACCATTCCCAAAAGACCATAAAATCATGCACATGCTTTGTCCCAGTAATACCAGAAATATAGTATGGTGCTCAATTATGAAGTACTAAACTATTATCAGCAAAGAAAGATTCCAAGATAACCCCAACGGGCTCATGAAAAATGCTATCCAGTAAGATGGCAGAGTGAACCAGAATTGTTCTATGTGACCATGAGAATCCTTTCCAACCAAGATTAAAGTATCACCACAAAACGATAGGCAGAGAACATCTGGGGCACTGGGGTGAAAGGAGAGCAGAGCCAGCAAGAGACAGCAAGGAGGGAAGAGCAAGCCACACACACCCATCTCACATCTGCTGTCATAGGTTCAGAACCTGAGCCTAAGATGACAGTCAGACCCTAAGATCCTGTCTGGGCAAATAGTGGTCCAAACAAACCCACACCCCTTGAAATTTCAAACCTGTGGAGAAGTCCAGTCACAGCCCAAAGAAGTTTGGACTGAAGTGGGCTAATCTTTGTGGTCCCAGAATGAAGCCAGGAATTCCAGTCTGGGCTTGGGATGAGGACATAGTTCATACTTTGGGGTGAGGACACAGTTCATAGGGGTGCCCCCCCATATCTTGTTGTCCAAAACTAAAGATGGAGCTCCAGGACAAGGCAATCAAGGGTGTGCCTGATTGGATCAAGTATACAAGGAGACCAAAAAGTTGAGCCTAACCCTGGGGTAAGAATTTGATCAGAGGAGCAGCTGGGTAGCTCAGTGGATTGAGAGTCAGGCCTAGAGATGGCAGTCCTAAATTCAAATCCGGCCTCAGACACTTCCCAGCTGTGTGACCCTGGGCAAGTCACTTAGCTCCCATTGCCTAGCCCTTACCACTCTTCCACCTATGATCCAATGCACAGAAGTTAAGGTTTAAAAAAAAAAAAAAATTTGATCAGACCCTGACCTGATCAAGTTCTGAGTGAAAGCAAAAGATTATGCACAAGCCTAAGGCAAGTCCTTAAGCCACCAGCATCTCAAGAGTCAATTGAATCAGCAGGGGGAGGGGGCTCTTAGAGCTCTCAGCCCTCAGACCATTATATCAGCCTTCAAGAACTGAAACTGGTAAAAACCCAGAAAATAAGTTAAAAATAGCATCAAGAAAGGATTGAAGTTTAAGAAAGATGCTATCCACATCCAAAGAAGGAACTGTTGGAGTCTGATTGCAATGCAAAGCATGCCATTTTTTCACTTCATTTGCTTCATGAGTTTTTTATTGTATGTGTAATATGTATCTTCTGTCACAGCATGAGTAATACAGAAATATACATTGCCTAACAGCACTGGTATAACCTAAATGAAACTACCTCCTTGGAGTCTTAGGGAAAGGAAGGAGGGAGAGAATCTGAATTGTAAATTGTCAAATAACAATTGTCAAAAAACTGTTTCTACATGTAATTGAAAAAATAAAACTTTTTTAATAAGAAATGGTCTTTGTAAATGATATACACAGAAATACTACCCACATACAAAGAAGGCTTGAGATGACTTTTAATAGCATTAGCAATTTAGGAGTAAACATTAGTGATGAGATAACATAAACTGGTATATGATTGGACCACTTAGCACACTCTGCTTTAGAAATGAGAATTTTCAATACGAATGAAAAAGAAAACTCAATAATTGGTAGTAACAAATTGTCTCCATTTTCTTTTTTTTAAACATTTTAAATTTTAAAATTAAAGCTGAAAAGTGTTTTAATTAAAAGACTTGGGGGGGTGAAGAAAAAGAAATGGTTAGCATAAATATTTCCCAAAACTTTGATTGCAAATCTATACTCAATTGTAAATATTTAGATTTGGACATAGTTTAAATTCAGTGAGCCAATAACTGATCTTTTGTGGTGAAGGAAAATAAATGTATAAATTCAGCTGTGAGTTATGTGAGTTGAGCATCAGTAAAGGCAATAAATAAATTAATTTTTTAAAGATTTTTGCTTTCTGAAGAGTCAGAGTCAAAAAAATCAAAACAAAAAAAGGTCTTTGTTTTCTTTATGTTATTGGTCATCCCCTCTACCCCCCGCCAAAAAAAAGAGTGCTATCATAGCCCATTTAGAAATTTGGGTTTTTTTGGTATTTCCTGAAATATAGTATCATTCAGGGTATCATAATATTTAAAACTGCTAATTCAAAATCAAATTTCCTCTAATCAAGCCAAGACCTCAAACCTATCAGAACTATATAAAGCACGAGGCTAATCAAAGGCTGAATATCTTGTCATTTTTCAGTTAGTTGGGTTTAAAAAAAACAATCAATCATATTGGTCCCTAAAAATATATACTTTTAAGGGGAGAGTGAAGGAAGGAAGACAATTTGAATTTAATAATTTTGGAAAATTTTGAAATGTTGAAAAGTTGTTATTATGTGTAATTTGGAAAACAATGTATCTTTGAATAAAAAAATATATATATCATTATTGCCCAGATAATTTTCTCTTGAGTGGGAGAAATATCATCCAAAGTATTTTTTGAGCAAGTTACAAAGTGCCTGAAAACAGACATTTTAGAAAACAAATATGCAATCTCCTTTCAGAACAAAAGTATGACCTCATCAGCACTATATTGTCTCTCTTCCTTTTAGAAATTTTTATCCAGATGGATTATTTTAAATATCCCAAATAAATCCATGGTTATTCTGGCTTCAGCACATATGCGAAATAAACTATTCTCCATTAACAATGGTCTTTGACATCTAAAGAGGACACCATAATTTGTCCTGAAGAGGATTCAGTCTGTCTAGCACTTCTACCTTTCCAGTTCTTCAGTATTTTAATTTCATGACCAAGGTCCACACATAACATAGTTTTTTGCAGTCCTTCCTTTTCCAAACACAATCTGAGTCCACATGAAAATGTCAGTTAGTAAAATGGCCTTTTCCCATAGAATATAAGCTTCCTGCTTCATTTTTGTCTTTATATATCGAGCACCTATCACATACACTGGAATTTTAACAAATGTTGACTTGAATTGAATCTAGCCCTACAGAGTGATAATGGAATAAATTAAGTCTTGGAGAAAAAACACGGACAAAAATGATAACCATTTATAGTCAAACTTAATAAAAGCTTATTAATTGAATATGTAAAGGAGGCAGTGGTAATTTGGTTTTCTCTGCCTATCTACAAAACTATGTTATTTTAATTTCATTTCCGTTTTCAAAGGAAAGAAGACCAAGGAGTTGTTTTTTTCTCAACCGAATTCATCTTTTCTCAGCTATCTTTGACCTTTCTGATTCTCAGTTTCTTCACCTGTAAAATGGAGGTAGTGGAGAGAATTTGTACAATATGATCTCTATGTGTCACATGATCCCTTCCAGCTCTCAAACCCTAGGATTTATATTAAGAAATAGTTTGGGGGAAGCTAGGTGGCACAGTGAATAGAGCACCAAGTCTGGAGTCAGGAAGATCTGAGTTCAAATTTGACCTGGGACACTTCCTAGCTGTGTAAACCAGGGCAAAGTACCTAGCCTTTGCCACTCTTCTGTCTTAGAAATGAAACTAATGCAGAAGGCAAAGGTTTAAAAATAACAAAAAGAAATACTTTGACTTTTCTAAGTGCCTTCCCATCTGTGAAATCCACTATAAAGAAGAGTTCAGTTTGTTAATGGTACAGAATTCTAGGCTCCTTATTCAACATGTTCAAGAACAGCATCATTGAACACGGCTGTCTTTTCCTTCTTGAATTTCTCTTTTGCAGTTTTCAGTGTATCTGTGACTTAATTTGCAATTTCGATAATGTCAGCAAATAAAATAAGAAGCACCAGAGAAAGAAAAATGGGACTTTGACATCGATTGCCATCTGGACCTTGCATATAATTAAAAGGAGAAAAAGCTCCAAGAATCTCAAAGTCCTCCTTTCAAAAATCCCATTCCCCTCTGTTTCTCTGCGGTTTTCAAAGTATTCATGCTCATGTTTCATGAGACATTTGTAGGCATAGGATTTTGTCTCCCCAGAGTTGTTCCACCTTTCCATAACTTCAAAATTTGGATATACCTCTATCTCATGTTATGGTGCCCTAGGTGCAAATTTCACCTTCAGAAGTGCAAAAAGTGACCAAAGTTAAGGCAGTTTGCACATGAACCAAAATATATACATAGAAGAGACTCCTCCTGCTTTAAAGGTGCTAGTCACATAAACTTCTACAGGGTTTTATATTTTCCCTCTGTGTCCCCAGCATCCAGCACAAGACCTGGCACATAGTAGGACCTTAATTCGTTTGTTGAACATAGTTGCTGGATTAGAATAACTGAAAACATTGAGGAACTTACTTTTTAATCTGCAATGGGAATTCATATCAGGCCACCACTTTAGACTAGAGCCACATGAGAATAGAGATGGGCCTTCCAATACCATGCCTCCTGAGCAGACCAAGGTCACCTTCTCTCCAACCTCATAGAAAGGTTTCTGGGGATCACTTTGAAGACCTCTTTCCAAGGCAGGCAAGACACAACCTATTTCTAAAAAGAACATAAAGTTGCAGGACGTAAGGATCTTTAAATTTCCAAACTATCATAGCCCTGTTTACATGGATATTTTTTATTTGTTCTTGCTCATAAGTGAAGGAGGGAGTAGGAATGGGAAACTCACTAAAGAACTTTCCAAAAAACTAAGACGTGTTCTTCCGTTGGAAGTAAAATAAAAACTAAATTACTAAAACTGATGAATGCAAAGAGACCTAGAAGTCAACCTACCATAAAAGGCAAAATTAGCTGAGCCTTAACTCTACCTGAGTGATCTCACACAGAGATTTTTTCCTAATGTCATGTTCTGGTATATTTGCAGAAGATTAACATAACTCTAGTCTCTGGAAATTTTCAGCCAATAATTTTATCATCCTAATTCTCAGAATCATCAAGTATTCATTTTCTTCTATCTCCTCCCTATGATCTACTTACTTACCACTGTTAGCTCAGGTTCTCGAGTTGAAAATATATCACATAAAGAGAAAATACATACTACATAAAGTATGAAAAAGAATGAAAAGACCATCAGAAAATTTTGATGGACCATTAATAGTCATTGGGCCATTGTTTGGGAAACTTAGCTCTATTTTTATATTTTCTTGATAGAACTAATATCTCATACCTCATGCATTTCATTGCCTGGGATTTTCAACAAAAGTTATTGACCAACTCACTAAAAGATTATTTTGCTACTTTCTTTCCTGACTATGTGAAACAGCTAGCTGCTGCAACACAGCTAAGATAGAACCCAAAGCAGAGACTGGAGGAGTATTCTAAAAAATTAAAGAATTCTCTGAGAATTCAGTTGTCACTAACTAATATTTATGTAGCACTTTAAGATTTGCAAAGTGCTTTATAAGTATTATCTCATTTTTATCCTCTCAATAGTCCTATAAGTAAGTATTATAATTATTTTCATTTTATGGAGAAAAAACACTTCAATTCATACAACTGGTAATTAAGGAAAGATTCAAACTCAGATCTTGTTAACTGCAAGTCCAGCACTTTAACTACTCATCCACTAGCAGCATTCGCTGTAATGCAGAACAGCTCCAAGAAGATTACTCAGATTAGTTCTGAACTTGGGAAAAGACCACTTCAGTTTCCCAAGTAAATGATGTCAGAACCCAAAATATGGAGCCACTTATCCCAAGTACACTCTTTTCAACCTGCCCCCAAATCCAATTTCCAAATTTAAGTAGGATATTATAATTAAGAGTACATACTCTGGCAATGCTTTTCCCCAATAAGCCAAGTTAAATCTTCTCCACATTTGGCAACAGGATCCCCAACAAGAGCATATCCTTCCTGGCATGAATAAACCACAGTTCTTCCAACTGGGAATGATGAGCCTGTATCCTGAACAAAGTGAAGAAAACTTCAAAAATGAAGCAGAGGGTTGTAGGTAGGATGAGGAAGGGGAAGATAATCATGTTTTTAAGGAGAAGATGTCTTCTCTCTATATTGTAGATATACACACATTAGGTACATAATGCCCATATATGTATGTCATATATGTGTATGTGTTTATATGATGAATACAAGAAAGCTATAGCAGGTTTCCAATAAAGCCTTATGTGCAAGAATTGGCATAAATATCATGCAGAAAATGTATAATAGGAAAAAGAGAAGAATTAGTCATATAGTAAGAAGGAAGAGAAAAAGAGAAAAGAACAAATATTTATTAAGTGTCTACTGTGTGCGAGGCACTGTGCTAAGCATTTTACAACATGATCTCTTTTGACTCACAACAATCCTGAGTAGTAAGTGTTAGTATTATCCCCATTTTTACAGCTGAAGAAACTGAGGCAGACAGATGTTAGATGATTTCCCCAGAGTCACAGAGAAACCTACTAAAGTGTCTAAGATTAAATTTGAACTCGTATCTTCCTGATTCTAGGCCCATGACTCTACTCATTGTGTCATCTAGTAGTCTCTGTAGCTAGAGTATAGGAAAAGCAAGAGTGAGAGATGCAAAAATGGCCTAGAGGAAGACCTTGAGCATCTATAATGAAAGATCTATGAAAAAACATGGGCAAGAATCATTGAAGGTAAGATGATGTGGATGGATTGGTTCCTGGCACTGATCTAGGTTGCATCTATATCAATCACAACACCATTTAATTGTTAAATGATAAGATGTTAGCAATACTTACTTTGGCAACACTGTAGATACAATGAGAATTAAGTTAGACTGAGATCTCATTAATAGGGTTCCTGAAAAGTCAAAGCTTCTGGTTTAATGTGAACCAAAAGCAGAGAGAGCAAATTCTCATGTTGTCAAATACCCAGGAAGTATGTCCACTCAAACTACTCACAGCACCTTTCCCAAATTTAACTACAAAAATGTCTTATGTACAGCTCACAGTCCACTAGCTAAACGACTCCTAGTCCAATGAATTTCCTTGGGTAGTATAACCAGAATGGATTGCCTTGCTGATATTTTCCTGGGGAGAAACTCATTCCTTATACTAAGGATGTATAAGTTTCTACATCTCCAAATCTTATTGTAACTTTACAGTTTGAGTGGCATGACTTCTGACATACATATTTCAAATGAGGGGAGGAGAGAACAGAGGATAGTTTTGATACTCTTTACTATACATTAGAACAAAAGCTCCTTGAAGGTAGGGGTCGTCCTCATTTTTACTTTGCATCCCCAGAGTTTAGCACTGAGTTAATCACAAGCTTAATAAATGCTTTTTGCAAGAAAAGTCACAAATCAGTTAAAGAAGCAGAAAATATGGCAGCAAGAAAGAAAGGAAATCAGAAGGAATGATGCATATTAAGTTTCTGAGATCCTTTCTCTAAAAGAAATGAATTTAGAGATTTTCTGGCATAGTAAAACTTTCATAAATGGAAGTCAGAGTAAAAAGATTTTTGTGACTTCTGATGAGTTATTTAGCCTCCTGAACTTTGATTTTCTCACCTGTAAAAGTAGGTTAAATTACATGATCTCCTGGCCTCAGACACTTCCCAGCTGTGTGACCCTGGGCAAGTCACTTGACCCCCATTGCCCACCCTTACCACTCTTCCACCAAGGAGCCAATACACAGAAGTTAGGGGTTAAAAAAAAATTACATGATCTCCAAGGCCTTATTCGTCTCAAAAAAAATCTATGATTCTATGAGACTTAACAATAGCTAACGTAGCATAACAGAGCATAAAAAAGGCTCAAAGTAAAGAAAACAATGAAAACCTACTTGAACAAACCCATTTTCCAAGTGAGGTGGTGGTGAGCAAGAAGCTGTGGAGACCCCAGACATATCAAAACAATGCGGTTCTATCAAGCTACAAAGCAAAACAGAAAAGGCTTTTATTATTTAGATAACTGAAGATATTTTGTGCATTATTATATATATTGATGCATTCTTTCGTTCGCATGTTAAAAGAATATGTTTATATAGTTACATTAATCTAGTGATGAACAGGACAAAATTATGATACAATTAAAAAGAGATTTCAAGCAGCTAAATCAAGAAGATTTATCAGATTAGTCCCTTCCAGACTCAAATGTACCAAAAAAAAATTATAGTAGGTTTTTTCTTGTTTTTGTTTTTGGTGGCGAAAAAAAAAACTAGAAGCTAACAAGGTCCTATCAATGGCTGAACAAATATATTTATATGAAGTATATGGATTTAAAGGATGAAAGGGATAGTTTTAGAGAAGACATGTACGAACTGATGAAGAGTTAAGTAAGCAGAACCAGGAGAACAATTTATACTTTAGCAACAGCATTGTAAAGACAAACAACTTTAAAACACTTTAAAACGTAATAATTCTGATCAACAAAGAACAATCACAATTCTAGATTAACCACCTGACAAAAAGATCATAGGCTCATTGTGCATTTTTTTAATATGACCAAATATAGAAAATATTTTTTGCTTGACTGCATATTTGTTACACTGGTTTTGATTGGGTTTTTTTTCCAATGAGACATGGTAAATAGAGAAATAGATTTTGTTAAAATTGAAAAATGTCATTAAATTTTAAAAATAAATAAAATGTACCACAACTTACAACATCACTTACAACTCTGAGATTCAGTTGTTCTGTGATTGAATCAAGGTAATAAGTAGTAAAGCAATCTAGTGCCTCATCATCAACTAACCCAACTCCTGGCACAATTTCTACAAAATTGAAATTTCAATATTTTGATGAATCTGTGATGTCATTCTGTGGGTATTAATTCAAATAAGAACCAGTGGTATCCTTCTCATCATGTGCAATTCTTATTTATAGCCTCCTATAAATCCTTCATCAACAGACAATCTACCCAATATCCAGATGACCTTCCTCTGGGTCTTGTTTCTCCATTAGAAAATGAGATCCTTGAGGGCTGGGATTATTTTTGCCCTTTTTTGTATCACTAAGAGTAGATAGGTGGCACAATGGATAGAGTGCCAGGCCTAAAGTCAAGAAGACTCATCTGTCTGAATTCAAATTTGTTCTCAGATACTTTTTACTTATATGATCCTAGAAAAGTCACTTAATTCAGTTTGCTTCAGTTTCTTCATCTGTAAAATGAACTGAAGAAGGAAACTCAAATCACTCCAATATCCTTTCCAAGAAAACCCCATTGGAATTACAAAGAGTCAGACTATTAAAATGATTAAACAACAAAGAAAATAAAACATTGCCTGGCACATAGTAAGTCCATAATAAATATTTGTTGACTAAAATTGACTGTCTATGGGTACCAGGGAAGCCCTTACTTAGATTCCTTCTTCTCATTACCAAACCAACCCCTTCTTTCTAAGAATATACTTGTGTCTTGGAATCAAGTTCCAAGGCAGAAGAACTAAGAGCTAGGCAATTGAGGTTAAATGACCTGCCCAAGGTCACTCAGCTAGAAGTGTGTCTGAGGTCAGATTAGAATCCGGTACCTCCTACTCTTGGGCAGCTAGGTAGTTCAGTGGATTGAGAGCCAGGCTTAGAGACGGGAGGTCCTAAGTTCAAATCTGGCTTCAGACACTTCCCAACTGTGTGACCCTGGGCAAGTCACCAGACCCCCCATTGCCTAGTCCTTACCACTCTCTTCTGCCTTGGAACCAATACACAGTATTGGTTCTAAGACGGAAGGTAAGGATTTAAAAAAAAAAAAGAACCCAGGACCTTCAAACTTCAGACCTGGCTCTTTACCTATTAAGTCACCTAGTTGCTCAGATAGGTGATGCTTTTCAAGATATTTCTTATACACAGGTGTTCATCATTGGAAACATGTGTCCTATTCAGTCCTACCATATAAGTCCCTCAATTACCTTTTTTAGTCGCTTCTAATTTTGATTCTCAAGAAATTATGGTCTTCAATGATTTGCAGTCACAAGCCGTCTTCAGAAGAATGCTAGTGTTGAATAGAGTTCATTTAATAGAACAGATGGGGATCACTGAAAGGGCTATTCAGTTCTGAACAGAATTCAGCTTATTCTCTTCATTCATATTTAGTTCTCTAAGAAATAGTGCTAATCAGAGTAGATGTCCTATTTTCCCCCTTTTTGGGGGCCAACAATTAGTTTAACTAGGTAAAGTTGGAATTATAATCATACATAGTATCTTTGGATTTATCCTTCCCTTCCAATTTTATGCTAATTTTGACCCTGACTCTTGCTAATCATGATTTGCCTACCTCCAAACAGCCTACTTAGAAATTGCTCCCATGTCAGTAACCAGTCATTTTCTGCCTATTAAAATAAACTTCATGGGCAGTGTATCATAATTCAGTGCTTGTCATGTCCGGTTCCTTCCAATTCTCTCCTCAAAATAAAGTATTCATGAATATAGATATGGGAACTCTGAGCAACTTGTAAATCTTTGACCTCTTTCATTTCTTAATCTTAAACTATAATTTCCAACATGTTTTTCACCTGTCTACCTTCTCATTAGAGTGATTGGATATTATGGTACATGTTGACTTGGTTTGGAGAATCATGTTAAAGTTCTTCATTGATTCAGTTGTTTTGTGTCATGCAACAGATGTTGGCAGAGTGGGTGCCATTGTTTCCATAGTGGTCTTTTTCACATATGCTCTCTATGTGGTCATACAAATAAGATAAACAAGTGTTCCAGAAAACTGTATTTTTCATATCTTTGGACACATGATAAAACTCTCTACCAACTCAAGAGGGTACCAAAGGCACCATATTATCCTCTCCAAGGAGAACCTGTGAGACACCTTTTTATTTTTCAGAGATTTTCTTATGCCTGTTAATCTTATTTATCATGAAAATGCCAATATTTATGTGATGCCAGTAGGGCATCAATTGTTGGTTTTGGGACAAAGATTCTCTCTCTCTCTCTCTCTCTCTCTCTCTCTCACACACACACACACACACACACACACACACACACACACACACACACACACACACACACACACACACATCAATTCTTATAGTTAAGTCTGAAACTTCATCAGCATGAGTCCCAGGACCACCATCCCACTAACTCCGTCTAAATAAAATAGGGTCACACAAGACCACAGACCATTTTTCTTTTTATCTATTTCATCTGTTGCTATTGGGGGAAGGAGGGGAATCATCATCTGATCCAATGTGCTAGTGATGAATCTTTCCATATTTAGTTAAGCTGTTCCTCAGATAATAGGCACTGCCTGTCACTGAGATCACACTAAGAGTCTTTTTAGCCTTAGAGCATCTGTTGCTGCCTGTGCTTCGCTGGCAGAGTACTTCAAGTATCCAGGGTGATTGCCATACCATGATGAGACATCAGAATAAGACCTTAGTGGTAGATGTATTCTACAGATGCTCATTAAATATAAATGAGTTGTCTTATCACCAAGTTGCATTCTGATAAGAATTGCTTGCCCTCTTGGATAGATAAGAAAATTCATTCACTAGAAATTTCCCCTTCATAATGATAATTCACATTTCCAAGGTTTCTAAAGCGAGAGAGAGAGAGAGAGAGAGAGAGAGACCTTGTTGAAGACAGGAAATAAACATATTACTATGCCCATTTTATTGATGAGAAAGCTATAAGTTTGATAATGACTTGCTTACCATAGCAGAGTTATTAATAGGTGACAGAACTCAAATTTAACTCCTTTCACTATTCTATGATGTGTTTATACAATCATTGGAGTGGATCCTAAAGGTTTCCTTACAATAAACTTGTAGAGGCTTCGAAGTTGGGCAGAACATTTAAGAGTCCACAAAAGCAAGTCCATCAAAAGTGTTCAGTAGTCCAAAAGAAGTCCTTTGAATAAGCAAGCTTGCTTCTTTAAACATCTAACAATTAGAGCTTCCTTTTTACCAATTCGATTTGACCCAACTCCAAATATTCCATTTCCTATTTTTTCTTGAAGGCATAGTTAGGATGGGCTTACCAGGAAAAAAGACAACAATAACATGTGGAGGAAAGTGGGCTCGATCAGGATTTGATTTATTCATCGAGCTTCTTTTGATGTAGCTTAGTCTAAAGCACTTACAAATTGAGGGGGTTGGGGAGAGAAGTTTGGTAGAGTTGGTGTCAGCATACTCATTGTCTAGTGGAGAGATTCTCCCAGTTTTTAAAGGTCAGTTCAGGTTAATCAATGTACAACAGCTTTGAAAATTAAACTAGCACAGAGGGGCTGTAGAAAAACAGGTACATGAATGTACTGTTGATGGAGTTATGAACTTGTTCAACCATTCTGGAAAGCAATTTGGAATTATATCTCAAAAGCTATTAAACTATGCATGCCTTTTGACCCTGTGATGCCACTACTAGGTCTACACCCCAAAGTAATCAAAGAAAATGAAAAGGAACCATGTATACAAAAATATTTATAGCAGACTTTTCTGGAGTACTAAAGAGTTGGAAACTAAGAAGATACTCATCAATTGTGGAATGGCTTAACAAGTTATAGGATGTGATGAAATATTATTGTACTGTCAGAAATTATAAAGGGATGATTTCATGAAAATTTGCGTAAAGAAATTCAAAGTGAAGAGAACAGAATGAGAATAATTTATGCAATAACAACAGTATTTCAAAGATAATGAACTTTGAAAACCTTACAAACTCTGATCAACACAATGATCAACCACAAATCCAGAGGACTCCTGATGAAACATGTTATCCACCTCCAGAGAAAGAAATGATGAATTCAAAGTACAGATTGGAACATATGTCCTTTTCCTTTCTTTTTTGGAGGAGTGGGGTGGGGAAGAATATGTCTAATGCAGGAATTCATTTTTCACAGCCATATAGATTTGTAATGGGCTTTGTTTTTCTTGCCTTCTCAATGTTTGGGAAGGGAGAAAATTCAGAACCTAAAATGAAATAAAACTGATAAAAATTAAACCAGGACTTTGCAAATCTTGTGTCAGAGATAATGCCTTTTGCACACATAATGCACTATGGCTTTGAGCAGTAGCTTTGTAAATGAAAAAGTGAGTCTTCTCTTCCTCCCTATTCAGTTGTGCGAATGAACTGTGCTGGGTAGTCCTATGGCTTTTCAAAGCACGTTTAGCTTTCATATGAAGAGGAAACAATAGTGTCTCGTACATATAAGATATTTAATAGATATTGTTGATTTGACTACAAAAGGACTTCCTATCCACCCTACTTCATCCAGATTGCTAGAAGGCAAGACAGTAAGTTATTCACCTAAGTCAGATCTTTGTTTTCAAATTGTTTCTTGTTTCATTCAACCACAGAAACGTAAACTTCTTAAGGGCAGGAGCTATTGCTATTTGGTGTTTGTATCTTTGGCCCCTAACACAGAAACTGGCACAGAGTAAGAACTCAGTAACTCATTGTAGGAACTTGATTAGTTGATTGGTCAACCACCTGTTAATGAACTATGGTAGGTCTTACAGAGGGAATATCAAGATGAAACAAAACATAATACCTGTCCTCATTGAGTTATCAGTCTAGCAAGGGAAATCACAGAAATAACATAAATAAATGTTATGATAAGATGAGAGAATAGGACTAATTCAAAAAGAGGCATGTGAGAGTTTTAATAGGAAATAGGCTCACTTACAATGAGGAGTCTAGGAAAGCTTCATGAAAGTGGCTCCTGGATAGAGCTTTAAAGGAAGGGAAGGATTTTAACCATCAAAAACATGGGAAATAACCATTCCAGGTATGGGGATGCTATATGCAAAGGCAAGACAACAGAAAAGAGCCAGACAAGAGGATCATAGCATGAGTTCAGAACTGGAAAAGACATTAAAGGACATCAAATTCAACTCCCTCCAAACATTTTATAAATGATGAAATTGAAGAAAAGTTAAGAGATTTACTCAAGGTCATGTGTCTTAGGTAGGATTTGAACTGAGGTTTTCCCAAATCCAAGTCCAGTATCCTATCTACTATACCATAATCATGATAATAAAGTAAGAAACAAGAAAATACTATTTGAATGACTACTCTGTTTATGATACTGTGCCTCATGCGATGATTATTCAGAAGATTAGTTTTGCTTTTACCGGATATGTTCCAACTCTTCATCTTTGCAGGGCTGCATTTCAAATGCTTCTCCATTACAAAATTTTCCACCTCCACTAGGATGTGGATTATCACAGCTTCGTCTCCTTACTTTCCTCCCTTCTGCACAAGAACTCCAAGAAGACCAGCAACTCCATCTTCCATCAACAATTCCTATTGGCCAAGAGACATAAAGGATGGATAAAAATTTTTTCTGAAATTAGTTCTTCAGAATTTAAGTCTATATCCCTAATTTATGTATTTTCTTGGGGCTAGGAAGGAACATATGATTGAGTATTTTTAATCACTCTTCTGTATGTGATACACTGAGAAAATATTTTCTATACTAACCAATTTGGTCCCTCACACCAGTTAGGAAGGGCTATGCTAGAGCTTACTCTAGCAACAATTATAGTAAGATCTTACATAAAGTATATCATTTTATCTTGAGCTTTTTTAATTTCAAATATTAATTGGTCTTTTATTCTTAAATTACTTTAATTTCCAAATATATCACTGACTCTTGCCCTACCCAGCAAGATATTCCATGTAAGTAATAAATCAATCAACAAGTTTTTATTAAACATCTTCTATGAGCCAAAACACTGTTTCATGTGATAAAGAAAAAAGCCATTCAGTAAAACTAACCAATACATCAACTGAAGTCGCACAATAAATACACTATTCTACATCTGAGCCAGGATTCAAAACATCTGGCTCCAAATCCGGATCCTAGTGAGGAAATGAGAACTTAGAGTAAGTAAGAGACTTGCTCAAAGTAACTTTGGCAGTAAGTGATTGGGGAGGGAGATTGAACTAGCACCTAAATCCCCATATTCTTAGTCAAGTTCTGAATGCTACTGCCTACGCTACCTTGCATTAACACTAGAGGAAGGTCAAAGCTTATTTGCATCAGATTCTCCTCATTGGTGGAGACTGATTATCCAATGCTCTGGGTCTGTCTGAGGGGTAGAGTTGATAAGAGTTTGAAAAAATAGGAAAAATCTTGGTCTTCTGACTTCTATCTTGAAGAAAGAAGCCACAGATTCTCTAGAGAAAGATATCCTTGAAAGAAGAAAAAAAATCTGGGAAGAAATAGACATGCCTTCTGTCTTGAAATCAAAAACCAGAAAATCAAAATCTCTCTTCTCCATAGGGATGGAAAGAATAATCAATCAATCTCAATAGAATATTGCCAATGCTACAGTCAAATGCCCAAATGCCAAAATTAATTTCAGGAAATAGAATGAATACTGACCTGCCTGATCTTCCACAAGGAATCCATGCTCACATGCAATACCAAATGTGTAAGGTTTGCAATGGCACTGGCACTGGGTTCCCACAACCATTGCTAGACCACCATTTTTACAAGGCCTACAATGGCAGGGGTCAGATTCTGCCAGATACTCCTCAATGGCTCTTTTCAGATATAGCCTTTTGACAGATGCACAAGGAACATCCTTCACAAGCTCATACAGAGGTGCAAGCTATAAGGGCCAAGACAAGTTAAACACATGGATTACTTTAGGAAACAGCTTCTTCCCTATGGCTTATAGATTAATGTCTCTGAACCCAAAGCCAAAGAATGCTAATCCTGTTGATTCTGTTTTGTCCGTTTTCTAAGATAGCAGTTCATTTTTTTTTTATTTTACTGAGAACTCAGGGAAATCAAAGTGACCCAGGCCAAGGCAGGTCTTACATAAGAAAAAAGAGAAAAGAATGCCTTCTAGTAGATGAAGGATTATGAGGAAACTGTGACACAGAAACTCTTTTTCCACCAAAAGAAGAACAAAAGAAAATGGACTTGAAATTCAGCAAAAGAAGAATTGACATTCATTTAGCACTTAAGTTTACTTAACATTTAAGTTTACATAATCTGGTTTGATCTTGAGAAGTAGGTAAGTATTCATCACAATTTTTTTGAGACAAAGAGGGAGAAACAGGAGCTCAAAAAGCATAATTAGATTCAACTCCCTTCAATAAATATTTATTAAGGGTTTACTATGTGCCTCACACTGTGCTAAGTCCTGGGAATACAAAAAAAAATTCCTAGGAGCAGCTAACTATCTCCATGGAGAGGGAGCAAGGCCTAGAAATGAAAAGCTGTGGGTTCAAATCTGATCTCAGATACTTCCTAGCTATGTGACCCTGAGCAAGTCACTTAACCCCAATTACCTATCCCTTAATTGCTCAGTATCAATTCTAAGACAGAAGGTAAAGGTTTAAAAAAAAAGACAATTCTTGACCTTATAGAGCTTACAATCTAGCAGGAGAGACAATATGAAAACAAATATATGCGAAGCAAGCTATGCATAGGACAAACTAGGAAAGAGAAGAGAAAAGGGAAACACTGGAATTAATAGGCATTGGGGAAAGCTACCAGTAGGAGGTGGGATTTTATTTGGAACTTAAAAGAAGTCAGGAGGTCAGTAGTCAGAGTGGAGGGGAGAGAATGATCCAGGCATGGGGAACAGAAAGAGAGAATGACCAGGCCTGATAGATGGTGTGCCTTGTCCTTGGAACAACCAGAAAGCCAGTGGTGCTGGATTAAAGAGTATGTATTGGGGAGTAAGATGTTTTTTACATCTTTCTGCTATTTAGCTTGGAAAGGTAGGATAGAGCTAGGTTATAAAGGGCTTTGTATACCAAAGCTTTTTGTATTTGATCCTGGAGGTAATAAGGAGCCCCTGGAATTTATTAAGTTTAGAGGTGACATGATCAAACTTGTGCTTTAGAAAATCTTTTTAATGACTGAATGGAGAGTAGTTTGGAGTGGGAAGATATTTGAGGCAGGCAGATCTATCAACAGACTATTACAGTAATCAAGGTGTGAGGTACTGAGGGTCTGCACCAAAGAGGTGGCAAGGTCAGAGAAGAGAAGGGGGTGTTTTCAGGAGATATTACAAAGATGAATTTCATAGGCCTTGGCAATAGTTTGGATATGTAAAGTGAGAGGTAGAAATGACTCCTAGGGTGCAAACCTACAGGAATGCGAGGGTGGCATTGTCCTTTACAATAATAGAGAAAGTAGGACTAAGAGAAGGTTTAAGGTAAAAGATAATGTGTTTGGTTTTGGATATATTGAAATTCAGATGTCTACTGGATATCCAATTTGAGATGTCAAAAAGGCAATTGAAGATGCAACATTAGAGGTCAGCAAAGAAGCTGGGGAAAGCAAGGTTGATTTGAGAATCATCAACATAAAGATGATCATTAAATCCATAAGAATTGAGATCACAAAATGAAGTCGTTATAAAGGGGGAAGAGGAGAGGACCCAAAATAGAATCTAGAAGGACACGTGATTTGAGGGTATGATCTGGAGGAGGATCCAGCAAAGGAGACTGAGAAGGAATAGTAAGATAGGTTGGAGGAAAACAAGGAGAGTTGCATCCCAAAAGCCTAATGAGAAGAAAATATCATGAAGGAGAGAGTGAAAAACAGTGTCAAAGGCTGCAGAGAGATCAAGGAGAATGAAGATGAGAAAAGGTCATTGGATGTAACAACTAAAAGATTATTAGTAAATTGAGAGAGAGCAGTTTCAGAGGAATGATAAGACCAATTTATGCCTTGTAAGGGTAAGTGAGAAGAGAAAAAGTGGAAGTACCAATCTTAATCAACTTTTAGGAGGAGTTTGACAGCAAAAAACAGATGAGAAATAAGGATGCTGGTTAGCAAAGATGGAAGAAACAAGTGAGGGTATTTTCAGGATACAGGAGACATGAATATGCTTGTAAGCAGTAGGAAATGAGCTAAGAGAAGGAAGAGATTGAAAATAAGTGAAGAGTAGAGATGACAGATGGAGCTATCTATTGAAGGAGATGGAATGGAATGGAACCATTTGAACAAGTATGTTAACCTGGGTCCCACAGCTACCAAATGGCAGTTCCAGGATTCCAACCTAGGTTTTGTGACTCCAGATCTCATATTTTTATACCATATTTTAAGATGTCAGCAGGATAAATAGCTTGACTTAGAAGGATAATTGGTTTAACTCAAAAATGAACAGCCCATAAAAATTACAGAATCTCTTCACTTGATGAGCCTTAAAATAGAAATAGATATCAGTCTGCTATTAATATATTATATTTAGACCACTTGAAAGAAGGAATAAGACCAAGCAACCTCTCCCTGAGGCTTTGACTCCTTGTGAATATAGGGCTAAAGAAAAACCCAGACAAAAGTAGCTAATAATTGGAAATGGAAATGTTTGGCTAATTTCTCCAGTATTATATTTAGCATTAAAGTTTTCCTGTTAAAATAGGAATACACCTAACAATATCTACAGTTCTTTATTACTATATGTGCATACATTTTCTGTATGAAAGATAATTTGACTACAGGAATTGCTAACAGCAGTCTCAGTTTAATAATTTCATTTTACTGGTACAAATAAATATATCTGCTCCCTGCTGCCTTAAATAGAACATCACCTACCTTTTGTTTTATTATTTGGGGATACTGCCCCACAGTTGCTGCCCATGAAGCATAACGGCCTCTATTTCCAGCAGGATCATTCATATTTAAATAACTAAGACCAGCTACCAAAGCTGGGTTTCCTCCCTTAACAAATGTATTACCATGGAGCAAGTTGTCTTTTGTTCCTGTACAAGAAGGAATTTAAAATATCAAGTAAAGATATACAAATGAATATAAAATGAAAATTCCATCAAATATTCACAGACAATGCATAGCATTCAGAGTGACAGAAGCATGAAGCACAAAATATAAATATAGGTAGAACTTGGATTTTGAGAATATAGTCCAAAATGCAAGAGAAAAGATTTATGCTCTGTGGCATTTAGGTGGCTCATGCCCATGCACAACTTTAGTTTTCAAGGAGCAGATCACTGCAAAAACACAAGGCAGAGGTAGATTTATCCTTGCATACATCCTGAGATGTGAAACTAAACTGGGCATACTCTAACTCAGTGATGCCAGTACTAGGTCTATACACCCAAAGAGATCAAAGAAAGTACATAAATATTTGTAGCAGTAGTTCTATAACTGGCAAAGAATTGAAAACTAAGTGGATACCCATAATGACCAAACAAATTATGGGATATAAATTTAATGGAATACTATAACGCCACAAGAAATTATGAAATTTATAGTTTTTGAAGATCCAAAATAATGCACAGTGAGAACCAGAAAAACCATTTATGAAATGACAACATGATAAAGACAAACAACTTTGAAAGACTCAAGAACTCTGATCAACACAATAAACAACGAAAATTGCATTGGGTCAGTAATGAAGCATGTTGTACAATTACTGACAGAGGCATAGAACCTAGGGTAGGAAATGAGACAAATTTTTTGGACATGGCTAATGTTGGGATTTGCTTTACTTGACCATGAATAGTACAAGGATTTAATTTACCTTTTTTCCTGGTGAAAGTGGAGATAAGAGGAGGGACACAGAAAAAACAAATGTTTGCTCATTGAAAAAGTTAAGTTAAATTTTTAACAGAAGCACATGGTAAAGGCAGATGTGCAAATCCATCTAGCCAAACAGATTAGTCCATAGGCAATATTTATGAAACCCAAACTTCTGCAAAGGAAGGAGGATTTAGAATTCCTTTGGCAGTGTTATCTGGGAATCTAGACTTCCAGAAAGAGAAGGGAAATTTCCTGAACTTTTCTAGCTTTGAGAATTACTTGGGAGTTGTCTACAGTTATAAAGCCAGTATATAGCAGAGGCAGGACTTTAAAAAATCTTACTGAATTCAAAGCAAGTTCTTTAACCACTAAATAACACTCTCCCTCACTAGAAACAAAAAGGATTAATCTGTAGAGATGAAAACCAAGGAAGGAAAAATATCTTTGAACCAATTTAAAGTCCCTTCTGGAAGAGATACAGGTTAAAAACAAGAGGCAGGCCTATAACTAGTATACAGGGATTTTAGACTGAGGGATCTCTATGAAGGGAAATAGAACAGAAAGTGTTAAAAAAAAAAAAAAGTCTGAGTAGACACCATACAAAGCAGAAACCCTGAGATCTGGCTGGCCAAAGTGATGGGTCTTGCCTTCTATGACCCAATGTCCTCTAGTTCATCAAAATGTATGACAAATTAGATATCTGAACTAGAGAATTTTGACAAGAAGAAAATAAGTCTAGAGCAGAGAACAAAAATATAATTTCTTCAAAGAAAAACATTGGACAGAAGAAGGAATATGTTAGATTGTCATAGGTATGAGGCCTCTTAGCAGAACAGAATAAAAATCTTAATGATTTTAATGTTTCAGCTCAAATTGTATTTTTTAAACCTGAGGAATTATTTAGTTATTGATCTCTTTATCCACTTGTGTTTCGAAAGAAAGAAAGAAAGAAAGAAAGAAAGAAAGAAAGAAAGAAAGAAAGAAAGAAAGAAAGAAAGAAAGAAAGAAAGAGAAAGAGAGAAAGAAAAGAGGAGAAAAGAAGGAAAGATAGAAACAGTGGTCTCTGGAGTCTTCTGATCTAATATAGTCTCCATTGTTACCTAGCAAACCCCTGCTATCAATACTAATCTAATAAGGTAGATTATTCAATAAAGGGTACTAGAGGAAAGATTAACAAAAAAAAAGCTTATGGATGTGTGGGCTTTCATATATTGGGGCTAAATACTTCATCTTTCTGATCTAAACTGGAGTTCCTGGTTATCTTTCTTCATTAGTTATAGAGTAACTAATATTTTTTCTTTAGTTTTACGAAGTTTAATATTCCTCCAAAAGTTGAAAGATTTCAAATAGGAAATAAATATTAAGAATCAGAAAAGGAGAAAAAGGGAGGGTGGGAGAAATAAAGAGATGGGGAAAGGGAGGGAGACAGACAAACACAGAGAGAGAGTAAGAGACAATGTTCATTACAACAAACTGACTCCTTTATCAACAGTTAGGAAAGCTGGATATGACAGATATCTGTGGCAATCACTAATGTGAATTATAAAGAAGATACATACTTCTCATCTTTGTATCCACTTTTACAAACATTAATCATATTATATGATATTTTTAATTCATAAGCAAATTGATGAAATCATTAAACTCACCTGAAGCCAATTTTAATAACTCGATAAGTTTCTCACATTTCTGCTTAGACACTTTAACAAAAAAAAGATTCCATTTTGATGAGGTACATTGTACCATGTCTAGTAAGCTAAAATCTGAAAGAAAAAAAGATATGTAATTAACTTTCCATATTAACTTAAGATCTTATCTGTTTTGTTTTGTTTTTCCTTCCTTTATGGCTATTACTCCTGGGATGTTTCTTCTGATCAAATAATATATACGAAAAACATTTTATAAATTGTAAAGAACTGTAAAACAATATTCAATTTTTTAAACTCTTACTTTCTGTCATAGTAACAAGCATAAGACAAGGGCCAGGGCCAGGCAAATAAGGTTAAGTGACTTGCCCAGGATCACATAGCTAGAATGTATCTGAGGCCAAATTTACCCCAGGTCTTTCCAAATCCAGGCCTGGCACTCTGTGCATTGTGCCACATAGCTGTCCAATATTCAAATATTTTAATTGGTAGCTTTATAATTATTAATATTGTTGTGGTTACATCTTCATTAACTTTGTGAGGTCAGCCCCAATAGAAATTGCAAGTTTGGTCATGACTGGATCTTTAGGAAAGATGGGAAAGAGCAATGACACCTCAATTCTATCTATGAACTATGGCCAAAGATAATAAAGAGTGGCAGCAAGGAACAAGGGGATCAAAGGATGGCTTTGGCATAGTGGGGATTGCAGTTCAAGTCCTGACTCTCAGGAACATGACCATAGGCAGGTTGCTTAACCTCTGGTGTTTCAGACAATCTCTAAAACTAGAAATCTTGGACCTACAGTCTTTCAGACTATAAGAGAATTTTTAGTCAATTGAGTGGCTAATTTATAGCAGAAAAGGGGGTTTCCACATCCAGTTTTGTTCACTCTAGCAATGAAATCACAGGTTCAAAACAATTAATTATGATGATGATGATTTATTAATACTTAATATAATAATTATTGTTATTATTATTATTACTTTTACATGGTGCTTAATATGTGCCTGCACTGTCCTAAGTACTTTACAATTATTTTCTCATTTGATCCTCACAACCTGGAAGGTAGATGCTATTGTTACCCCCATTTTACAGATGAGGGAAATGGAACAAAGAGAGGTAAAAATGACTTGCCCTAAATCACAGAGCTGGTTGGGATCTGAAGTATAAATTGAATTCAGATCCATCCAGACTCCAGGCCCTATACACTGTGTAACCTATTTTCAGCAACAACTGTGGTTGCTGGTATGGTAGGGAATGATTTTTAAAATGTGCCTTAGCTACAATGCCTCAAGTATGGTTTGTTGGGAAGATGTATGGTTTTATCATTCGCTTCAAGTAGACATGTAACCCTGGTCAAGTCACTCAGCTTTTCAACCTCAATTCTTCCAGTTTTAAAAATCTCTGATTCATTAACAGTCTCTCCATGTACCTCTAACTATATCAACTTCTATTGTTTATTCATATTCCTTTATATTTACAAAAATACTATGAATTTACTTGTATGCCTTCTATTTGTATATATTTTACGTGCTGTTTCTGTAATAGTACGTAACCTTCTTGAGGGTAAGGACTGTTCCTTTTGGGTCTGTTTCCCTAGCACTAAGCACAATGCCTGAGAAAAAATAAGTACTTAAATAACATGTATGATTGATTGAATGCTTAATTCTTGTTCTCAGAGATTTGCCTGAAGCATCTCCAAAAAACCCTTAGAATCCCTCAGATTAAAAAAAAAAGCAAGCTGGAGGTTCTTTTTTTCCCCCCTCACAGATGTTCATTAACTAAAGACCTCAATACCCCTAATTTCTGCAATTTCTTAAAACGGTGATAATACCATACTTAAGTATCCTATCTCAGAGGCCTGGATAACATACAAATTGAAATTTTCATTTAGAGAAGTCTTACTTTAGAAGTAAAATAGCTAACATTACCCAACTGATAAATGGTCAAATAGGCAGTTTTCAGAGGAAGAAATCAAAGCATTCAGTAGCTATTGCTTTTACATACTTTTTAGTATCTAAATCACTAATACTTATAAAAATGCATATTATAACAACTCTGAGTTACCACTTCATATCTCAGATTAGCTAAAATGGCCAAAAATGGAAAATTACAAATGCTGGAGGGGATATGAGGAAAAAAAGATACATTAAAATGCATTGTTGGTAAAGCTACAAACTTCACAGTAAGTGTTCTGTAAAGTAACTTGTAACTATGTCCAAAAAGCTATTAAACTATATGTGTTCTCTGACCCAGTGATACTGCAATTAGGTTTATATCTCCAAAGAGATAAAAGAAAGAGGGTAAAGCCCATATGTACAAAAAATATTTATAGCGGTGTTTTTTGTGATGGCAAAGAATTGGAAACTGAGAGGATACCCATTAATTGGGGAATGGCTAAACAAGTTCTGGTAGAAGAATGTGAGAGAATATTATTGTGTTATAAGAAATGATGAAGGAGAGGGTTTTAGAAAGACCTAGGAAAACTTGAGTAAATTGATGCAAAGTACATGAACAGAACCAGGAAAATCTGTGAATGAGTAGGAAACATTGAACCAGAATAGCCTTGAAGAAATTGTCTTATGTCTGTGACAACTTCGGCTATCATGAAATGTAAAAAGTACATTGCAAGAATGGTAGATGTTAAAGAATGTATCTCATCTGAGAAGCAACTATGAAGAAATAGTGTCCAGTGAAAATCTAACTGGGTTTTACAATCTTCCAATGAGTTCACTGTTGCTTCCTAATTATAGGAGTTGGTCTTTACATCCCAGAGGACAAGAAGCAAACTAGTATCAATGAGTGTATCATAATGAGAAAAGGACAAAAGATTCTTGGATGGGAAAGAATCTGGAGAAAAAGGGACAGTTAGGTGGCACAGTAGATAGAGTCAGAACTGAAGAGACAGGAGGTCCTGGGTTAAATATGACTTCAGACACTATTAGCTATCTGTATGACTGGAGGCAAGTCACTTAACCCCAATTGTCTAGCCTTTACTGCTCTTCTACCTTGAACCAATACTTGGTATCAATTCTAAAACTTCAGAAGGAAAAGGTTTTTAAAAAAAGATGTAGTGGGGTGGGTAATTATGAAGGAGTAAGAGTTGGTAAAGCAAAGTTGGTTCTGGAATTACAGGGGCAATCTTGTTAGATAAGGAAGAGAGAAATCAATATTTACTGGGCACCTATTACTGTGCTCCACATGCACTGTGGAAGTTGTATAGAAACATAAGAAACAATTCATGCCCTTAAAGAGGTTCCAGATTAGTTGGAGAGAGGAGACAAATAGGACTAATCATATAAGGTGCTAAATAAGTGTCAGATGAGGAGTACAAACAACACAGTTCACAGATACCCTGTGGATGAAGAAATTGTTTCTAGCTAAAGTAGGCAGAGAAGGTTTCATGAAGGAAATAATTCTGGCCTATAAAAATTGGTAAGATTATATTGGAAAGAGGAGAGGTAAGGGCATCTCTGGAAGAAAAGACTGAGCAAAAAAGTGGGAGAGAAATCATATGAGACAGACAGACAGACAGAGATAGAGACAGATAGACAGAGACAGAGTAAACCAGGCTATTGAGTATAGGGTTCTTGAGCATCAGGCCTGGAGTTAGGAGGACCTGGGTTCAAAGCTGGCCTTGAGCACTTCCTAGCTGAGTGACCCTGGGCAAGTCATTCAACCTGTTTGCCTAGCCCTTGCCACTCTTCTGCTTTAGAATTGATACTTAGCTATAAGGCTCTTGTTTTGTTGTTAAAAAAAAACTTTCCTTCTTTCTTAGAATCAATGTTATGTATTAGTTCCAAGGCATAAGAATGGTAAGAGCTAGGCAATAGGGGTTAAGTGACTTACCCAGGGTCACCCAGCTAGGAAGTGTCTGAAGCCAGATTTGAATGTAGGGCCTCCTATCTCTAGGCCTGGTTTTCAATTCACTGAACCACCTTACTTCCCTCGGTCTATGGTTTGTTTTTTTTTTAAGAAAATTTAGGGTTCGTGTAAGAGAATAGTATAAAATGGTTTCTCCCTTACCTAGGACTTAGGTGCTCTCAGTAGGATATTTTAACTTGAGACAGCTAATGTAATTTTCTTCTAGCTAAGTGGAAGGAAGAATTTGCACATGGTGCTACACAAATCCATATCCTACCAAAACTGAATGTCTCCAAGGAAAACATGAGTGTTTATGATTTCAATGCTACACTTGATTTTAGCCAAAAGGCCGAGAAGTGATTGTTTATGATTTTGAATGAGTACAACTTCATCCTAGAAGGTATAGAAAATGATTGACCCTAAAATTCTTAGGTTCATAAAAAAAACACACACCATATATTCTAGCTGTTTTTGTCATATAGCATTACTTCATGGAATATTGGTTCATTAGAAAAGACAACATTCTGGTCTTGGGAGATAGCTCATAAAAAGGCACAGAAATGGAAGGATCGTGTGTGATAAAGAGAAAAAATGCCAGTTTTGGCTAGTTCACAGAGCACAGGATGGGGAGTAATATAATACTAAGCACGGAATAACAGCACAATTTTAATACTATACCATTTTGCTTCATTTTGTCTGTGTCCACATAAAAGAGAACTTTGTATTCTCCTCCTAGGGACCCTGACTGCAGGTAATGAGTCCCATACAATTCAATTATTCTTCGATATGAACTATAGTCATATAGAGAAGGGAGGTGTAAGAGATCTTTCCAAAAGAGTTCAGCAAGATTTAAAAATTCTGGTTGGTTATTAATGAACTGAGCTACTTCAACGCTATTCTTGATTACCATCAGTTGATAACTCTGAAGGAAAAACAAAGATAAATTAGAATGGTCCATCGCCCACAGACACCCTTCTACATACTCTATCAACCTTGTCCCCCCTGTGGTGTTCCACAACTGTCCCTTCTGGATGCTGCAATCCACAATGAATCCCTTGTGGAATGAGGACAACTTATTTTTTTCCTTAACTGACCTCCATGTCTGCTTGCCCTTCTCAAGTTTGGAAGGGAAACACATGATCACTCATTAAGTACTAAAACAATCATAAGAATATTTACTCTAATGATATCCCTTCTAGGACAGAATATTGTAGAGGTGAAATAAAAATCTCAGTACTTAAATCCCCTCAGATGGAGTCCAAAGTAAATCTATCCTATATTGAATCACCCTTGTAACCAATAGTGGTTCCATCAAAGTTTTAAAATTTTAATCTACAAAAAAAAAAAAAACATTTTGCCAGTTCACTCATCCATCCCACCATCACATACTCAAGTAGTAAATGCTATCTCTTTGCTTGAATTATTAGGGAAGTGACTAACTGCAAATATGCTATAAAATATGCACATTATGAATAATAATCACCCTCAAAAAATGACTAAGCAAACAAGCACATAGTTATTAGTTCAGCTCATTTCAACTGTTTATTTTTCCCAAGATAGATACCTAAGAGATTCCAGAACACTCAATTATCAAGTGTTTTAGAAGAAGTGCTTCATATTTCTGAGGAAAAGTGCATATCACAGATTTTTTAAGTGCCTCTGTAGCCTCAACATTTACTTTGCCCAACATAATTAATATCATCTGGTTAGCACATACCAGTTAGAAACTAATGACAATTTTTTATGGAAATGACTTAAAAAAAGTGGAATGAGTGACCATGAATTTCTTTCTTTTATGAGAGCTAAAAGAATCCTTAGTAGCTTCAGCTATAAAATTATGGCATTTTCTCTAGTGGAAAGCTTTTTCAAATGCATGAGTTCTCTGTCAAAAAGATAAAAGCCCAAGAGATTGAACAAGAACAGAATCTTTTATAAGAGAATCAAATTATAAATAAATTCTTCATCATACAATTGCACAATATGAATATTCAAAGAATAGATTAGTTTGTCTCCTTTTATAGTAGGATATATTCATCTTTGACAAAAAATGAAAACTTACCCTTTTATTAAATTATTTTTTGCTAAATATAAAGTCAATGATCCATTAGAAACATATCTCAATTAATGGGAAAAATACCATTCACTAGTGACACCAGCAGACTGTTTCTAAAGGAAATTGTTCCCATCCATTATCTTCTATATATTCTACCAATTTGTACTGACCTTTTCATCTTGATTTTCATTTTTATTTGAGTGGTGCCTATATCCACTATTTGATGTAAAAGAAGTCTCCTCATGTTTGACATAAGACCAAGTACTATTATAAAATTCATAACTGAAATCATTATCTACTTTCACCTAGAAGAAAAACAGAAACTTTTATTCATGACTAAATCTGGACCTCGGAAGCAACAAAGTACAACTGTGACCATTTCTATCCCTGGAAAGGTTTTTGGCCTTTTCTGTCATTCTGGAGGCTTTTTTCCCCCTGTGTTATAAAATGCAAAACATTTTTGAAACATTAAATAACTAAGACTCTGCCACAAGAATTTAAGAAGAAAAGTAATAACAAGAACATCATCTCTTAAGCAGCGTACATGATATCAATAAAAGAATTTCAAGAATGAACCAAGTATACACTTCTGGGCAACATGTTTTCCATTTCTCTTAGTGGTGACATTTACATACTACTGAACATAACAGTGTCTTGGGCAAGTGAATAATACATTTAGCTTGTATGAATTTGTGTCAATGAATGGAGGTGAGGGGCAGGATAAGTAAAGGAGTAAAAAATTAAAAATATTATTTTAAATAAAGATGTAGTAAATGATTTTGTAACAGATTGAAGCCTCTAATTACATTTTACTTGCTTAAGCAAATGCTTACACTAATTTAATTTCTCTAATGTTATATGTTACCTGAGCAGAGGAGAAATCATTATGAGGTGGTGCTAGGTAATAGGAAAAAAAAAGATCACAGATTTTAAATTGCATGTGACCCACATGTAAAAAAATCAAGGGTTGCTGATTATGATAACAAAGGCTTATTCATTCATACTGTGTATGTGTACTGAGTACTTAGCTTGTGTAAGACACAATGAGAAATATAAAAAGGAATGAGAATATCTCTGCCCTTATGAAAAGTATAGGCCAGTCAAAGGGATAGGACAAGTACACAAGCAGACACCATAGGGATAAGGACTTATTCTCTAATATTATTGAAATAGAAAACTCCTGGAGAAAATAGCTCCCTCAATCAATATAGAATGGCACCTTCTCTACAACTTATAGTCTTAGAGAATTTCTGCCCAGACAACTAAAAGGTTAAGTGACTTGCCCCGGATCAAACAATGTGTAGCTTAGACAAGACTTGAACACAGGTCTTCCTGGCTCTTAGGTCAGGGCTCTAGCCATTTTATCATGCTGCCTCTCTATACTATAACTAGGATACTAGATATAATATGAAAGTATAATAAAAGTATGTCAAATGAGTTCAGGGAACAGAGAGAACACAGAATATCAGAGAAAATTAGAGGTTGCATTTAAACTGGATTCTGAAGGACATCCTGGAAATGGGTCAATACTGAAGGAGAGAAAGGAATACAACAAGAATTCCAGGCAGAGGTACCAGCTGCCTAATCAGAAGTAGGAAAATAGGGTTTAATGGATAAGAGCAGTGATCTCAGTAAGGTCAGTGGCTATTATTTCTTGGAATCCAACCACCTTAGGTCATCTCTCTAGTTTCTTTTCACTTACTCAGAAAGAGCCATCAACTTACAAATTCTTCTACCTAGAGGTCCTCACTCTCTGAGAAATACAAGAACGAGACATATTTCCCTTGTGCCAACCCTACACCATCCTGATTTTTGACTGCCATATTTATATATTACTTTGCTACACACTTCACTGACAATCTTTTAGGTTATCAGCAGTAGTCTTCCTCTTGAGTTCAAAAAGTAAGGTTCATCAATACATGAGAGGCATGGCTAGGCAGCAATTAGTCTGCAAAGGATCTGGGGGTCATGGCAAATCAAAGTCTCAACTTGAGTCAAAATTTTGATATGGCATCCCATAAAACTAATAAAATTTTAGACTGAATTGAGAGGAGTAATGTCCAGGAATAAGGAAAGGACAGCCTACCTATACATATGACTTGATCAGACAACATCTGGAGAATTGTGTACACGTCTAGCTATCACATAATATAAGGAAGACACTGATAAGCCTTTTCCATGGGAAAGCAAGCAGGATATGGGCTTTGAGTCCATGACAAACAAAAATCATTTGAAGGAAAGGGTCTGTTTAACATGAAGAAGAGAAGATAAGGAAAATAATGTCATATTTCAAGTATTTTTAAAATTGTCATATGAAAAGTGATTAGGTTTTTTCTAACAAAATTAAATAGGAGAAAGGGAGCAAACCAATGATAGGTAGGAGTTAAAGGAGTTTATTAGGTCTAAATGTCAGGAAAATTTGCTCACAATGAAGGCTATGCAAAAGTGGAATGAGTAATATAGTACTGGTTTTAGAGGAGAGATAATGAGACTAGCCTCCTTCCCCTCAACAAAGAAGCAAGAGAGTTTAGATACTGACTGTTGCATGTGCAGTCAGATAAATGACTTAGCTAGTTAGTGTGATTTAACTGTTCCTCTGTAAAAAACTGGGGTTCCTTGGCAATTCTGGGGGCCTAGAAAATTACTAGAGTAAAAAAAAACAGAATACATTAATAAAATGTTTTTAAAAACAGAAATAAGCAAAAAGTATGAGTGATAGTATGTTATTGACAGCCTATCAAGTAATTATATTAAACTGAAGTAGGTATTTACAGTCAACAGTTTTGAAAGCTAGATTTTCTCTAAAGAAACTACAATTCACATGATCTACTTATATTGATATAATTGACTAAGGTTCTTTTAGACTTCCTATACACATACCTCCAAAAGGCAGCAGAACACAGTAGACAGAGAGCTGCTCTGAGAATCAACAAGACCTAGATTCCATTCTTCTTCTGACACCTACTAGCTGTGTGACTAGGGCCTATTCAGGTATCCTCTCGGTGTCCCAAGGCACCTCCCCAAGACTATAAATTGTAGAACAATTGCCAGTCCTCACTGGTAAAGGGAGTTTGCTCACTAGTAGAAATTTCCTATTCCAATGAAATTACAGGTCCAAAACTACTCCAAAAAATAAAACATTGTACTAGCTATAGTTATACTTTATAGTATATAGACTATATAATAACTATGTATTGTAAAGCTATATACTTTTCTATCATTCCCAGGCTAGATGTTTTTTATTATCTAGACATGCTTCCTTTTGCATATAAATAGGTAAATTGAGTTCTGGTAGTCATATTAGGAGCTCATCATTCTACTAGGTTTTTGAGAGGATGTGAAACCATAAAATAAAGTGCCTTGAATCTGGGGGTAGCCTTGTCTAGGTGACCCACTTTGTGAGTCTGTTCTCTCAAACCACTGATAAACAATTTAGCTCAATGTAAAGGAAAACGTTTTAACAATTAACACTGGCAAAAGCTATCCTTGAGGGTATTAGATGTACTTACCTGAATCTTTCCTGGCTCAGGGACATAATTAAGTTTAGATTGCAAGGAGTTTCCTCCAGCTACCCACCTCACTTTCCCCCAGTCTAGGATCCTCAAAATTTAGCCCCTTTCCCTAAGACTAGCATGAGCTGAATTTCCCCTTACTTCTGTCAAACCTCTTCAAATTCAGTAACTTGAACATCTAAACTCTAAAGTCATTTTAGATACCAATCCAAAAAACATGCCATACTGTGGCATACAATACATACAGAAGCCAGGTTGCATGCTGCTAACTGAATTATTCCTCCTCTTCAGACTGGTGCTTTCCAGCAGAGTTGGAAATTCTCCTCTTTGTTATTTTTCCTTCTCTTGCAACTTTTCTGAATTTATAAAATAGCATGGGTCATTCTCAAAGTACCCTGAAAAGGTACTGGCAAGGCACACTCCTAGGTGAAGGTAGGAAAAATCTTTGAGTCTAAATCTATCCTGTAGTCTTGCCTGTGGTCTTTCCTTCCCATAATGATATCTACTGAGAGGCCAAATTTTTCAGAGATCAAGAAACAAGATATATAGTTTCACATTATAGGAGGAAGATCTGAAAAAGTTGATTACAGAATCACTGAATATAAGAGTTGTAAGCTCTCTCTGAAGTCATCAAGTCACCAAGCATTTATTAAGTACCTACTACATCTTAAGTGCTGCAGATTGAAGGAAAGACAAAAATATAACCATTGTTCTCAAAAACTTTACTTTCAAATTAGGGAAACAACATGTAAATATGTATGTACCACATAAGGTACAAGATAAATTGGAGGTCATCTCATAAGGAAGGCACAATCATTAAGGAGATCTGAGAAAGGTTTTTTGCAAAAAGTAAAACTTTAGCTAAGATTTTAAGGAAGCCAAGGAAAAAAGGAGGTGGAGATGATAAGGGGAAGCTGTCTAGACAGGGGGAAGGAATGGTGGGGAGAGACAGTGAAAAGGACACAGAGTCAGGAGGAGTGATTTTCTGAGGAATAAAAAAGTGGTTGTATCTCTGGATAACAGTACACAAAGTGAAGAAAGGCATAAGAAAATTAGACAGGTAGGAGGGAGCCAGGTTATATTTGATATTGAAGGTAATAAGGAATCAATGCAGTTTATTTGACTTGAGTTGGGGGGGAAGAAAATAATATGATCAGACCTGTACTTGAGGAAGATTGTTTTAATGGCTGAAAAGAAGATGGAATGAAGTGGGGAGAGACTTGAGGCAAGCAGACCCACCATCAGGCTAGTGCAATAGTCCAGGCATGAAGTGATGAGGGCTTCCACCAGAGAGATGGCATTATCAGAAGAGAAGAGGGTACATAAATGAAAGATAGTGCAAAGTAGAATCTACAAGACTTGGCAACAGATTGAACTCCATGACCACTCTATTCAGATGTCTCTTAATAGCATCTATCATCTTCCACACTTAACAGGTTTATGTGGACACATTTTATCCCCCATATATTCTATCCCCATCTCTCAGAATATCTAATAGTGTGCCTTCCATTAATTAAACAACAATTATTTATTGTGTTCCTTATGTGTCAGTCATTGTGCCTGGTGCTGGAATAGGAAAGCATACAAACAAACCAAATACAATTACTGTCCTCAAAGAAATTTAATTCTAGTAGGGCTTTCAGGGGAGTACAGGAACAAGTTTTTATTAAGCACCATTTTTTCCCCAAGTGGTTTAATAAAAGGGAAAAAAATGAAGGATCCTGAAAAAACATACTGTGTACATCTGTCTCCATCACAAAGAAACACAATCATCCAAAAAGATATTTAATACAAATAAGACAGGAACTGTGCTAAAATTGCCTTACAAATATTTATCTCATTTGGTCTTCCCAACATTTTAGGAAATGCCATTATTATAATACCACATTTTACAAATGAAGAAAGTGAGGCAGAAAAGTTGTTAGAGGAAGAAAAATTACAAAGAGGAGAATTTCTAACTCTTGTGGTCTTCACAGCTTTGGGAAGTAGGTTCTATTATTATCCCACTTTCATAGTTGAAGAAACTGAGGCACACAGAGGTGAAGTGGCTTACTCAGGGATACAAAGCTGAAGACAGACTGGAACCTAGGTCTTCCTAACACCAGGCTCAGGGCTCTAGCCTATGTGCCACTAGCTGCCATGTAACATGTACCTATATAGATAACAAATAACCTATAAGTAAATACAGGATATATCCAAAGCTAGCTACCTTTCTAACAGTTTCAGCTAACTTCTGTAACTAAATCTTTAAATATGTTCTTAGCTAGCATTTATATGGCACTTTAAATTTTGCAAAACACATTACAAATATCTCAATTGATTCTCTCACAATAATTCAACGAGACACATGCTATTATCCCCATTTTGAAAATGAAGAGACTGAGGCAGTTCTGAGGTCTGGTTGAAACTCAGGTTTTCCTGATTCCAGGCTCAAAGATCTATCCACTAAATTTCTCATCTAGGCAAGGATTATAGGGTTATCTATCGAAAGCCAGAAGGGGCATTGGTGGCCCTCCGGTCCAGTCCTATCCCTATAGAGATAAGGAAACTGAGACTGGAGGAGGTTAAGAAACCTGACCAAGATCATGAAGGTAGCAAACATCATAAGCAGAATTTGAATCCAAGTCTTCTGACTCTAGAGCTCATAGCCTTCCCATTGTACCATGCCTCCTCTTAAACAACAGCCATGCCTGAACCATAATGAATGTCAACATAGAGAAATCATGCATAAGAGATCCAGGGCAGCCAGAAATGGAATATGTGTTCCTTAAAGAAGAAAGGAAAAACATAATTAAGTCAAATACCTGAAATGTGTAGGAGAGGACATTTGCACTCAGCCGGAAGTAATCTTTCTGATCTCCATTGTACACCTTTCTACACTGACCACCAAAACTTTTTGTGTTGATAACCATGTCTTTAATCTGGCCAGTTAGTATGTTAAACCTGTAATGACAGAGGACATTCTTTTAAACCAAAATGGCAATTGCTGGAAAAGCACGAGTTAAAGAAGTCTTTAAACTATGAAACTCATTACAACTAAGCATCTGTTCGATTGAGCTCAAATAAAGAGGACAGAATACTAATGTAAACCATCTCTAAAGCATTTTCCACATGTCTATGTTCTGTGTAGTCACTAACACTAATGTATGGAAAATAAAACAGATTAAGGGCATATTTGCTACACCAGCTGCAGCACAGTGGTATCTATGGCAACTGTTTATGTCTACAGCTATATATATAGCTAAAATTAGCTCAGTTAAAAGACCAACCAATAAGCCACTCTCTATTGTACCAGAACTAAGGTGGCTCTTGAGGAGGGATAGTTCCCTAAAAGCAATTCAAACTAATTGTGTTTTGGCAATTTAATTCCTAAAATGAGTCCATCCCAGGTCTTCATGTATATGATGTTTAAAAAAAAATCTCATGGTGAGAATCATTGATCACTATCATTTTTATATGAATCATTTCAAAGTTTTCATGACTTGTCCAAATTATGGGATGCTATAATTGGTCTTCAGAATTTCCATGGAATAGGAAAACTTGAAGTTAAATTAGAATACTGTCTTTGGGCAAAACACCTCACTTTTTTGGACCACAGCTTCCCCATCCGAAAACTAAGAGTTCAAAAAGATGAACTTAGGGGGCAGCTGGGTAGCTCAGTGGATTGAGAGCCAGGCCTAGAGACAGGAGGTCCTAGGTTCAAATCCCGCCTCAGACACTTCCCAGCTGTGTGACCCTGGACAAGTCACTTGACCCCCATTGCCTACCCTTACCACTCTTCCACCTATAAGTCAATACACAGAAGTTAAGGGTTTAAAATTAAAAAAAAAAAAAAGATGAACTTGAAGATGCTTCCAGTATTCTATCATTCTAATAGTGCAATTTTGTCCAATTTCATTTGAAAATTTAAATGTCCCTAGTTTAAAAAAAAGGAATATCTTGACTACTACATATACCTTGACAGCATTTTCTAACCAGTGTGACACAACACACTGATTTCTTCGCTTGCCACTCTTTTGTTGTTTCTTCTCCTCCTTTTTCTCTTCTCTGGCTTTATAGTTTATTGCCCCATTTTCATCAATGAGTGTTCATTTTCTCCTAACCTTCTTTGGATTATATTCTTTCCATTACATATATAAATTGACAAGGACAAAGGAAAGAGTTTGAGACACCTTTCCTTTAAGAAATAATCAAATTTCTATGAGCACACAGATAAGACCAAAAAAGAGGCCAGTATTTTGCTAGACTCATAGAACTAATATGAGAATGGAGACATTGATGCTAATCTACAGACATCAGGCAAGACCCAGCCTCTTACCCTGCTCCAGTATACTCCACATGAGGAGGAGGTCTATCAATGTCACACAAAGGTTTGCCTTCAGGGAGTTCACACAGATCTTCATCACTGCCATCTTCACAATCTCGGTCTCTATTACAAACCAGTGATTTGCTGAGACACTGACCTAAATTCAGGAAAGAAAGAGAACAAAAGAGAAAACAAACATTGCTTCATCTTCTGAATTATGTCAAATGTCCTTATGCATATACTTCACTGGCAATATAATGTGAATATGATTCAGGCCCTCCAGTGTCACAGTGAGGGCTGACAGTCTTTATTATCCATATTTTGCAAAAAAGAAACTAATGATATGAGAATTTTACTGACCTTAGTCTACATGATACAATAGAGGTAACATATGAGCTTAGAATTCCTGGCCCCTGATGTAGTTTTGTTTGTTTTCCTAGAGACATGGCACTATGGAAAGTTCTGGATTTGGACTTGGAGGACCTGGTTTGAATACCAATTCTCACACTTTTTGTCTATATGACTTTAGGCCAATCACCCAACCTCCCTGGGCTTCATCTTCTCCTATAAGATGAGGGGGTTGGTCTAGAAGGTTTCTTATCAACCTTTGGTCCTTTCACCTCTAAATCAGCTGCCTTCAAGGATTTGAAGAGGAAATGGGGTTAGATTTGTCCTGCTTGGTTGCAGAGGCCAAAACTAGGAGCAAATGAGTATATGTTGTCAGGAGACCATTTCAGGTTAGATATAAGTAATATATAATCATTCCTTAATATACAGAATCGTCCAAAAGTGGAATGGACTTCCTCAGAAGATAATGAGTTCCACTTTACTGAAAGTCTTCAAGCAAGGGTGGGATGATCACCTGTCAGGTATGAGGATCACAGGATCAACCTCTTTCTTGTATACATGAAGAAACTGAGGCTCAGAAAGATGGACTGGCTTGTCAATAGTCACACAGCTAAGATACAGAGATAATCATTGAAATCTCAGTATTCTTGATTCCAGGAGTAACAAGGTGATAAAGTGGATAGAGTACATTGGCCAATATGACAGTAAAGGAAAATAATTAATGCTGGAGGGAATGTGGCAGAATTGGGACACGAATGCATTGCTGATGGAATTGTGAATTGATTTGACCATTCTGGAGGGCAATTTGGAATTATGCCCAAAAGTCAACACATACCTTTTGATCCAGTAATACCACTACTAGGTCTGTATCCCAAACAGATAAAAAAATGAGAAAGAACCTGTTTGTACAAAAATAATTATAGTTGTGCTTTTTGTGGTGGCAAAAAATTGGAAACTAAAGGGATATCCCTTGATTGGGGAATGACTGAACAAAATGTCATATATGATGGTGATAGAATACTATTGTGATACAAGGAATGATGAACAGGATGATTTCAGAAAGAACTGGAAAGACTTATGTGTTCTAATGCAGTGAAATAAGCAGAACCAGGAGAACATAGGACACAGTAACGGCAATATTGTAGAACGATGAAATGTGATAGATTTTGCTACTAACAACAGTACAATGATCTAGGACAATTTTGAGGGACTTATGAAAAAGACTGCTATCCACCTCTGGAGAAAGAACTACTGGAGTAAGAATGCAGATACTAACATACGATTTATCACTTTACTATTTGAGTGTATGACTTGGGATTTTGATTTTATGAGATTATTCACCTACAAAAATAAGTAATATGGAAATGTGTTTTGCTTCATGATATGTGTATAACCCAACTGAATTGCTTGTCAACTCCAGGAGTGGGGAAGGAAGAGGGGAGGGAGACAACATGAATCATATAGCTTTGGAAAACTTATGTGGAAATTTGTTATTGAAAAAAAATTAAATTTAAAAAAAATTAAAATAAAGTGGATAGAGTGCCAGGCCTAGAGTAAAGAAGACCTGTGTTCAAATCTGGCCTCAGACATTTACTAGCTATATAACCCTAGGCAAATCACTTAACCCTTTTGCCTCAGTTTCTTCATCTATAAAATAAGCTGGAGAAGGAAATGGCAAACCACTCTAGTATCTTTGCAAAGAAAACCCCAAATGGGATCATAAAGAGTGTGACATGATTGAAATGAGTGAACAATTTCTGATTTCAGGCCTATAATTTTAACTACTATACCATACTATTTCTCATTTGTGTTATAGAATAGGGGGTCTCAATCTGAGGTCTTTGGGACTCCTCAGGAGTTTGTGGATAGATTTCAGGGATGAGGGGGGGAAATATATATATATATATAATATGAAAATAAATTATACATATATATATACACACACACATATTTTCACTAACCTCTAACCAGAATTTATATATGTATGTATATAAATTGTATATAGGCAACAGACATTATTCTGAGAATGTCCATAGGCTTCATCAGACTGCAAGAGAGCTCCATGTCATGAAAAAGGTTAAGAATGTCTCTTGTAGAGGGAACTTTTTTCCAGTTATTTATTGAACTTGGTGGCCTCTGAGTAGCATTCCACATCTGATCACTTGTGTTTTGGTGATAAAATGATTCCTAAGGTCCCAACCAACTCTAAATCTATGATGCTATGAGCCAGTGCTAGGAGATTGAGAGTGTCCTAAAATGTTACTGCCACTAGTAAGCATGTCATTGATGAAATTGTTCTGATTCAGTGGTGAAACCTAAAGGTACCATCTCAAAAGGTCTCAGCCAGCACCAAGCTTTCTCTCTGTTTGCTTCACTAACCTCAGAATCAACCTCCATCCTGAGGGTGCACATAGAACATTCCTCCATATCTCTACCCTGTGTCCCCACTTCTTACAAGGCATATCACTTGGGATTTCAGAACCCTCAGAAAAGATACTATAACATTAAGCCAATCAAAATTCTGTTAGTGTTTGGTCTTCAAAAGGAAATGGTAGTATTACATTACAATGTTAAGGATCCCTTAAATTTACTCTCCACATTCAAAGACCATGACAAACATATTACCTGAGGAACACCTAAAAAGCCCTCCACAGCCATCTTCTGCTGGGCATCCCCTTGTAGGCACACAGGCTTGTGTTTGAAAAGCATCCCCAACACATGGCTGGCCACCATATTGCCCATAAACTGCTATGTGTCTCCTTCGAATCTGAAAGTAAACGAATAGGATGCTTTTAAAATATTTCCCAAAATTCCTTTTTGCTGAAGATTGAAACATGAACAAAATTATGCAATTGGAGATACAACTGGCCCAATCAGCCAACAGGCATTTATTAAGTTTTAATTTTTATGGGGTATTGTGCTGGACCCTGGTGATAAAAGAAGAAAAAAGGCAAAATAAAACCCTACCTTCCAGGAGTTTCGATTCTAATAGGGAAAGCAATATGTAAATAACTAAATACACATGTAAACTTCATCCTAGAATCAATACTGTGTATTGACTAGGAAGGGTCTGGGGCCATATATGAACCCAGGACCTCTCAATCCACTGGGCCACGTAGCTGCCCCCAAGCCATTGAATTTTAAAGTTAGGAGGGACCTCAGGGTTCATCTAATCCAACTCTCTCCTGTCTGTGCTTGTCTTCAATTATACACTTCCAGAAGTCAGACATTAAAATTGTTTCTCTTGCTCTTTTTACACCTCACTCTCATAGATGTTAACAAAATAAATGATGATCATGATAGTGATTATAGGAATAATGTTAATGATATTGTCTTTAAAAACAAAAAAAATGGAGGCAGAACAGTGGTTCAATGGATTGAATGCCAGGCCTAGAGACAGGAGGTCCTGGGTTTAAATCTGACCTCAGATACTTCCTAACTCTGTGACCCTGATCAAGCCACTTAACCCCCATTGCCTAGCCCTTACCACTCTTCTGCCTTAGAACCAATACATTGGTTCTAAGGTGGAAGGTAAGAGTTTTAAATATTTTTTTCTAAAATAAAGCATTCCCCAATCTCAAGGTGGACTCCAGTCTTGACATCCTGGCAATTCTGGCATTCTAAAGTTAGGCTTCTCACTGTGGAAATTTACATGATGATATAACACATTTCTCAATATTATTTCTAACTACTGACCCAGGAGCTGGTTATAAAGTCTTGAATTAATTCCCAGAGCTCCCCTCTCTCATCTACATGTATATTAAATTCCTTTTCCAGTTCAATGGGAGCAAAAAAACAGGGAAGATAGTTGGTACAATCAATTCTAAATTACTTAGGCATAGATTATCCAGTTTGTGTAATACCCATGCTCTTTGCCTTACTGATGGCCTTTTGGCTATTTAACTGTTGACTAGAAAATAGTGTCTTGCCATCATAAACAATTGAAAAATAGAAAAAATATGTGAAGTTCAAATTGGTCACCCAGTAATTTAAATTTTTCATGTTCTCCCTATTCCTTAATATTATTAGTAATTGAAAAGGGGCTTTTATGATTCTCCCCTTCTAAGCTTCATCCTAAGAAGTTTTTACAACAGATGTGTAAAATAAATACACTCTAATTTTTCTGGATTCGTAATCACCATATTCAGTTGGCTTTTCTCTGCCTTAAAGATTAATATCTGCTTTTGGCCCTTCCCAGGAAAGCAAAAACACACAAAGGATTAAAAAGTTGATGCTACCTGACCTAATTTTGACAAGTGATGTTCTATATATACATCATAAAAACTAAAGCAAAGCACTAAGAAAGTCCTACCTGGGGTGGGGGGTAGCTGGGTGGCAGCTGGGTGGCTCAGTGGATTGAGAGCCAGGCCTAGAGACAGGAGGTCCTGGGTTCAAATCTGGCCTCAGACACTTCCCAGCTGTGTGACCCTGGGCAAGTCACTTGGCCCCCATTGCCTAGCCCTTACCACTCTTCTGCCTTGGAGCCAATACACAGAAGTTAAGGGTTTAAAAAAAAAAAGTCCTACCTGGGTCTTTGTACAGCCATCACATTCTGACCAGGAATCATAGGGATGCCAAACACAATTAATAGCTTGGAGAGAACTGTCTCACATGCAATCATCGATTCCAAAATGAGTGGAAAGGAAAGAAGGAAAGAAAAGAATTGTCAAAAACCTGAACATTCTTAATTAACATAGAACCAAGGTATAGAATCTCAAAACTAACAAGAAATATTGGGGTCTTCTTGTCCAACTCCTTTCCACAGATGAAAAAATTAAGGTTACAAGATGAATGAACAACTTCACCAAGGTTGCACAATTAATTAGTGGCAGAGCTAGGATTGGACTCCAAATATCCTGATTCCTAGTTCAGACATGCCCTAGTTCGGGGCACATGAAACTTTCGGAAAAAACAATGAATAGCTTGAAATTTAATAATTCACTAAACTAACTAGATAAGTCTGGGGAATTGGGGAAGGGAGGAATGGTTGTGATGAAGAAAAGGAAGAAAAGGAACTCTATTTGAAATGTTCCACCTGTTCATGAAAAATACTAAATACTAAAGAAAATACCTATGACTATTCTTTTAGTTCATAGTTACTTGTGAACAGGTTTGAAAAATGCAGTGGCCAGATTGTCATATTTATTAATCATTTTATCTTTATTAAAATATTTCCCCTTATGTATGAATAGCAAACACTTATGAGTTTGAGATGCCTGCAGATCATCTAGCTATGAGATGAGCAAATGAAAATTAGTGATTCAGGACTGGAGCTCAGGAGAGGCATGAATACTAGATATAAGATAGAAAGATACAGAGACAGATAGACAGATAGATCTGTTAATGATGTACATAGAAATGTCTGTTCAACCCATTGAAGCTAATGAAATCACCAAGTAAGATAGTACAGAGGAAGAAGAGAAGAAAGTTCAAGAGAGAATCTTGGTGGACATGCCAGATTTGTGGGAATGACCTAGAGATTCAGCAAGAGACTAGGGAGCAGTCAGATATAGTGTCAAGAAAACCTAGAAAGAAGAGAGTATCCAGGAGAAGGTGGCCAACATTGTCAAATGCTCAAAGAAGGATGAGGATTAAGAAAAAGATCATTTGAGTTGGCAAAATCATTTAATGGGAGATCTTCTTTGAAGTTTGTTTTCTTTTTTTCTGCTCATGTTGTATAAATTGTAAGTTTCCTGAGCACAAATATGACTTCTATCTTTAGATCACCAGTTCCTAGCACAATGCCTTGAACATAGTAGGCATATACTATGTGAATTAAATTCAGTTGAATTGAACCTGATCCCCTTGGTACATGAGATACATCCATCTATAACTTGATTACTATAGTCAGTCAGAATTGTAAGTTGGGGTAGAGGGGAACGAGCAAATGATTATGATTGCCCTTGGTTTAAAACTCTGGCTTTTTCTCCTCCCTCAAACAAGTAGTATCTCCAGCTAAAGTGAGGATGAGAGAAAAGACAGAGAGATGATACTGCATAAATGGTGTCCTCCCCATCCCTGCATAATCAGTCATATCCTCTAGGGTTGGGGGTGGAGCTCTAGACACTCAAACAATTCCTATCTAAAGATTTTCTGTATTGTTTCCCTTCATTCTTTGCTATTTTATGTCTACACTAGATCTTCCTTTTAAGCTATATAAAATTATTGGGGAAAAGTCCTTCACATGATTAATTCCAGGATTAAGAACCTTCACTTGTAGCAGTGAAGCTAATTAGTATATGCAAGGTGACTATTTGTATGATCTAGAGAACATTCTGTTTTCTCATCCATATGTAACCTCGAATTTGTCCAAAGTCAAAAGAGGCAGAGAAAATTAGAGGAGGCAAGTTCCCAGCTTTTGCTTTGATCTTGGCATGACAAGGAAGTTGGTGAAAAGAAAAGGGAAGAACTCATTGCATATGGAAATGCTGAAGAAGAGTGAGTCACTGGGGACCATTAATAAAAGATCTTCCCACTAGTCTGTTACCCAGATCAAGAGATTTGGGGAGGAACTTGGAAATTTCTGCAGCTAAAGTTTCAGTAAATCAGTTCCTCCCCACCCCTACCTCTCTTCCTATTCACCCCACCTCTCTATGTCTTTCTGCCCCTTGTATGTGCGCCCAAAACCAGGGCTAGGTTTAAAATGAGAAGGATGGACTGAATGATGGCTTAAACCTGTGGTGTTAAACTCAAAAAGAAAAATTGGCCACTAAACTGTACATAAGAAATTCTTGTGGGCTAGATATTAACTTAGAAAGCCACATATTAACATTATCATGTTCTACTGTATTGTTATTAATTTTGTTTAATATTTCCCAATTACATTTTAATCTGGTTCCCCTACATGCTCTCAAGAGTGCTGCCCACTGCATACTGCATACCAGTGCTTGACAGCTTTGACTTAAGACCCTTGAAGCTCTAGGATTTGAATAGTTATGGTAACTTGGCCAAAGTAACACAGTTGGTAGCAAGGAAATAAGATAGTTCAGGAGCTTGATGTGTAACAAGAGAAAGTCAACCCAAGACTTAAAAGCTGCCATAGAGAAGTCATAAAGTTATCCAAAATTAAGTATGGGTATCTAAATAATTGTTTCAACTCCATCTTTTGAACAATAGCTTTTCAAGTCCTACAATTGGCAATACATTCAGGAGAGATCATCAGATGTGTTATTGCTACTTTAAAGAGGTTAAAAGAAAATGCATACCTTAGAACTTTCACTAAGGAAATAATGAAACCAGGACCCACGATTTCCTGGACAATGCAAATCAATTAAGCAGGGATGGACCCTAGCAAGATCTATACCAAGCATGTGGAATCCTTGGTAAATTTGTGTAACCAGTATTGTTTTTCTAGTGGAGATACAGATATATATGTATGCATATATACATGTGGAAGGGAGAGGGAGAAGAAGAGAGGGAGAAAGAGAAGGAGGAAAAGGGGGAGAGAGAGAGAGAGAGAGAGAGAGAGAGAGAGAGAGAGAGAGAGAGAGAGAATGAGTTTTGTTTTGGTGGTACTGCTTTTTAATAGCACTGCATCTCTGCAATATCTCTAATAAAGCCCTTATTAACAAAAGGCCTAGGTACTTTAATAGGTTTCTTATTTTACCTCAAAACAAAGGGGACTTGCTGTTATTGGGTTCTTGTTCCCCAATGGGAAACAGCAGAAGGTCTAGTCATGCACGATTAGGTAGAGAGATAAAATAGGAATAATTTACAAGTAGATTATATTTTACCTAAGTCTCAGACATTTAAATCTACTTTCTGGCAAAACTCAATTGTTACCCATATAAAAGATTTCTCAGTGGATAGAATTTAAAGATCAAATTCTTCACTAAACCATAACATTGAGCCAAGTTAAGAAAGACTGATGTTTATTCAGGCTCCAGTTTCCTCTCCTACTGCTTTGTTTTTTGTTTTATTTTGCTACCATTAACTTCTCTAGAAATGAAGAAGACATTCAGGGAAGAAGTTTAAACACAGGATAAAAATATAAAATTTAAGCCATCCAAAGTACATTTAAAGGAATTTTCTTTCAATAGTCTTTTTTTTGTACTCTGCTTTTCAAATTCTCACCTGGAAAACACTTGAAAACTTTCCATAAATACCACCAAAATGAAAATTAACACCTGGAAAAGAAAAACAGAAAAAGAGTCTCATGTTAGCTCATATTTCATTAATTTGCTGTAACCAGCTGAACTTCCCCCAAAACTAAAATTCTCCATTCCAAAACTATCATGACAGAGATCTTTGGGAAATATGCCAGCAGAGCCCAAGCTCCCTCAGTGCTAAGAGCTTTTTGACTCAAAAACATCTGCTATGTCAGTCCTCTGCCCCAGACTCATGAGTTCCTCCTGAGGGCTCCATTTTGGTGACAAACTAAGGCAGCCATGTTTCATCCCCTTCCTAGCTGTGCTTCTGCTTCTCAGGACTTTCTCACCATATCCCAGATGATATCTGCCCTCTCTCCTCATCTCAGCAATTTAGCTCATTTTTATGTGTTCTCTTGGAGGCACCTATGTAGAGCAATAGATAGAGTGAGAGGCCTGAAATCAGGAAGACTCATCTTCTTGAGTTCAAAACTGACCTCAGACCCGAAGTAGCTGCATGACCTTGGACAAGTCACTAAACCCTCTTTGCTTTCATTTCCTCACCTGTAAAATGAACTGGAAAAGGAAATGGCTAACCACTTCAGGATCTTTATCAAGAAAACCCAAAATGGGGTCACAAAACACCAGACATGACTGGACAACAACAACAATCTCTTACTTCACTAAAATATAAACTCTTTGAGGGTAGGAACCAGCTTTCTTTTTGGCTTATACTGCATTTGTATTCTCAGAACTTAACACAGTGCCTGGTATATAGTAAATTATTAATAAAGTTTTGTTACTTGCCTTTCAGAAGAGATACAGTACAATCTGAAGAGGCCAAAGGAGATGTTGTGAGACAATTGTCCAAGGACCAGTCTTAGTAACTTCAGAAAGATTCAACACCAAAGGACTGGCTTTCTCATGAAGTATATACATGTGTGTATATGTCATATGTAACACATATGTATATATCTCCTGAATATATATTACATATTTTTAATATTTCATGATTGAGAGAGAGAGGAAGAGAGAGAGAGAGATTTAGCCACAGCACCACATCACTTTTTTTTACTGTAGGCATGGAAATGAGCAAATTCTACATTGAGGAAGGAATATCTACAAAAATGAAATCTTTGAAGTATGAGTCTAAGTCTGATTCAATTTAATTTTCTGGAAAGAGTCTCATATTCCTTATTCTCAGTTTCTATTATGTTGCAGGCTAAAATTCATTTGCTCACTCATCCAATCAATCAACAACCATTATTAGCACTTAACTAGGTGCTAGGAGGTGTGCTAGTTACCAGAAATTCACAAACAAAAATAAATTGCTACCTGCCCTCAAGAAGTTTATAGTTTTCAGAGAATTCTCTTCAGAGGAATATTAAGATTTATATTTTTAAATGAACTGAGATCAGTACCATTATTTTTTTTATTTTGAACTTAACAAATAAAATGGGCATTTTTATATCCACAGCATAACAGGGTAAAAGGATTCATATAAAATTATGGATCTCTATATAGTCTGATTTTCTTTTAAATATATAATAAATTCAACTTGTAACTTATTTTTAGATGCCAACTTTTTATTCTTGCTCTGGAGAGAGGATATCTGAACTCAGGACTCCCACAACCTAAAGATATTAGGGAAAACTTTGACAACTTTTTCCTAGTGTCGACTTATCAAATACATATTTTGCAGACTTATTTTCAGTCAATCCCAGTCTCTTCAGTGATGTGATCTCCAAGCAGCTTGATGGTCTCCACCTGTTCATCAAGGAGTTCCAACTCTAAAGAGCCACAGAGATGGGGATCTTCATGCTAACTGTCCTATTACTTTATGATTCTCTAAGGCCTTTCTTCTATTCTTATATGCATGTTTCTAAACAGACATCAAGGGGCAACTAGGTGGCTTAGTGGATAGAGAGTCAGACCTAGAGAAAAGAGGTCCTGGGTTCAAATCTGGCCTCAGACACCTCCAAGCTGTATGACTATGGGCAAGTCACTTAATCCCCATTACCTATCCCTAATCATTCTTCTGCATTGAAACCAATACTTTGCAACAATTCTAAAACAGAAGGTAAGAGTTTATTTAAGAAAAAATAAAGATGCCAATAACCCCCTTTCTCCTTTTTTCTTACCTTATTCCTATTCTCTTTTTCTCTCCCATAATCCTCAAAGAAAAAAGGAAAAATAGACACTAACAAATATGCATAATCAAGTAAAACGAATTCCTACACTGGCCATGCTTGTTCTGCTTCTTGACACTTGAACAGTAGATAAGTTACTTAATCAGTCCCCTGGAATCTTTGTGGATTCGTGCCTTGATCAGAGTTCTTAAGTCTTTCAAAGAACTAATGATTTTTAAAACACTCAGTAGTCACCAGCTCATATTTCCTTCCTTTGTATTTTTATAAACTCCCAGAGTTGGAAATGACTCCAGAGGTCATCTAACCCAACCTTTAGTGGAAAAGGTATGCCTTTCCTGTTCTTTCAACTAAATAGTTTCCCTTTAGGGATGAACTTATTGGCACAAATCAAAGACATGCATATCTTACCTTCATATTTGGAAGAAACATTGGCAGTCTCTGCAGAGAAGAGATGAAATTTACCTCCTGTGAGAGTCAAGTTAGGGCTCCTCAACAGCAAGAGACAGTCAGTCTGTCTCTTCCACTGTCTCTGCCTGGCTGCTGTTTTACTTAGCACTCACTCATATATAAAGTGAATGATCTTGAGGACTTTAACTCTTAACCCATCTGGATTCTCCAGAGACACAAACAGTCTGCCCTTGCACTGATCCCATGTCTTGAAGCCAAATACATCTTATTCTTTAAACAAATCTTGGCTGCAACCAACTGGGACTGCTTGGAACTGTTGTTCTGAGAAATGGTATTTGCCGATCAGAAAGGGCAACAAGTATACCCAGTTCATGCACATGTAAGTGCTTTCCAAGGGAGAAAATGACATGAGAATCGAGGGATATCTCCTCTCCTATTCTTAGAGTAAAAATGCTAAATTGAATATGTTAGGGGGTAGGATTTAAAAGGTATTAACACACCAGAGTTTTGTATTAAACACTTTAAGGGTCAGGGAGGAGGAAGTGGTTTCAAATATAGTTTTCTCTGTCTACAAAATGTACAAAAACTTAAGTCACTATGTAGAGGCTGGTAAAGTATCATGGCTGCCAGGCAACTCACAGTATCTTTAGAAAAACAATTATAAGAAAAACAAAATCATTAGAACAGGGCTTCAGAGAAAATCACATCATTTTTGAAGTTTTGTACTGAGTATCCGCCCCTCTTGCCTTCCACTAGCCATTTCTGCTCAGTAACCCCCATTAGTTTTGACCTCCTTTTCCAAGAGATCATACTTCATACTTTGCTATTCACACAACTCATGACATTTTCACTTTCTTCCCACTGAAATTTATCTCTCAAAACATGGAAAGATTAATATGTGGAGAAAGTAAAGTCAAGAAACAATACACTCATTGACTTTGTTGTTGTTGTTCAGGCATGTCTGACTCTTCATGGCCCCATTTGGAGTTTTCTTGGCAGAGGTACTAGAGCAGTTCTCTATTTCCTTCTCCAGCTGATTTTACAGATGAGGAACTATGGCAAACATAGTTAGGTGACTTGCACAAAGTCACACAGCTAATAAAAGTATGAGACCAGATTTGAACTTGGGTCCTCCCAACTCCAGGACTGACACTCTATCCACTGCACCATATAGCTGTCCAGCACACGGTGACTACAACAATGTAAATGAGAAAAATGATAACCTCAGAACAGTCATATGTTAATGATGCAAAATTACAAAGAATACATATGACCTCCAAGAAGAGCTTCTCTTTCTTCATTCCCTTAAAGAAGTAGGAAGTATGAAACATTGCATACATTTTCAGACTTTTTCTGCATTTATCAGTTTTGCCGATTTTATCTTTTTCTCCTTTTTTTTCTTTAAAAACATTTATTATATGGGATGGCTCTCTGGGAAGAGGCAAGAGGAGTAATACTGGGAGAAATTCTGATTAAAAATAAATAAAACATATCAATAAACACATAATTTTTGAAAAAGAAAGGATATTTACCTCTCAGTTTTCACATCCCTTCAGGTCCCTTTAGGATTAACCCAGTGGCCAGATAAATTAAACAATACTGAGAAAAGATTGGTAGCCTCCTGAAGACAAAACTTTTCTCCTGGGCTATCTAAGCCATTACTGATATAGATTATGAGAATTCGAGGTAAGAGGAGAAGGAAGCATGTTTGAAAATAAATCCTATTTTAGACAGTTTTCTTTCCATCATATCCAAGTGTTCTAAATCCTATGGGAATACTAACTAAATTAGCTGAAGCAACAGAGCACTAAGATCTTGGGAAACAGAGAAAGGAAGAGTTATAGGCCAGGAGAAACCACCAACACCTCTCTCTGTCTCTGTCTCTCTGTCTCTCTCTCTCTTGCTGTCTGTCTGTCTCTCTCCCTTCCACCTTTCCTCCCTTCTGGCAAAAGCCCAGAGCCCTAAAACCCCAAAATCCTGAGCATAATAATGTCCTCACACACACCATATTACCTGCCCTACTTCCTAACTGTGCTTACAATTGAGTTAGGTCAACAAGCATTTATTACACATTTATTATGTATCAGGCACTATTTTCTGTGCCTTGGGAATAAAAAGATAAGCGGGAAGAAAGATGACCTCTATCCTCGATGGATTTACATTCTACTTGGGGGAAATGACACCTAAAAGGACATAGGGGACATGGTAGAGAAAGTCCAGAAAGTCAAAAGTGGAACTTCAAGAAGAAGAAAGACAAGGATGGCTTGGGTATCCTCTGTACAATGGATGCTCTGGGAGGAACCACCCAATGAGAGAAAAGGACTACAGAAACAGCATGTACTTCCAGATGGCACACAGTCATGATTGAGGCAAAAGAACCCACCTTGAGGCAGCTGGGTAGCTCAGTGGATTGAGAGCCAGGCCTAGAGACGGGAGGTCCTAGGTTCAAATCCCGCCTCAGACACTTCCCAGCTGTGTGACCCTGGGCAAGTCACTTGACCCCCATTGCCTACCCTTACCACTCTTCCACCTATAAGTCAATACACAGAAGTTAAGGGTTTAAAAAAAAAAAAAAAAGAACCCACCTTTCTCATCATCACCAGCCCTATCCTAGAACCTACTGCCAACAAAGAAAAGGTAAGTCCAGGAGCTCCCACAATGGCAATGGCCCCTTACCTAGGCCACCAGCTCTACTTCTAATCCAACCTCAAGGCCATCATCTGGGTAAGTCATCCCTTTGGATATATGAACAAGCAACTGCTTCTGCTTGTTCTACACTCACATCACATCTCTATACCCTCACTCACACGCACTCCCAGGATGCATAGCTCTTGAAGACCCTAATTTCTAGACACCAAAAAAAGTCCCTGGAATGATCAAATGGTTTAAGATCAGAAACAAACATGATTTTATCAGTATAAATGCCATTAACAAAAATGCATCACTATTTTCTTTGCCACTGCACACTAAAGATCATGGAGCCTTTCCATCTGATGTGCTGCTAAAAATTCCTATGTATTCTCTCTCTGGTATTAGAATGTTGATGCTTGGAAACAGAAACTGTTTCCACTTTTCTATTTGTATTTTCAGTATTTTGCACAGTGTTTGGCACATAGTAAGGAGCTTAATAAATGTTTTGTTTTTTTAATTCTTTCACAGAATCCAGATGAGTTCTCAGTGGGCAACTTCACATTTATTTTGATTAGCATTTCCTTAGTATTGAATAATAAAATGTACCAATTATTTCAATAGAGGGTTTTGAAAACTGATCTGAAACTTACACTTCTGAAAGAAGCCTTTTGCCCTCCAGAGGCTAGTTATACACATTCCTTTTAGGACTGTATGCTGCACTTTTAGGATTGTGTGCTACACATGCAGGTTATGTGTATTCATATGGTTCTCTCTGGGTGTGGCTGAAAGGGAAATTATCTCTTGAACCTCCTTCCCCTATTTATATTCCCTTTTCTAAAGGAGACTTTGATTCCTGCCAGGAGAAGTTTATGGTTATAGGCTGGCCACTTTGCTCTCCTCAGAGAAAGAAGGGATTGAGAAAAAATTATATCCATCTGCTTCTCTGCACACTGTTTGTTTAGGGGAAATGATTTTTAGGTTCATGATACACCTGTGATCACATTCCCTTAATGTTGGAGTGTCCCAAGCTATATAGCCAAGGCTTTACTCTCTTCTTACCAAATGCTAGTTCCACAATGAACCTACATAGCAAATAGCAAATAAACCCATTTATCTGAACAGAGAGTAGACAGACACATCAGAGAAAGTATACACATGAGAATATATACTAGACAATACAGAGTAAAGAAAGTCTCCCATTTGGAGCAAGATAATTCAGTTCAAATAAGAGAGTCACAAATTTCATCCAAGGGGAATTTCTTCAAAGTCTGGTGTAGTAATCTGAGAACAAAGACATAATCAAAGTGCTGGCTGATTTCCATGCCAATTTCTTCCCAAAGTCTTTCTCTCCCTTTAGAGACTTAAAGAAAGTCCAGAACTATATGTCTTCTCTCTAGCAGCTAGAAGCAAGAAAGTCAAAATCTCTCTCAAGCCTTCACCAACTCCACTCTCAGGCAGGCAGGGAACATTGAGTAATCGCTCTCCAGCAATGAGGACAGTTTCATGAAAATGATCTTTGAGGTATGGGTTTTACCTCTAGCATTTGGGGGAAAAGTTTCTTCCTTCTTCCATGGCAGTAAATTTATTCTAGAAGACACTTGGAATTTGATTTTTGTGGATGACTTTTTGTAGTGCTTGCTTACCTAGCCCATCTTAACATTCAGCAAACAACATTTTATTATAAAGTAAGAAACAATAAGAGGAAGACTTGTACAAACCAATACAGTGAAATAAACAGAACCAGGAAAACATATGAATTGATGCAAAGAGAAGTGAGCAAAACGAGGAAAATAGTATTCATGATGACTAGAATAATATAAGTAGAAAGAACAGAAAAATCAAAATTGAATGTTGTGGACTTGGTACGGTAGCACTTGCCTGTAATGCTTGATAGTGGAGAAGGCTGACGCTGGTAGAGCACTTGAGCTTGAAAGTTCTGAGCTACGTCAGGTCTAAAGCCAATCAGGAAATCTAGCATGAAAATGGTGAGCCCGTGATGGGTTGGGGAGAGAAGTAGTAGTTAGGCTACCTCAAATGGGGTTAACCATTCCAAGTTAGAAATGTAACAGGACTGGGGCAGCTGGATGGCTCAGTAGATTGAGAGCCAGGCCCAGAGATGGGACATCCTGGATTCAAATCTGATCTCAGATACCCTAGCTGTGTGACCCTGGGCAAGTCACTTAACTCCCATTGCATTGCCTAGCCCTTACCATTCTTCTGCCTTGGAACCAATACACAGTATAAATTCTAAGATGGAAGGTAAGGGTTTAAAAAAAAAAGAAATGGAACAGAACAAATTTCTATGCCAGTCAGAAGTAGGACTGAGACTGTGAGTGGCAACTATATTTTGTACCTCACTAAGTAAGATTCAGACATCTGGTCTCAAAAACAAACACTCCTAAATGCTGTGTAATTATAATAACCATAAATGGGCCCAAGAAAGAGATAAGAAATACACCTTCCTCCTTTCCTTGAAAAGGTTAAAGAACTATGAGAGGATATGAGATTGGGACTCAGGTAAGAGCTCAAAAGAAAAATTAAAACTGGATGTATAAACACTTGTCATCTTAATTGAAATGATACTTATTTGTAATTCAATTTTACTGTTTTCAATTGACAAACATTAGTTTTCTTTCCCCTCCCACCTCCTCTTTCCACCACTAAAAAAAGAAAATATTTATATGGAGAGTCCAGTAAAACAAATTCCCACATTAATCAATCATCTCTTAAAATGTGTCTTATTGGGATATTTTGTCCATCACTTTTCTATCAAGAGGTGAGCAGTATTCTTTATCATCAGTGCTCTGGAATCATGGTTGGTCATGGTGTTGCTTCTTTTCACATAACTTGATTTTGTTTTATTTTTTAATTTTAAATTCTCTGCCCTCCTCTTCCTCCTCTGCCACCCATTGAGAAAGTGCCCCCAAAAATTCATTACCAATATGTTTAGTAATATAAAACAAATTCTCACACTAGCCATGTCAAGATAAAAAACAGAGAAAAATATTCTTCATTATTCATTGTGAGTCTAGAGGTAGGTAGCATGTTTCATCATAAGTTATCTGAGATTATGGCACATCATCATGTTGATCAGAGTTCTTATATCTTTCAGAGCTGATAATTTATATGATATTGATGATCATGTGTAAATTGTTCTCCTGTTTCTATTCACTTTGCCAAAGCAACAATTCATGCAATTATTCCCAGGTTTTTCTGAAACCATAATCTTCATCATTTTTACAGCAAATAGTACTCCATCACTTACATATACAGTAATTTGTTAAACCATCCTCAAAAAGAGATAGGCATTCTCTTAGTTTACAATTCTTTGCCATCCCAAAAAAAGCTGCTATAAATACTTTTTGTACACAATTCCTTTTTCTCCTTCTTTAATCCATTTGGGTATAGACCTAGTAGTTTTATCACTGGGCATAAGGTATGTACAACTTAATAATTTTTTTAATGTAGTTCCAAGTTGCTTTCCAGAATGGTTGTACTAGTTCACAGCACTACTAATAATGCATTAATGTATTGTTTTCCCATATACTCTCCAGCATTAGTGACGTTATTTTTTGTCATCTTAGACAATATAATGGTTGTGAGGTGGTGCCTAACAAACAGGTTTTATGTGTGTGTGTGTGTGAATTTCTCTAATTGTAAGTGATTTAGAAGATTCTATTATATGGCTAATAATAGCTTGCAATTCTTCCTCTGAAAATTGCCTATTCATATTCTTTGACCATTTATCTATTGTGAAATGGTTCTTATTCTTATAAATTTAATTCAGTTCCATCTATACATTAGAAATGAGACCTTTTTCAGCTAAACATTCTGCAAAGATTTTTCCCCCAGTTTCCTGCTTTTCTTCTTATTTTAGCTATATTGCTTTTTTTGATGCAAAAAGTTTTTAATTTTAGGTAATCAAAAATGCCCATTTTATCTCCTGTGAACTTCCCTCTTATTGATGATAAATTGTTCTCTACATAAATCTGACAGGTAATTTCTTGTATGCTTCTCTAATTTACTTATTATTTTGCAATCTAATCTGTTCCACTTTACCTTTTTATTTTTACAATCTGTACAAAACTGTTTTGATGATTACTGCTTTGGAGTAGAGTTTGAGATCTGCTATGCTATTCCATTTGTTCCCTTTTTTTACCAGTTCTCTTGATATTGTTGGCCTTTTATTTCTCCAGATGATTTTTTAAATTTTTTATTCCAAATGTTTGCAAATCCAAACAAAACAAAATATACAAATGAAATCACAGATCTCCAAATGTTTAACTTACTTTTCTTCATATCTACATAATAGATCCCATTCACTAGTGTCCCAACCCCTCCCTACACTCCTCATATTATATAATATATCATCATGGAGGACATGTTCACATAAATTAAGTCTTTTCTCCATCTTTCCGTGCTTTCTGGTGGCAGCTCCTCAGTTTATTCTTCTAGTATTCATTCTGTGGCTATATGTAATGTCCTCCTGGTTCTACTCATTTCACTCTTCATTATGTCATATAGTTCTTTCCAGATTTTTTAAAAATCAGTTTATTTCTCATTTCTTATGACACTATAGCATTCCATCACAATTATATACCACAATTTGTTTAACCTTACCCCAACTGATGGTCATTCCCTCAGTTTCTAATTCTTTGCCACCACAAAGAGAGTTGTGATAAATATTTTGGAACAATGGTATTTCTGAGACAGAATTTGGAAGGAAGGAAGGAAGGAAGGAAGGAAGGAAGGAAGGAAGGAAGGAAGGAAGGAAGGAAGGAAGGAAGGAAGGAAGGAAGAGAAAGAAATGATTATATGTACTGTCTGAAGAAGATATTTGGGTCTAGGAAAAACTTTGGGTATGCAGTCATGTGTAGTTTTATTTTGTATTGTTCATTTCTCATGAGGATTTTCTGCAAAGACTAAAACCCTATGCACATTCAAATATATTTGTCTATTCGTTTGTTGGGCCAATTCCATTATGCTATGGAGCTCACAACAATCATGTCATTAGGACTGATTGAAATAGAACAAATCGGGTAGAAGATAAAATTTCCAGGAGATGGAGGCTCAGAGCTATTTGGAGGTTGAATAGATCTTTCGGGGGAACAGGTTCCAGTTAGTTGGTAATACTACCACTTAGCATTAAATATTCTAACTCTTCTTTTATCTGTTTATTTAGTAGGATGATCAACCTTCATTTTGTTCAGTCAAAAGTGTCACCCATTACTGATCAAAACAGGTTAACTCTGTAGATCACTGAAAGTTTTTCCTTTCTTTTCATACTTGCCAGAAATGAGATTCTCAATTCTCTGTCAGTCTTGTCATTATATCTCTTATGCCTAAGTCAAATGGCTAAAAGTCATTGCAAATTTCCTGTTTGTAATGACTTTCCATTGCAATGGGAGCTCCTAAGCATGGCATTATAATAACCTTCCTGCTTCTTTCTCTGGACTTTCCTTACCTTTTGTTACAATCCAACATTCATTTGTTCTGCTGCCTTTGATCTGTAATAAGGATATCTACACTTAAAAAGATCTTAAGTGATGCAAAATGAAGTGAGTAGAACCAGGAGAACCTCGTACACAATAACATATTGTACAACCATCAACTACAAATGACTTAACTATTATCAGCAATACAAAGACAACTCCAAGGGACCCATGATCAAAAATGATATCTACTGCCATGGAAGGAATTGATGGAGGCTGAATATATATTTTTAAAAAGCATACCATTTTTCACTTCTATATTTCTGTATTCACTACTGTATTTCCTTCACGAGTTTCTTCTTGAAAGTGTGATATGTATCTTCTTTAACAACATGATGAAAATGGAAATAGTTATTGCATGATAGCACAATTATAATCTATATCAGATAACTTACAGTCTTGGGGGAGGAGGAGAGGAGGGAAAGAGTGAGAATTTGTAACGCAAAATATCAGAAAACATGTTTTAAACTTTTTCTAGGGGCAACTAGGTGGCTCAGTGGATTGAGAGCCAGGCCTAGAGACAGGAGGTCCTGAGTTCAAATTTGACCTCAGACACTTCCCAGCTATGTGACCCTGGATAAGTCACTTAACTCCCATTGCCTACCCCTTACCACTCTTCTGCCTTGGAACCAATACACAGTATTAACTCCAAGACAGAAGGTAAGGGTTAAAAAAAACACTATTTCTATCTGTAATAAGAAAATTTTTAAATGTTTTAAAATATAAATCTTTGTTATAAGGGATGATTCTCTGGGATTTGGAGGGGGACATGGGAAACCTAAACAATGCAAGAATAAAAGATATGGAAGGAGCAAAGCCAAGATAGCAGAGGGAGAAAAAAAGATCTTAGGTAAAAATACATCTCCCATCCAAGTCTGATCTTTTCCTTTCTCTTCCTTCCTCTGACGAAATATCAGAGAATCTTCTTTTTTACTTTAGTGTCTCAATGTCTTCTATTCCCATTGGTCCTTGAATGAGGATTTATATTTTACCTGCATTTATGTAAAATCATAAAATATTAGAGATGGAGGGGACTTCTGTCAAGTGGTATCATGGATCACGAAAAGGAGCTAAGCTAGACCAAAGGAAGAACTATCTCTCTCATACTTCAACATTCAAATGGTCAGAAATTATGAAAAGATGGAGTAAGGGAAAGAGAAGCACTCCACAGCAACTACCGGACACACTTCTATCTCCTATACCTGGAGCAGTACTCAGATTTTGGTGGTAGATCCAAGAATAGCATGTGGCATTAGCTCAAACAAAAGTGGGGAGACACATTGGCTCTTCCCTGGAGTTGTGTCAAGAGTGTGTTAAACTAATAAGTACTCTGGGTAGCATCTTCTTTTCCGTTAAAGTGTCACTGTGTGAATGGTTTTGGAAATGAAAAGGGGGACTTGCTAGGCAAAGTCTCCCCCAGACAGAGTATTTCAGCTCAAGATGAAAGTTAAAATGCTTTATTATCAAGCCTAATGATGATTCTGTCCGTGTCTGCTAATAGAATTGCATAAAGTGAGGTGATTTGGTTTGGAATTTAAACTAAGGTCATTCAGCCTTTCAGAAGAATGATTTTGAAGTTTAAGGGATAAAAATTATATAAATGGCCCAATACCTTCCATTCTGAATGACTTCACTATCCTTTACCACATTAGACAAATCTTCCCACTGGCAACAACTGATTGCTGCAGATGGCAAAGATCAGATTACAATCAGTTGGAGTTTGAACAGTTTGTCTCAGAGTTTTTGATTAGAAAATGCATGTTCTAAATTTAGGGGAAATTCTAGATTTGCTTGGGTTTCCAGAATGTCACCTGGGTTTTCTAGTTGTCATCAGAGTATTCACTTTGCTGCAGCAGTCTGTCTGTATGCATGCCTATAATACATTTCATTTGGTTTAAATTTAGATGTCAGTGCTGTGAGAAGAAAGATGTGAAGTGAAAAGAATTTACTGGTAGTTTTCCCAGAAATGCAATACTGAAGGTCCTTCAGAGGACTCACAGACTCCCAAGAGAGGCTCATTTATTCAAAGAATTCTATAGTGCCTGGACAGTAGCATTCATATTTTTAGGCCAAGAGCTCAGTATATAATATCCCTGAAATTAAAAAATCAGTAGCATTTTCAGGAAAAGTCAGCCTTTTTCAGGAAATCTTTTGTGTAAGCTCCATTTCCTTTAACTGACTTAAAGAATTACACGTCTTAAGAAGAGAGAAGCAAAATGGGGTAAATTATCTCACATAAAAGAGGCATGAAAGAGCTTTTACAGTGGAAGAGAAGATGGAGTAGTTGGAGGAGATGCTTGAACCTTATTCTCATCAGAATTAGCTCAAAGAGAGAATAACATACACACTCAATTGGATATAGAAATCTATCTATCTTTCCCTACAGGAAAGTATGAGGAAAATGAAATAAGAGAAGAGGGAGGTGTTGATAGAAGGGAGGGCAGATTGGGGGAGGAGTTGGTCAGAAGCAAAACACTTTTGAGAATGCACAGGATGAAATAAAAAGGAGGAAAATAGTATGGAAGGAAACACAGTAATCATAACTGTGGGAAAAAATTTTACAGCAAGTTTCTCTAATAAAGACCTCATTTTTCAAATGCATACAGAATTGAGACAAAAGTGGGAGAATACAAGATATTTCCTAACTGACAAATGGTCAAAAGATTTGAGAGGCATTTTTCAGATGAAGTCATCAAAACTACCTGTAGACATGAAAAAAGTGCTCTAAATCACTATTGATTAGAGCTATATCAATTAAAATGACTCTAAGGTACCACCCCACAATTCTCAAATGTTGAAGGGAATGTGGGAAAACTGACACATTAATGCATTGTTGAGGGAGTTACAAACTGATTCAACCATTCTAGAGAGCAATTTGGAACTATGCCCAAAGAGCTATAAAACCATGCATACCCTTTAACCCTGCGACACCACTACTAGGTCCATATTACAAAGAGATTTAAATATAAAAGGAAAATAATGTATAGGTATAAATATATTTATTGTAGCTCTTTTTGTGGTGGCAAAGAATTGGAGACTGAGGGAATGCCCATCAATTGGGGAATGGCACAAGTTGTAATATATGATTATAACAGAATACCATTTTGCTATAAGAAATGACAAACGGGATGATTTCAGAAAAACTTGGAAAGACTTACATAAACTGATACAGAGTAAAGAGAGCAGAACCAGGAGTACATCATGTACAATAACAGCAATATTGTACAATGAACAACTGTGAGGGTTTTAGCTATTCTCACCAACATAATAATCCAGAACGGTCCCAAATGACTCATGAAAAAAATGTCACCTCTCCAGAGGAAGAACTGATGAAGTCTGATTCTAGACTGAAACATGATATATTTCATTTTCTTTCTTCATTTTGGGGAGTATTTTTTGTCTTGTTAGAGTTTTCTTTCTCAAAAGGACTGATTTGGGAAAAAATGCTTACATGATTGCACATGTAAAATCTATATCAGATTGTTTACCTTCTCAGGGAGATGGGTAGGGAGGGAAGGAGAGACTTTAGAACTCAAATTTTTTAAAGGAAATTAATGTTAAAGTTGGCTTTACTTGTAGTTGGGAGGAAAATAAAGCATGATGTAAAAAAAAATACTACATGTCTTAATATTATTGATCTTTTCAGGATACCTTAGAGAAAAAAATGCTTGCTAAAAAAAAAGATAGTTTGGGGGTAAGTAGGTGGCTCAGTGGATTTAGAATCATGCCTAGAGATGAAAGATTGTGGGTTCAAATCTAGCCTAAGACATTTCCTAGCCGTGTGACCCTAGATAAGTAGATAAACCCCCATTGCCTAGCCAGTGCTCTTCTTTCCTAGAACTAATACACAGTATTGATTCTAAGACAGAAGGTAAAAGTTGAAAAAAAATGCATGGTATATCAGAGGACCTGAGTTTGAATTCTAACTCTAACATTTATACCCTGTGTGACCTGAGACAAGTCTCTTAACCTCTAAGGTATTTGATTTTCTCATCTATAAAATAAGAGGGTTGGACTAGATGAAAGACAAGGAATAAGCATCAAGTACCTAATATATGCCAGATACTATGCTAACTGCTTTATGGGTCTGTAATTCCATTAAATTACTAACATCCTTCATTGGCAGAGATCACATTCCTGTTATTCTTATTAGACTTTAAAAATCCAAATCTTTGTAGTGAATAATTAATATTAACTGCAGAAATAAACTGAACTAGATAGATATAAGTACGTATACCTATACAGTCTTGCCAAGCTGGTGACTAAACATATATATGTACATATGTGTGTAAAATATACATATATACGTAGAAAGAGTATATATATGTGTGTGTCTGTATACATACACATACAATACATGTATATATACACACACACGCACACATGCAATCTTGCCATGCCAATGGCTACAACATAGGCATAGAATGGACAAGAAGATACAAAGATATGCTTTTTTTTTTAAATCCTTATCTTTTGTCTTTGAATCAATACTGTACATTGGTCCCAAGACAGAAGAGTGGTTAGGACTAAACAATTGGGCTGAAGTTCTTGCCCAGGATCACACAGCTAGGAAGTGTCAGAGGTCAGATTTGAACCTAATTCCTCTGGCCTTCAGGCTTTGCTCTCCATCCACTAAGCCACCAAGGTACACCTAACACTATATTTAAAAAAAAAAAAAAAAAAAAGTTTGGTTCATTTCCACGGAAATTTCAATATAAATCCATTTCTTATATTCATCTTTAATGTGCTAAATGGTTTTAATCAAGTTGACTTTTGCAGGATTCCTCAGGCTAAAACAATCTTTGCTGAGGAATGAGTGGTACACAAAGAAAATTAATGGATTTTACTGCCGTTATCTACACAACATTCCCATGACCAATCAGAAAACTATGGGGCTTTCCCTGGTCTTCAGTTGCTTCATATAAATTGAAAGAGATTGAAATAAATTGTTTCTGAAGATCCTCTTAGCTCTAAATCAATGATTCCCAAAGTGGGTGCCACCACCCCCTGGTGGGTGCTACATTGATCCAGGGAAGCGGTGATGGCCACAGGTACATTTGGGGGCAATGAATAACTGTAAGAGGGTGGTGATAGTATGTGGCAGGGGATGCTAAGTAAAATTTTTTTCTGGAAAGGGGGCGGTAAGCGAAAAAAGTTTGGGAACCACTGCTCTAGATCAATGATCCTATGATCTTAAGGTAGAGACATTTATTCACTTATTCATGGCATGGCATTAGGTAACACATCTACTTCTCCCCATATTTATCTAATACCAGCTTCTTAGGTTTTCCTGGGGTGAGTTCTGTTATCTTTCTTTTAGTTTAGAGTCCAGGTTAAGTTTAAGATCTCCAGGACCAAATGCTGGTCATCAAAGCTCCTGTAGTGACTAGAAAGTCTCTAAATTATAGCTTTTTAGTCATCACGAAGGTTATGATCCACTACACTCAGCCAAGGGACAAAAAAAAATGACCACAAAGTTAAGATTAAGTCTTTTCTTTAACTCATTTCTTCTTACTAGTAAGATTCACTTTATTGTTTTGAACTTTTATCTTAGTCAGAGCTAGAATAAAAACCTATTTAACTCCAATACATTCCTAATTGTTCTACATCTCTGACTCCAGACAGTTTCAAAGACTGCTTTTCAGTGTGGCTGTGTGGATCTGAGAAACTTTGACTTCTCAGTACTTGATATACTTATGATTCTTTTCATATTTCCAAGTAAATTAAAGGGCCGGGGAAAGCAAGAACCAAAAAAGCTAAGTTGCCTCTGAAAGTTATTAACCTCTACCTCCAATTCTGCTTATAAATTAGTATCTTTCACTTTAAAATGCAGCCCTCTTGGCTTTGAACAGCTCTACACATGCAATAATTCATATGACTTTGTAAGAAGGATACTTGATGAAGAAAATGCAATAATTAAACATTAACCAGAAGAAATAACCTCTTCCAAACCTCCATCTCAACCTTTAGGTAAAAACGGATTAAGAAAACAGTTTTTAAAAATTTTTGTTAGGTTTTATGGAGATCAGCAATTGAATATTACTAGAAAAGAATGGTTTAGGTCAAGCATTTTGTTTCCATAAAAATAATTTAGTTTTTTTAGCATATCATTTTATTTTATTTTTTCCAAAGGCCAGGTAATTGAGTTTATTTTTTTATTTTATTTTTTAGAAAAAAATGTTTTCCATGGTTAAATGATTCATGTTCTTACTCTCTCCCCCACAACATTCCCTTCCCCCTGTAGCCGACACGCATTTCCACTGGTTTCTTCATGTGTCATCAATCAAGACCTATTTCCATATTATTGATAGTTGTACTAGGATGGTCGTTTAGAGTCTACATCCCAAATCATGTCCGCATCGACCCATGTGTTCAAGCAATTGTTTTTCTTCTGTGTTTTCACTCCTGCAGTTCTTCCTCTGAATGGGGATATCATTCTTTTTCATAAATCCCTCACAATTGTCCTGGGTCATTGCATTGCTGCTGGTACAGACATCCATTACATTCGATTTTACCACAGTGTATTGGTCTCTGTGTACAATGTTCTCCCGGTTCTGCTCCTTTCACTGCATCAATTCCTCCAGTTTATTATTCCATTTAGCACAATAATATTCCATCACCAGCAGATACCACAATTTGTTCAGCCATTCCCCAATTGAAGGGCATACCCTCCTTTTCCAGTTTTTTGCCACCACAAAGAGCACAGCTATAAATATTTTTGTACATGTTCTTTTCCCTATGATCTCTTTGGGGTACAAACCCAGCAATGGTATGGCTGGATCAAAGGGCAGGCAATCTTTTAGCGCTCTTTGGGCATAGTTCCAAATTGCCATCCAGAATGGTTGGATCAATTCACAACTCCACTAGCAATGTATTAATGTCCCAATTTTTCCACATCCCCTCCAATATTTATTACTCTCCCCTTCTTTCATTTTAGCCAATCTGCTAGGTATGAGGTGATACCTCAGAGTTGTTTGATTTGCATTTCTCTAATTATTAGAGATTTAGAACAGTTTCTCATGTGCTTATTGATAGTCTTGATTTCTTTATCTGAAAATTGCCTATTCATATCCCTTGCCCATTTATCGATTAGGGAATGGCTTGATTTTTTGTACAATTGATTTAGCCCCTTGTATATTTGAGTAATTAGACCTTTATCTGAGTTTTTTGTTATAAAGATTTTTTCCCAGTTTGTTGTTTCCCTTCTGATTTTGGTTGCATTGTTTTTGTTTGTACAAAACTTTTTAATTTAATGTAATCAAAATTATTTACTTTACATTTTGTAATTTTTTCTAACTCTTGCTTGGTTTTAAAAATCTTTCCTTTCCCAGAGATCTGACAAGTATACTATTCTGTGTTCACCTAATTTTCTTATAGTTTTCTTCTTTATATTCAAGTCATTCACCCATTCTGAATTTATATTAGTGTAGGGTGTGAGATGTTGATCTAAACCTAATCTTTCCCATGTTGTTTTCCAATTTTCCCAGCAGTTTTTGTCAAATAGTGGATTTTTGTCCCAAAAGTTGGACTCTTTAGGTTTATCTTAGACTGTCTTGCTAACATCACTTACTCCAAGTCTATTCCACTGATCTTTCTGTCTCTTAGCCAGTACCATATTGTTTTGATGACCACTGCTTTATAGTATAGTTTAATATCTTGTACTGCTAGGCCACCTTCCTTCACGTTTTTTTTCATTATTTCCCTTGATATTCTTGATCTTTTATTCTTCCAAATGAACTTTGTTATAGTTTTTTCTAATTCTGTAAAAACGTTTCTTGGTAGTTTGATAGGTATGGCATTAAATAAGTAAATTAATTTGGATAGAATGGTCATTTTTATTATGTTAGCTCGTCCTACCCATGAGCAATCAATGTTTTTCCAATTGTTTATATCTAGTTTTAATTGTTTGGAAAGTATTTTGTAGTTGTGTTCGTGTAATTCCTGTGTTTGTCTTGGTAGATAGATTCCTAAGAATTTTATGTTGTCTAGGGTGATTTTAAATGGTGTTTCTCTTTCTACCTCTTGCTGCTGTGATGTGTTGGAAATATATATAGAAATGCTGATGATTTATGTGCATTTATTTTGTATCCTGCAACTTTGCTAAAGTTGTTGATTATTTCTACAAGCTTCTTCGTTGATTCTCTAGGATTTTTTAAGTAGACCATCATATCATCTGCAAAAAACACACACAAACTTTTTTTAGGTACAGCTAGTTGGCTCAGTAGATAGAGAGCCACACCCAGAGATGGGAGGTCCTAGTTTCGAATCTGATCTCAGACACTTCCTAGCTGGGCAAGTAGCTTAATTCCAATTCCCTAGTCCTTACCATTCCTCTGCCTTAGAACCAATACAAAGTATTAATTCTAAGACAGAAGATAATGTGTTGGGGTTTTTTTAACCCATTTTTTAAATATTTACTGAACTTAAGACTTGTTATTTTCTAAGGTTTAATGGCTAGGAAAAAGTCAGTTTTTTATTCCACTGAGATGAGATCCAGAGCAAGAAAAGCTGCCTGAGGTGTCTATGCACTGCTACCAGGACTATATGTGGGAACTTAGAATAAATATAGCCCTGAAACCAACAAGTACCTTAAAATGCAAGAGCAAAGCACATGTGTTGATATGAGCCATCCTATAATTTGCCAGAAACCAATAATCCAGCCAAAATTGGTTTTAACTGGTCTACTGGCCAAAAGCTCAGCCAATTGGATATGTAGGATGTCTAACAGGATGCTAGACTTCATCACTCTCCCCTCTGATGACTGAAAACCTAAGACCTGGACAATAACCTAAAGACTAAAAGGAAGATGCCATTGTTCAAGTGGTGGTAGACAGCAATATAACCTCAGAATCAGTAGAATCTAAGCTTTCTTTGGGCAAGGATTGTCTCACTTTTATATTTGTTTCCCAAGCAACAAACCCAGTACTATATCTGGCACTTATTGGGCACTTAATAAAAGCATATGTATTATTTTTATTGATGAACGGACTGATTTAAAGACAGGATCTAGCACCTGAGCTACAGCCAGTATATCCTTCAATAGCATAATATCTCTCAATGCCTAATGTGATTAAGGCCTTGACTACACCTTTAAAAATTTTCCTGGGGAAAAAACTTCTTTTTAAAATTTTTATAAAAAGTTTCCTGAGGAGAAGAGGGAGTCAAGATGTGAGAATGAAAGAAAACAACTGAGCCTTGCTCACCACTACCCTTTCCTCATGATGAACTAAAAAACACACCTGTATAAAGTCTGATCAGGAAAGTCAAGAAAAAGTCACACTAAGTCACTTTGATAGCCCAGGTCACCCTAGGGAGAGATATAAAAGAGTCTGCAGACAATAGAGACAGGTTTCTGAATGGGTATGCACATAATGAGGAGCATTCCATTGCCTAGGAATGAAAAAAGGGATGAGAAAGAAAGTGAGTCACTAAGCTCCGGGGAGGAAAGATCTCAGGGGATCCCTGAACTACTTCTGGATAATAGACAGGTACCATCTGGAAGCTCTGTCACCCACTACCCAGTTCCAGGAAAGAGATTCAGAGTGGAGAGGAGTGGCTCTATGTGTGGGTCCTAGCAGTGTACTGAACCAGGAACAAGTTCTGGGAATGTAACTATGAGGATCTGATCTAGAAGTAGAGTGGAAACTCAATTCTGTCCTTTAGTTCAATGTCTAACCCTATAGTGGAAAAATCACAGCAGAAGTTCTAATCTAGCCAGCAGTTTAATCATCCTGAACTTGCAGAGCTTCCCAGAAGGCTAGCAGTGCCTGAGCCCACCAGAAATCTACCGAAACTTTTAAACTCATACAAATCCACAAGACTCAAACCTGAGTCAGGAAAATTGCTGAGGTCAGATCAGGAAGGAAGTAAACAGAACTCTCCCTGGATCACATTCTTGGGGAGCACTTAAAACTTAAAACAGCGTCCCACAGGCTGAGCTGTTAAAAAAAAAGCAGTAGAAGGATATGAAAAAGTTCAAGCTATTACATCTCACACACACACAATATTATGGAGAGTCTAAGACAAACATAAATCCAAAGTCAAGATGTAGACAGAAGAATGAATAAACAGAAAAAGAACCCCACCATAAAGAACTACTATGATTAAAGACACACTCAAAATAAACATATAAGAAGAAAATCACTTGAACACATGCAAAGCCTCAAAAAAATGCAACTTGAAAATTTTACAAAGGAGATAAAATTACTTTTAAAACCATATGGAAATTATGAAAGATATGAAAAGAGAATTAATAGCTTGGAAAGGAAGGTACAAAACCTTACTGAAGAAAATTACTCCTTGAAAAATTAGAATTAGCTAAAGAGAAGTTATTAACACCACAAGATATGAAGAAATAATAAAAATGAAATCAAGAATCTGAAGAAAAAAAGGAAAAAAGCATGAAATATCTCATAGGAAAAAATAAAGGATATGTAAAATAGATTGAGAAGAGATAATTTAAGGATAACTGGCCTAGCAATGGTTAGGTGGCACAGTGGATAAAGTGCTAGATCTGGAGACGGGAGGATCTGGATTCCAATCTGACCTCAGACACTGCATAACTTTGTAACTCTGGGAAAGTCACTTAACCTTTAACCCTGTTTGCTTAGTCCTTGCCTTTATGTTTTAGAATTATTTATTGACATCACAAAAAGAAAGAGGTGTTTTTTTAATCACTGGATAACTTGAAAATCATGAAAAATGCTTAGATATCATAATTCAAGAAACCATAAAAGAACACTGTCCAGAGGTCTTAGAATTCGAAGACAAAAGTAGTTTGAAAAGATCTACTGGCTACCACCTGAAAGAAATCCCAAGACAAAAATTCCCAGGAATATTCTAGTGAAAATTCAGAATTACCCAAAGGGGAAAACTTATTGCAAGAATCCAGAAAGAAACAATTCTAATAGTGAGGACCCACAATCAGGATCACACAAAATTTAACAGCCAGCACCATAAAAGAGCAGAGAGCTTGGAATATTGTAGAATCTAGGTTTTCAACCAATAATAATCTACTATGCAAAGTTGAGCATAATACTACAAAGGCAGAAATGGATTTTTAATGAAATAGAGGACTTCTAAGAATTCCTGACAAAAAGACCAGAGTTGAGTAGAAACATTTATATACGAATATAGGAATTAAGAGAAGAATATAAAGGTAAACATAAGCAAGCAATCATAAGAGACTATGTTAGATTAAAGTGTTCACATTCTTATAGGAAGAGAGGTTATAGTCACCAGAGGTCTAATTAAAGGTCCTAGGTGTGATTTTATGTTTGAATGCTCTCAAAGGGAGAATGGAAGGGAAGAGGAATGCACTGATAGAGAGGGAAAGTGAGGAAAAGAATGGAGGAAATTATCTCACATAAATGGCATGCACAGAAAGGATTTTCTATACAACGGAGGAGGTATTGAGGGAGACTAACACTTGAAATTCATTCTCATCTAACTAGTTAAAGAAAGGAAGAAAAGAGAAACAAATAGTTGGGTACAAAAAAAAGTCTTATATAACAGGCTAATAAAAGGAAAGGGATTAAGGGAAAGAGGGGGGACAAAAAGGATGGTAAATTAAGAGTGATTGTATTCAGAAGCAAAGCAAACTGTTAAGAAGAGGACAGGATGAAACTAGAGAAGAACAAATATGAGAGAATATAAACTTTCTGATTCCAGCTTTGCTATCAATTTGGATACATGGATTTTCTTTAATAATTGCTGTGTGTTCATGGTGGAACTGGTATTTGGTAGGAAGGAGTTAAGACTTGGATATAAAGCTTGGGATCCTCCTTTCACCCAAAAACGAAATAACAATAGGAACTTCATATCTGCTAAACTAATAATATTTAAGGTAATGGGCAGATATAAGCCTAGCCAAGTACCCTCTCAATGAGAAGAGCAGAGTGGTGGCTGCAGACCCCAACTTTCTGCTTCCCAATATGGCAGGAATTTAATTCTTCTTTGGAGAATGGTAGGAAGAAGAAAGACTAAAAATGTCTATTCTGCCTCCCTTTGAACCACACTATACTACATGCCAAGGGACAGTCCTCACAACACATAATGGGGCTTACAATACAAGAATTATTCAATATTAGGAAAGCAAGTAACGTATCCATATTTGTGGGAAGCCGTTCTATGTATTAAAACCTTTGGAGAAATAGGATCAAATTTAGGGCCTGTTATCTGGATTCCCTACGTGACCAATCCAGGCTGAGGCAGTCTTTGTGTTTGGTCCTGGTCACCTGAGCCCCAAAAGGCTCTCGTACCAGCAGGTAGGTTAATCCAAAATCAACTTGATCCCTCCGAGAAGGCTATTAGGAGTCATTTAGAGAAACAGAGTCTGTAACAGATATTTTATCCGGATCCCATTACAAAATCATCGGCAAGTAAAACTGTGTGTATGATTTTCTGCACTGCATGTCAGGATGCAGACTGAATGGGCCATCTAAGATAAAAATCTGAGGCTCCTCTTTTGACTCAGTCTTTGATCCCCACCCTTTTTACAATTCTTATTGGAAAACCTTGAAGTGGCAGACCAGCATCTACTGAGTTAATGATTCCTCTCCTTGATAATTAAGAAGCCTAAACCCTAACAAACATTACTTAAGATAAGTCTGCATACTTAGATAAGTATGGCGCTTTTAGTCTTGACTTTATTTGTCCAGGTGTCTATAATCCTGGAAGACAGAACTCAATAAGTGAGCATCTCCATAAAAATATTTCCTCTCCCAGAATTATCCCTACTAATGGATGGTTGGAATTTGGCCATTGTCTTGGTACTTATACCTTTACTCTTTAGACTTTAATGGGTTATGTATAATCTGTTACCCCTTCATAGCTGTGTTCTTTGTTTGAAACCAATATATAATAAACTCCCAAGCCCACAGATTTTGGAACAGCATGGGCTAACCACTAGTCTGGTTGTTCTCATTTTCTTTTTCCTGTCTTATCAATCCGACGCCGTAAACGCCACTCAGGACCCCCAATTTTATCATATAGGAGGCTGGTCCCCTATACATATTAAAAAGAAAACAAATAAAACTACATGATCAGTTCAGTAGATATCCCCTCAAAAAAGTTCTTGACAAAGCACAAAATTCTTTTAGGCTAAAAAAACTCCCCACAAAATGTAGAAAGAGAGGGACCTTTATTGATATCACAAAAAGCATCTATCTAAAACCAAAAATAAGCATCATATCCAATAGGGATGCACTAAAATCTTTCTCAATAAATACAGAAACAAAGCAAGAATGATCGTTCTTCCCACTGTTATTTGATATAGTTCTGGAAATGCCAGCAAAAGCAATAAGACAATAGAAGAAAATTAAAAACATAAAGATACACAAAGATGAGATTAAAAACTATTCCTACCAGCTAGTGATATGATGGAACACCTGAAAAATGCTAGAGAATCAGTGAAGATATTAATTGATACAATTAATAGCTTCATCAAAATTGAAGGCCACAAAATAAACCCTGGAAAAATTGACAGCATTTCTATGTAATTAATAACATCTAACATTTACACAACATCATATACCAAGCAATATATAGATATAGATATATAATCTCATTTATAGCAACCCTGTGAGATAAGTGTTATTATCCTCATTTTACAGATGAGGAAACTGAGGCAAACAAAATTTAAAATTACTTGCCTAAGATCACCCATAGCTAATGTGTCTAAGAACAGATTTGAACTCAGGTATTTCTGATTCCAGTTCTAGTACTATCCTCTGTGTCTCCTAGCTTCCTCTATAAAACCCAAGAAGCAAAAATAGAAAGGGAAATCCCATTTCAAATGACTATGAAATGCATAAAATATCTGAGGATCAATCTACCAACACATACAAAAGATTTGTATAGGTTCAGTTACAAAGTGCTCCTCAAAGAGATAACAAATAACTCAAATAGCTGGAGAAATATGTAATGGTTATGGCTAACCTGTGTCAATAAAATGAAAATGACCATGCTTCCAAAGTTAATTTTCATTTTTAATGCTATGCTAATCAAATTACCAAGGGGAAACTTTATAGAACTACATAAAATAATGACAAAATTCTCTAGGAAAATCAAAAGATTTAGAATAGCAAGGGAAATGATGAAAAGAAATAGGGATGAAAGGAGAATAGTACTTCCAGGTATCAAACTATTTTATAAAGCAGATATTATCCAAACCATCTAGTATTGTTTAAACAAATTATAGATAGATCAATGGAATAGACAAGGGAGAATAAGGATGAAATGGAACTCAATAACCCATGTTCGATATAATGGAAAATATAAACTACCTAAGAAAAAAATCTCTTATTTGATCAAAACACCTAGGAAAACTGAAAAAAGTAGTCTGGCAGAAATTATGCTTAGACCAATACTTTACACCATATTCCACAACTCATTTTAAATGGCTATGTGGCCCTAAGATTAAAGATTGTACTATTTTAAAAAATGGAGAAGAAATAGATCATATACCTCTCAAGGACAATGAGCAGGAATTTTATTCTTAACCAAACAAGAGACAGAGGCAATTACAAAAGATAAACTAGGCAATTTAGATCATAGGGGACTGAAAAGCTTTTACACAAACATTAACGAACTTGGGATAAGAAGGGAAGTTGTTGAATAGAGAAAAATCTTTGCACAGTCAATCCTAGATATTCACTTGTATAAGGTTTTATTTAGGGGTTTTGGTTTTGTATGAGTATGCTCTTACAACAATAGGGAAGTGTGTTTTGCATGATAATATATGTATGGCCCAGAAAAATATTCACTTGTATAATTTTAATAACTTCAAGCATTCATGTGATTATCATTTTCACTTTTGCATTAACTGGATACATTATTGGGGGGGAGGAATTAGAAATGTGCTGGGCAAGTTCATACTAACAAAAAAGGAGCAAAGTATTTGTAAAAGTATTCCTGAATTGACTTCAGAAAGTAAAAACCTTTCAAATGCATTCATGCTGCCCAGCAAGAATCTGGCCTCCTTGCTGCACTTGCCACCAGGCTCCCCTCCCTTCCAGCCAGCAAATTTCTGAGCTCAGAGAGAGGACTGAGGAACCACCCTGAGAAACATGTTTTTTTATCAGGAAGCAGTTCAACCACAGAGCTTAAAGGGAGATTAGAGATGGCCAGTTTCCTCTTTCCTTTTTTAACTTCTGAGTTCTGACATCCCTGTCCTTGCCCTTCCCCACTCTCAGTGTTTCTTCTCATCTCCCCTACATTAGTTATTTCATGGTTGGTGTTAGGAAAAGTACACATAATCAGAATTAATGTGTTTTTCTAAATAAAGAATTGTATGCAAAAAAAAGTGTGTTTTCAGCAATCTCTAGTGAAAGATTGCTATTTTGGTGGTCAATGAAACCTAATCCACTATTTCGCATAGGTTCAATTGTATCAGCATTCACATTTTGACTTTTACTGTTTTAGAGGAATTTCACCCCTGCAAAAAGTCATCGAATTTCTCTAATAAGGCTTTAGTAGACAAGATATTTAGAAAATTAATAAATATGCATGGAATTAACAGTCATTCCCCAATACATAAGTAGTCAAAGGATATGAACCAACAGTTCTCAAAAGAATCGCAGAGTATTCACAATCATAAGGAAGAATGCTCTAAATCACTAATAATAAGAGAAATGCACAACAAAATAACTATGGGTTCTTATCTCACACCCTAAAAATTGGCTAAGATGACTCCAAAAAAAGACAATATTCAATGTTAGAGGAATTACAGAATAAGAGGTACACTAATACATTGTTTGTGGAGCTGTGAAATGGCACGACCTTTTTGGAAAACAATTTAAAATTATGTAAATAAAAATAACTAAGATATCCATACCCTATGAGCTAGAAATGCCATTATTATGCTATGTCCTAAGGAAACTGTTGATAAGAAGAAAGTCCCCATAAACAATCAAAATATTTACAGTACCATTTTATAGAAACAAAGTGGATGCCCATCAATTGGGGAATAACTATACTGTAGTATATTATAGAATTTAATGTCCTTTAAGAAATTATGTGTATATATAAATAAGAAATTATGTCTATTATGCCTACAGAGAAATATGTAAAGAAATACATGAACTGATGTAGAGTGAAGTAAGTAGAAACAAGAAAACAATACATACAATACCTACAGCAATGTAAATGGAAAGAACAAATCCACAGCAAAAAAAAAACATAAGTGAATATAATAAAATTATTAAAATCAATTATGAATTGAATGAAAATATATAAGAAGACATCCCTTTATGGAAGTAAAAGGTACACAGATATCACACATTTCATACGTTTTGAGGCTTTTACAATGATCAGTTATTCTGATTTTTTCCTCTTTAAAAAAATACTTTTATATTGGCTAGCTCTCTCTGAGAGAGGAAGGATTGAAGGATACTAGGGTTAACAATAATGATCTTATAGTGAGAATATAATATATGCATTATGTATATAATATAATGATATAATGTTATGAAGAAAAATTATTTTAAGATTTATTTTTAAAAGTCAATTTTTAAGGGGCAGCTGGATAGCTCAGTGGATTGAGAGCCAGGCCTAGAGATGGGAGGTCCTAGGTTCAAATCCGGCCTCAGACACTTCCCAGCTGTGTGACCATGGGCAGGTCACTTGACCCCCATTGCCTACCCTTACCACTCTCCCACCTATAAGTCAATAAACAGAAGTTAAGGGTTTAAAAAATATATTAAAAAAATTATTTAAAAAGTCAATTTTTAATTAATTTTTTTTAATTTAAATAGAAATACTAGCACAAAAACAGTTCTGTTCTCTGTGCTACCATCCTCTAGATTCCTTTGCAATGAAGCATCCAGCTGGGTCACTATGCAACCAGTGAGTTGTCATCTGAATACTATATCAAGAGAACCTAATGCTGCACAAGATTTGAGCCACTATCAGATACAGCACAAGGTCACAGAAATGCATCTGGAAAAAAATATTCTCCAACACTCATGAAAATCTCTCCCAAGTGTTTGATCTATAATTAATGAATGCTGCCAGTAAAGAACTATAATAATAATAATATTGATTGAGGTTGTTCCCAAGGAAGAAAGTACATTACAATTTCTTAAACCAGTCATTTCCACACAGCTGAGATAGATGCCTTTTATTATTTTTTTTAACCATTCCTATAACTAGTAGGTATTCTGCTGGTTGATTGCCTGTGTGTCCTTTTGGTATAAAAAAGATAAAATCACCCATCCATTCACTCCCTTCAATAGGAATGTAGCTATGGACCAAAATAGAATTGAATTTCTTAAACACAGTTTACATTCCTTATATTGGCCTGAATAAACCTCAATGAAACCAAAATGTCCTGTGCAAACAGCCTTTGAAACAGGAAAAAAAAAGGCAGAAAGTGCAGCTTGTGCTATAAGTAATGAAAGGAGATGAGAGCCTGATTCTTCTAGGCTCAATTTAGAACTATAAAGAAAACAGGGCTTCCCAATGGGCCAGATGCAGCCCGCTAGTGAGTGCATTGCAATATTTTCATGGGTATTTCCTATATTCTCTCTACTGTCTCTTTCCTTCTCTGTCTCTTCTCTCCACCAATTTTCATGAATGAATGAATAAATAAAGCATTTAAGTGACGGCTAAGCACAAAATGTTACATTAGGTACTAAGAAGACAAACAGAAAAATTAAGACAATCTCTGCTCCAATGGAGATCATATTCTAGTGAAGGAGAGATCACATATGGAAGGTTTCAGCTGTAAATCAGATGGAAAAGTTCCATGCTCTTTACAGTGCAATTGCAAAACTCAAGAGTGGAAAACTGATTAAATTATATCAATTTCTGATGGTGAACCACTTGATAATGCTGAGGACTTTGGTGGGGAAAAACAACAATGTTCTTTTCTATGTCTTCAATAGATGCAGCCATAAATTCGGAACTGTGCCCAAAGGGCTTTAAAAGATTGCCTGCCTTTTGATCCAGCCATACCACTGTTGGGTTTGTACCCCAAAGAGATCATAAGGAAAAAGACTTATACAAAAATATTTATAGCTTTGCTCTTTGTGGTGACAAAAAAAAATTGGAAAACGAGGGAATACCCTTCAATTGGGGAATGGCTGAACAAATTGTGGTATCTGATGGTAATGGAATACTACTGTGCTCAAAGGAATAATGAACTGGAGGAATTCCATGTGAACTGGAATGATCTCCAGGAATTAATGCAGAGTGAAAGGAGCAGATCCAGGAGAACATTGTACACAGAGACTCATACACTGTGGCAAGATTAAATGTAATGGTCTTCTCTATCCACAGCAATGCTATGATCCAGGACAATTCTGAGGGACCTATGAGAAAGAACGCTATCCACATCTAGAGAAAGAACTGTGGGAGTAGAAACCCAGAAGAAAAACAACTGCTTGATCACATGGGTTGATGGGGATATGATTGGGGATGTAGACTCTAAACAACCACCCCAGTGCAACTATGGAATTAGGTCTTGATCAATGATACATGTAAAACCCAGTGGAATTATGCATCGGCTATGGGGAGGTGAGGGGAGGGGGGGGGGGGTTTGAGAAAGAACATGAATCATGTAACCATGGAAAATTTTTATAAAAAATTAAAAAAAAAAAGATGCAGCCATAGTACTGTGAGAGCAGTTGCCAGGCTGAATTTCTGGAGGAATTACATCCCAGGATGATGGCTGCAGGTGTTAGAATGGAAGTGTGCCATTCCAAAGGCTCCTGGTTTCAGGGTTGTAGGATGTGTTCCTCAGTATCTGAGGGAAGATGGTAGTCAAGGTGATAGTGGTAGTGTTTGGACTTCCTGAGCTCACTACCTCCTGTCTCACTCCCCTGCTTAGGCAGGTAGTGGGGACCCTTCTCCACAGGATTTGTTCCCCCAGATTCTAGCCATGAGGGCTGGGTTGGAAGCAGGATAGATGGTCTGGGGAGTGGTGGCACTCCCAGGGTTCTTGTTCTCAATTGCCTGCTGGTGGTGATGAGGAATATGGGACTCTTCTTCACAATGATTTCTCCCATCAATGATGGCTACATGAGCTGAGCAGGATACAAATGTAGAGGCTTGGGGGATAATGCTATTCCCAAATGCTTGGGCTCAGCATCTGAGGCTTTCTCCATCAGGGAGATGGTTTTCAAAGGGGTAATGGTTGTTTGACCTGTCTGGCATATGTCGTTTCTGGTGTCTTCCTAAGAGAGGGAGACTGCTTGATCCAGGATGAGGTTCACCCACTTAAAAGCAATTAAGATTGGCATGATTTCAAGGAGCTTAAGGAATCTCATTCTAGTAGAATGTAAAGCCTTTGAGGGCAGAAACTTTTTCACTTTTGTATCCCAAGTACCCGGCACATAGCAGGCATTTGATAAACAAAGGGTTTCTCAGTTTCAGTTATGATAGTTATTACTGTCTTGAACCTGACTATCAGAACCACATGTAACACTTGCTTAGCCAAGGACTGACCAGCAGAATGTCTTTCTTTGTTTAAAAAATAAAAGTCCTTCCTGATCTATGTGACTCTCTAGTTTGCACACCAATGAGTAATATAAATAAAAGGCAATTCCCTAATTAACTCATGAAGGCCTCCATCCAGATTGAGCCAATGATGCTAGAAAATTCTCATATAATAGATCATTTCAAAGAGTCTTTTTCAGGTCTCCCTCATGCTACTAGAAGTGTGAGCTCCCTCATTTAATCATTCTCCAACACCTTTAATTAAAAGAGCTGAGTTGTGCTACTGTATTATTTTGTTCATACAGGTTATGTGTGTCCATCAGGGTCTATCTAGATGTGACTCAAAACTATCCCTAGAGTCTCCTCCCCCATTTTTCTCCAAGTTAAATTTGATTGCTTCAAGGTCATGAAGCAGGTGGTTGGGGCCAAAGACTGGCCATTCTGCTCTCCCTAGAAAAATAGAAATGGTATTCGCCTAGATTTATATCTGTACACTTCTATAAATATTGTTCATCTATGGGAAATAATTTTTAATTTCAAGTTGTTCTCCTGCTCACTTTTCTTTAATGGAGAGTGTCTCAAACTGTGTGTGTGTGTGTGTACATATATATGTGTGTGTGTGTACATATATATATATATATATATATACATATATATAAAGCTTAATTCCCTTCCCACCAAATGCCAGGTTCACAATAAGCACATATGTCAAAGAGAAAATATTCAAATTGAAAGCAAAATAAAAATCAGAGAAAATATCCATAGAAGAGTATATACCAGACAGAGTAAATGAAGTTTCCCACTGGGAATGAGATAACTCAGATCAACCACGGGAGTCTTGGATCTTACCCATGGGAAAATTGCCAATGTCTATCATGCAGTAAGCTAAGAATTAGGACATCATAAAATGTTGGTTCTTCTACCCAGTGCCTTTTTCCCAGAGTCCTTTCTCCCTTCAGGAAGGTGAAAGAAATCTGGTACCATATGTCTTCTCTCTCAAAGTCAGAAGCCAGAAGACCATGATTCCTCTTCCCTTAATCGTTCATAACTTCCAGCCTTCATGTAGGCATGAGTAATCAATCTCCACCAATGATAAGAGTCTACTGCAAATGGCCCTTGAACCGCCTGTTACATTAATTTTTTAAAACTGTTTTTACTAGCACATTGTAGTTTTCCTTGTCTGCTTTTAAAACCCTTACCTTCTTTCTTAGAATTAATACTAAGGAATTTTTCCAAGGCAGAAGAACAGTAAATTGTAGGCAATTTAGATTTAGTGAATTGCCCAGGGCCACACAGCTGGGAAATGTCTAAGGTCACATTTGAAGCCAGGTATTACTCACTCCTGACCTGGCTTTCTAGCCACTGAGACACCTTGCTGCCCCATTTTCCTTATCTGACTTTCCCACAATTCAAACCCAGGCCCTTCCTTGGTGATAGTGCTCAAAAAATCTTTGTTGATTAACTGGTTTCCTCTCCATTTATCCCTTTTCCCCAACTTCTTAATATCTGACATTCTTTTCTTCATAGTCATGTATTTCTTGGTGTTAAATAAGTCCTTTCTAGACAAAATGAGTTTAGATGCTCATGGGTTGAGAGTAGTAAAGAATAAATCCCAGCAAATGGGCAAAGAGCTCTGAAAAGGGAGACAAGGAGACAAAAGGGCTTCCTTCCTCTTAGGAAGGACAGTGAAATAGTTAAGTAAATAATGTCTAGATTTAGAGGCAGGAAGACCTAACTTCAAATACTGCCTCTGACATCTACCAGCAATGAGACCTTGAGCAAGGCACTTTGCCTCTATGTGCCTCATTATACTAATTTGTAAAATGGAGATAACAATGGCACTACCTCCCAGGATCATTGTGAGGATAAAAATGAGATAATATTTGTAAAGTGTTTTGAAAGCCTTAAAGTAATATATAAACTCTATTATTATTAATATTATTATTATTATTTATTATACTACAGAAGGTTGTCCTTGTTCAAATGGGATCTCTCCATTTTCCCCAAGTCCTTTCTCATCTAACTCTCACCTTCTGAACACTTTGAAAAGCATATATCAGTATTTTCAAATAGCTAGGAAATATTGCATTGAAAGAGTAAGATGCCATAATAATTAGTCCCCATGTAACTTTAAATAATTGATGCTTTTCCATGAATGCCTAATGATTAGGAAGGTAAGGCACTGGCCAATTAATGTGTATTAGAATTCTAATAAAAAGAACTTACACCAAAAGTTTCTTCCATTGGCCCATTTATGCCACCTAGACCTCCTCACAGTCACAGAGAGCCTAAAATACATTGCCCCATATGAGATTCCAAATGAAATCATATGAGCATTATTATTCTCATTTTAGAGACAAATAAACTGTCATTCAGCAAGAGATGGTATGTGAACAGTTCTGAATCTGGGGTCAGAAAATTTAGGTTAAAATCCTAGCTCTGCCACTAGTCAGTTGGGCAGCCTTGGAGAGACATTTTAATCTCTCTAAGCTTTAGTTTATTCATCTCTCTTAGTTTTCTCATAAAATGAAGATTCAACTTAATTTGGCCAGAAATGATTAGATGATGCCTATGATATTCCATGAATTATGCTAGATGTCTAGGAAACACAGATGAAAAAAAGATACAGACTCTTCTTTCCAGGTGCTTATAAATAGAGGAACATATACACATATAATATGCACATACTACATGAAACAGGTCAGAAGGTAGGTCCTGGAAAACGGATATAAGAAATTTGTGGAGGGAGAGATTACCTTTGGATGGGAGGATAGAGTAGGCTTTATGGAGATCTTGAAAAACCAATGTTGAGGGAGATGAAACAGCCAATTAGAGCCCCAGAGAACAATATGAGAAAAAGAAAAAAAAAACTTTCTTTGGCTACCACTCCTCCACATGTGTTGTCTCCCTATTATATTATAAGTTCCTTGAGAGTAGAAGCAATCTCTTTCACAGTGTTTAGTGTAGTGTTTGGTGCATTATAAGCATTTAACAAATGCTTTTTACCCACTTACTTCTCCAAGGTTGTTTCCTCATTCTTAAAAGGAGCAGGAGCATATTATATATAATCGTCAAGATCCCTTCGAACTCTAAACTTCTCTGTAAGCAGAAGGTAGATTGGAATTATACTGTGCAAAGCTGTGAACATCAACCTAAGGAACTTCTACTTTATAAACAGTTGATAGCCACTGAAGTTTTAGGAGTAGAGGAGTGAAATGATCAGAGTGGAGTGTTTGGAAAATTAATCTTCCATCACTGTGAAGGATGGAATGGAAAAGGCAGAGTCTAGAGGCAAAGGGATCATTTAGAAAGTTATTATAATATTCTAGACAAAGGCAGATAAAGGTCTGAATTAGGATGGTGGAAATTAGAAGGAGGACTGGATTTTTTAGTGAGGGGGAAGAATCATGATTCTTCTATTTTATCTCTCAAAATCTTCCTTTTTCTTCAAGGTTCAAGTACTACCTCCTCCCAGAAGCCTGCCCTGATCTCTCCAGTTTTTAGTGACTCTCTGTCTTCAGACTATATTGCATTTACTTATTTGTGTTCATGATTGTAACTCCAAACAAAAATGTAACCTGTTTTAAGTCAGGAAGCTTAACAAATGTTTGTTGAACTGAATTAAATTACAGGCAGAAGAAAAGGAATTGGATAGACCAAAGTCATATTAAAGAGCTATAGATACCTCCAAACATCCAATATGAAGGGAAAGTTCAGATGTATACCAAAATCTTCATAGCAACACTTCTTTGTGATAGGAAGAAAAAATGAAAGTGAGTACATATAAATTGGAGGATAGCTATATAAAGAGTGATCTATATGAATGTAATTAAATATTATTGCTCTGTACAAAACAATAGATATGAGAAATTCAGAGAAACTTGGGGAAAACATGAACTAATCAAAGCAAATAAAGCAAAGCAAAAGGAACATGCCACTTCCTGACCCTTCCTAGCTAAAGGATGTATGGAGTATTCAGAGAAGACTAGTACCTCTGATAGGACAGCTTGTGGAGCCCTTTTCAGGGCTCCTTATCCTCCTTTTGTGTCTACCTTTCACTCAGCTCTCACCTGTGGCTCCGAGAAGCTGTAGCATTGCTAGCAGTCACATCCTGGTAAAAACCATCTCAGGAAACAGGTTATAACATGTGTGGAGCACCTAGAGCTTGGTCAGACATCAAAGATGCCAAGATTATTCACTATATCCTCAGGCTATCATCAATTGTCCTGACTGTCTTGCCACTGGACTTTTCATTGACTCTGGAAGAAAATGAGGCAGAAGACTTTGTTCAACTTTGACTTACTTAAATCCAGTCTGTACACAAGTCAAGACATCACTTCAGTGTCATTTTGGTCCTCCAGTAAGGACAGTAACCAGCTAAGTGACCATAAAAAGATAATATAAATGAAAGAGTATATGTAAAGTGGGTCAGCTAAGAGACTCAGGGGATAGAGAGTTAAGCTTGGAAATAGGAAATCCTGGGTTCAAATCTAGTCTCCAAAACTTCCTTAGCTGTATGGTCCTGGCTACTTAATCCCCACTGTCTAACCTTTACCATGCTTCTGCCTTAGAACCATACTTACTATCAATGCTAAGAAAGAAGGTACAGATTTTATTTCTTTTCAATAAATTAAAATAAAAAGGAATATATATATATATTTACATGTGTGCATATATATACATATATATGTATATATGTAAGACACTTTCCAATGCTTAAAGTGCTCTACTAATACTTTAAGTAACTTTCTAAGATTTCTCTACTAACATATAGATACATTGATAGAATTCTCTAACACTGATAAAAGTCTAGATCGTTTGTAATAGCTAAATGCTATAAATATGGAAGTTATGACTTTTTTAATTTGCTATAAGGAGTGGGACCCACCGATGATATCATCGCCCCTAGTATGCCCCAAAACCTAGCTTCCTGGTATCCTCTGGTGGTAACTTGGTGTGGTTTTACTGCTACCACTTCCTGTTTTTCCTGCCTCTTTTAGGAACATTTACCTTCAAGTAGCTGCATATGTTCCCCAAAAATGGTACACCACTGCCCTCTACTGTTTTAGAGATATTCATTATTGAAATTTTGATAATGGAAAAGTATAAGAAAAAGTATAAGAAAAAAATGAGCGTCATCTGCTTTGTTGTCTTATTTAATCCTCACAACTATGCAAGATAATATAATTACATTTTGCAGTTGAAGAAACCAAGATACACAGAAGTTAAATGTCCAGGGTCATACAGGTAGGAGGTAGTGTCCAAGGCTAGATTTGAACTCAGGTTTTCCTGACCCCAGGGCCACTATGGCACCTACTTACTTTTCATAAGAGGCAATAAGAGATAGAAAGACCAAAATTTATAATTTTAAATTTCTTGAACTTTAATCCTGGTATGCTACAGAATACTGATCGCCTTCTACCAGGTCTTCTCCTTGGTATTAACTCATTTCTAGTTCCTCTATTAGATACATTTAGCAAAATCTATTGGTGCTTCAGTCTTCCAGAATCTGTTTCCCCCACCCCTAAGCTCCTGATTTGGAAACCTAAGGCATAGAATAGGTACTAGGGCCCTGAAAACCTTTCAACTTCAGTCCCTGTCTTTAAATTCAATTCAACAAATATATGTCTACTGAGCATGAATCTGGAGAATCATTTCCCTCTCCTTCCCCCTTCCTTATTCCCATATAAGACTCTTCTCTATTTGCTACCTAAGCTATTCCAGACCTTATACCTGTCCTACCACTTACACTCCTTTAGAACTCTCAGTGAATTATGCCCTCAATCATAGATGCTCCCAAATCCCTATCACTCTTCCTTTCTCTCCCTCCCTCTAATTCCCTGAACTGGTTTTCTTTTTCTTATACACTGAGGCTGAATTCTTAAGCTAGCCACAATATAGCATCAAAATACCAGGCTTTGTTGTGGACAGATATGCATAATGAAGACAGGAATCTAGATTAGATGGGTAAAGAACAATGATTTTAGCTCTTCAATTCATCCTTTATTCTAGCTCAAATTTAATTGCATGCTACACTAGAGCTTTTAGTATCTAACTTTCTTTTTCCTGTCAGGATTTGACCTGTTTTGGAGGAAAGATAAAATAAATGCCTTATCCTATGTAAATAAGTTACAATCCTCACCAGAAGTAGGACTGCCCAGGAAATCAAGATTCTAATTACAGTGTCAAACTGGGTGTTACACCCCCAAAAGCATATAAATTGGTCATGAATAAATTTTATAAATATTTTTCCTAAATGCACTAGAAATATCATTGTAGTTCATTGCTATGTAGTTACTTAAATTATCCAGAGGGTGGCAGTAGAATAGCACTGTTTCTTAGGGGGGAACTACATTTTTTTAAAAATAATGCTTAAAAATAGTTGAAGACGTCCATTTGCTTTTCCTTCTTTTTCTCCCAATTTTCCTAAAAATATGAGAAGCAGGGCCAAACAAATTAGTCATAAACAAAATATTCAAAGGTAGACAGGTCTATCAATTTTATTTAGTACCTACTATGTGCAAAGTATGATACTGAGAAGGGAACAAAAACTCAAGGAACTGACATTTTGGTTGGGCAAATAACAACATATTCATAAAAGTGAGCTCTACATAGTAGAAACAGGCAGTTTCATATGCGACTCTCTCCTGTTCTACTATAATTAACATTTGTTCATTAATTTGACATCAAGCTTAGAATTTTTAAAAAATTTAATTTTTTTTAAAATACACATTCCCATATATGAATAGGCAACTAAGGATGAAAAGCAATAAATGATTGCTTTCAAATGAGTTGTCCCAAAGAAATCAGAAATAAAGATCATTTCTAGCTAAAGTGGTCAGGAAGTCGTCCATAGAGGGTGACATTTGAGTTGCACGTGGAAAAGTTTGAGAAAGATGTCAATACATAAAGGAAGAAGGGATTCAAAGGGGATAAGGAGGTTAGGGGTATCAGAGAGATATTATGTCAGTAAAGGGAGAAATGTAGAGTCCAAGGCGATAGCAGAGGTTCATTTAAGAAAATAGGAAAGAAGACAAGAAGGGAGAGTCAGAACCAGAGAGTGAAAGGCCAAAAATGTCAGGCAAAAGACTATTGGCTTTAGCTTTTTTTTAAATGGGGATCTGAAAGGTTTCAAAGGAGAAACATGATCAAAATAATGCTTTTGTAAGACTAATAAGATGGTAGGAAAGATTCTGACATTCAACCTTTTTAATAAAATGTATACTAGTAAATAGATTCATCAATCCATCTAATTGTTATGGGACCCTCATGTGGCCCACATAAGTCACATGGTCTAGTGGATAGAAAACTGGCCTCAAAGCCAGAAGATCTAAATTCAAGTTCTGCCTCTAATACCTCTTGGCCATGAAACTCTAGATAAGTCACCTAACTTCTCTGCACTATAGGCAAGGCATGAGTTGAAGAGAAGACATATTAGTAGAAAGTTTTCTCACCTGAAGATCCCTAAACCAATAAAATCATAAGTCCAGTCCCTATCCCTCTCTTGATATGCTGTGTGCTCAGTTTGACAAGAATTAGTTTGTCAAAACCTAATGAGGGGGCAGCTGGGTGGCTCAGTGGATTGAGAGCCAGGCCCAGAGACAAGAGGTCATGAGTTAAAATCTGGCCTCAGACACTTCCTAAATGGTGAGCCTGGGCAAGTTCACTTGACCCCCCATTGCCTACCCTTACCACTCTTCTGCCTTGGAGCCAATACACAGCATTGACTCCAAGATGGAAGGTAAGGGTTTAAAAAAAAAAAAAAACTAATGAGAACTCTGAGGTGCTACCACCTTATACCTAGCAGACTGGCCAATATGGCAGCAAAGGAAAGTGATAAATATTAGATGGGATGTGGCAAAATTGGGACTCTAATACCCTGCTGGTGGAGTTCTGAATTGGTCCAACCATTCTGGAGGGCAATTTGGAACTATGTGCAAAGAGCTTTAAAAAGACTGCCTGCCCTTTGATCCAGCCATACCACTGCTGGGTTTGTACCCCAAAGAGATAATAAGGAAAAAGACTTATACAAAAATACTTACAGCCATGCTCTTTGTGGTGGCAAAAAAATTGGAAAATGAGGAAGTGTCCATCGATTGGGGAATAGCTGAATTGTGGTGTTTATTGGTGATGGAATATTATTGTGCTGTAAGAAATAATGAATTGGAGGAATTCCATGTGAACTGGAATGACCTCGAGGAATTGATGCAGAGTGAAAGGAGCAGAACCAGGAGAACATTATAGACAGAGACTGAGACATTGTGGTACAATCAAATGTAATCAACTTTTCTACTAGCAGCAATGTAATGACTCACAACAATTCAGAAGAACTTATGGGAAAGAACACTATCCATATCCAGAGAAAGAATTGTGGAAGCAGAAACACAGAAGAAAAACATATGATCGATCATATAACTCAATATAGATATGATTAGGGTTTTTATGTTAAAAGATCACTCTACTGCAAATATCAATAACATAGAAATAAGCTTTGAACAATGATACATGTATAACCTGGTGGGAATTGCTTGTCAGCTCCAGGAGGGGGGAGAAATTATGAATCATGTAACCATGGAAAAATATTCTAAAGAAAAAAAAAATCTAATGAGAGAAACAGCTAGATGCCCTAGGAAAAAAATTCTATATAAAATTACAAAAAGTATATCATTGTGTGTATACATGTATGTATATATAGTTGCTTTATTGCATTTATCAAAGGCATTTTATAGCATTATTTCTCCTGTCCTATCTCCTGCCACCTTATACCTCTCCTACACTACACTTCTTCACCATCTTCCTTCAATCATGATGAGGGAGAGTGAGTCCCACTGGAAGGACTAGCACCTGGGGGGCCTGGTGAATGTCATTTGTATTGAATAGGGACAATGCCCACAGATCAATTAGCCCTAAACCTATATATAATAGCCTTCTCTCTTAGAGAGAGGGTACACTCCTAACCCAGGGAGGAGAAAAGCACACACCTACTCCCTAGAGGAGAGGAGAGATATGTTGCCCCCAGACTCACAACAAAGTCCTGTGTTACTCACTAAGGAGAAGAAAGTCTGAGGCAAGCTCTTTCAAGAATTATACTGATTGAACCAGGAGAAAAAATTATACACAGAAACTGAAACATTGTAGAACAATCATATTTAATCGACTTTGCTACTAATAGCTATGCAATGATCCAGGACAATCCCAAGGGACTTATGAGAAAGAATGCTATCCACATCCAGAGAAAGAACTGTGGGAGTAGAAACACAGAAGAAAAACATACGATTTAGCACTTGTTTATATGGGTATAAGGAAGTGGAGTTTTGGTTTTTAAATGACTATTACAAAAATGAATAATATGAAAATAGCTATTAAGTGATAATAGATGTATAACTCTGGGGAATTGCTTGTTGGCTTTGGGAGGAGGGAGGGAAAAGGGGAAGGAAAGTACATGAATCATGTAACCATGGAAAAATACTAAAATTAAAAAAAAAAAAAGAACAATGCTGATCGACATTTCACCCAAATCATATATTCCCTATATTTAAATTTAACAATTCCTGTCAAAGCCCTGGGTGGCCACCAAAATCCCCTGGTATTTGTAGTTCTTCCCATTTTAGGAAGAGAAGAAATGAATGCAAGATCAGTCTTTGTCATATGGCTTCAGGTTACAAGGGATTCTGAAGAAGAATGAGGATATAAGGGACAAGGATAGTGCCATTCCCATAGCAGTGGCACTAGACTGGAGCAACAGCTGGTGCCTCTATATTTGGAAGTTTCCTTTTGTAAGATGAGAACCGACCTCTATATGAATAAACAGGCTTGGAGGTTCATGTGACTGAACACTCCCTCAACCAGGAATTGGAGTTTGGAAAGAAACAAGCCCTCAGAGACAGGAAAATGGGTTTAAAAAAAAAAACCTAAATAACCTTCCTTCTGTTTGTGTTTTTCTAAAATGTATTCTGCTAAAGAATACATTTTCCAGGTTTTACATTATTTTTCATCAGCACCTGTGGTCAATCTTGTCCTTATATTGTTGAGTATTCCTTTGTTTGTGGCACAAGGGTGAAATGGGCCATAGAACCCAATGATATATTTTTTCCTAAACTCCTCAGTTTCATTCTTCTTGATCACTCTACTCACCAACTTTGTTTCTTTGATTTCTATGACATTCAATTATCTTAATTCTAATCCTGGTAGTAGAGTGCATAGAGAACTGTAGGAGTCAGGAAGACCTGATTGTAGGCTGAATGTTTGCTCCTGCCATGACAAGATTGGCTACAGCTCTTTAAGAGGATAAGTGTGCTGAGATTGCAACCTCATAGCACCAAAGCTGCAAATTTCTGAACTGCTGGCACTGCACCAGAGAACTCAGGAAGAGGGAGGTGGGTCGATTGTTAGGATGGAGGCTGTGGGTAGCACTTGACCAAGCCTGGGAGAAAGAGCACAACATCCAGTTGGATCCAGTTTTGGCCATCCAAAAATCAGTTGTAAGGGACTTAGGCTAGTGAAATATAAATTGCCAAACATGGGAGAAGGCTGGGACATTTTGCAATCCAATCCCCAAAGAATCCACAATCAGAGAAAAGGGACCCAGAAAGTCAAGTGACAGTGAAAACAAAGGGAGGGAAGATTCAAAGACCTTGAACATAAACAGATAAATATGTAGGGAAAACCATAAAAGCACAAGGAAATATAGGCTCCAACCAGAGAAAGTGCTCTGAACCAAAGGATGGAGTATTTTCTTCATGGAACAGTCACAAATCCAGTGTCACTGGATTAAAGAGTATGTTTGGAGCAAGGTGTGTCATGCAGAGATGCAATCACGGCTTTTACCCCTGCAAAACCTAACTGTAGAATTTCTGGCAGTTAGCCAGCCTTAGAACTCTGACAAAGGGAGTTGGTCCCAGAAGCTTGTGAAGAGCAGAGGGGCGAACTGGGCTCTGCCTTCAAGCTGAAACCTTGCCTTGAATCTGTGCTTTTGTCTTTGGACATTTGGAGCTTAGCTAACTTCTCTGAACCTCTTCCCTGACCTTCCATATTTCATTCCCCTATTACCTTCCTGATTTTCCTGTGGGCTTTTGGAGAAGGGTGGATTTTGGGGTTGTAGCGATTAGACTTTGAGGATTTAGTTCCCCATAGACAAGTAGGGCTTACCCTTGAAACAAACTATCCCCTGCTTTATTGTTCTAGTACTCCCTAACCTCAAGGGCAGCCAAACTTCCCTGGCTGAGAGAGAACAGGCTCTCTCTCAATCCAAGCCATTCCTGTGACCCTCCCCCTCCTTGAGCTTCTCCCTAGTGGCTGTTAGGGAAACCCAGAACACCTCTCTCCTTTATAATCAACCCTGAAACTTTAATAAACCCCATGTTACCTAATCAAACCCTTTGCTAAATCATTGACTCAATGATAAGTGAAGGTTGAAGGAGGGAAGGAATAATTCTCTTTATTTTCCTGAGGGAAGCTGGGAGCATCCATCTTGGGAAGAAGTAGTTGTCTCTATACTTCCTCCTGGAAACCCTTCAGTTTCACTAACAGGGAGGAGCCTTGGGACTCCTTCTTTGTGGACTTGAGAAACTGACTAGAAAGCCTTCTAGTCAGATTCAAACCACTTCTGGCTGGCCCTAACCTTTGTGTCTGTAGAAATACCATTTTCCCAGGAAGAGTCCAGCCTTCCTTCCCCAGGAACCTCTGTCTCTAGTCTGAGTTCTCCCTGTTGCAGCTGCCTCCCCTAATTACCTCATCATCTCCCTTACCGTTCATTATACTACCTTGTCCTCTATTTTCCTAAACTCAGCCATTCCCTTACATCTCTCCTTACAACCTCAATCCACTATTGCACACTCCTTTCCCACCAAAGGACCAAAACCCCCTATTTACCTTTTCTTTATTACCTTTTTATTACAGGTGTTAAAAGAACTGAAAGATAGGAGACCAGATTAGAAGAATTCCAGATACCAGACAGCATATTACGATCGGAACCCACTACAGTTGGAAAATTGTGGGGGAGTAACATGAATGGACTTGCATTTTAGAAAAATCACTCCACTGAATAGAGAATGGATGGAAGTAGAGAGAGAGAAAGTAGGCAGACCCAACAGCAAGCTTTTACAATAATGATATTGTGGGTTAAAGAGGGCCTGCACTAAAGTGGTGACAATATTAAAAGGGAAAAAAGTATATAATTGAGAGATGTTGGAAAGGTGAAATCAATGGGTCTTGGCAATACATTGAGTATGGGAAATGAGAAATAGCGAGGAATCCAAGATGACTCCTAGTTTGTGAGTCTGAGGGATTCAGAGGATAGTATTGTTCTTTATAGTAATAGGAAAACTAAGGAGGGAGAAAGAGATTAAGAAGAAAAGTTTTGGTTTAGATATTTTGAATTTAATACTTCTACTGGACATCCAGTTTGAGATATCTGAAAGGTATTTGGACATATGATATTGGAGTTTAATGGAGATTGGGGCAGGAAAGGTAGAACTGAGAATTATCAGCCTAGAGTAGTGATGGTGAATCTATGGCATGGGTGTCGAAGATGGCACACAGAGCATTCTCAGTGCACACACAGCCCCACTCCCCTCCCCGCCAACTCCCTGCCAGAGTTTGTTACTAGAAAGGCAAAGGGGCTTGGACAGAGCTGCTCCCCTTCCCCTCTTCACCATGCCTGATGACATTTTTTCACATCCTCTGCCCCTCTGCCCAATAGCCCAATGGGAGTGCACAGGGGGTAAGGTGGGCAGCTCACAGGTGGAAGAGCTGGAAGGGAACAGAGGGCTCAGGCCACTCCCCTCCCCCTCTTTACACTCTCTGAGGACATTCCTCATTTCACCCACCCAGCAGCCCAAGGGAGTTCGCTTCCTCCCTCCTCTGTGTGGGATAAGTGGGGGGCAGGGACCTGGCACTCATGGGGGGAAGGGGCACAGCACATGGTCTCTGAGAGGTACAGGCATAGCATTGGGGGGGGGGGGCAGCACTCCATCTCTAAAAGGTTCACCATCACTGGTCTAGAGAGTAATTAAATCCATGTGAACTGATGAGATCATCAAGTAAAGTAGTATAGAGAAGGCAGCCCAGAACAGAACCCTGAGGGACTCCTATGATTAAAGGGTATGATGTGGAAGAGAATACAACAAATGAAACAAAGAAGGAGCAGTCAGACAGGTCGGAGGAAAGCCAGAAGAGGGTAGTATCCTGAAAACCTAGAGAGAAGAGAATATCAAGGATGAGAAAATAATTAACAGTATCAAAAGATACAGAGAGGTCAAGAAGAATGAGGATTGAGAAAAGGTCATTGGATTTGGCAACTGAAAGAATATTAATAATTCTGGAGAGATAATTCTGGTGAAATAATAAAATAAGGAGTCAGCTTATAAAGAGTTAGGAAGGTAGTGAGAGGTATTATTTAGAGAAATGCAAATTAAAACACCTCTGGGGGTATCACCCCACACCTATCAGATTGGTTATTATATAATAATACATGTATAACCCAGATAGAGTTTCTTGCCAGCTCTGGGAAGGAGTAAAGAAGGGATGGAGTGAGGAAACTGGGATCATATAATTTCAGAAAACTTACATGGAAAATTGTTACATATAATTGGTAAAATAAAATATCTTTACAGATTGGCTATTATTATAGAAAAGGAAAATGACAAAACTTGCAAGGGATATGAGAAAACTGGGACATAAATGCATTGTTGTGGGAGTTGTAAGATGATTTAGGGGAGCAATTTGGACTGAAGCCCAACGGGCTCTAAAACAATACATACCCTTTGACCCAGCAATACCATTACTAGGTTTGTATCCCAAAGAGATAAAAAAGCAAAATGAGGAACGAAAATATTTAAAGAAGCTCTTTTGGGGGGTGGGGCAAGGTTTTGGAAAGTAAGCACTGCACAGCATTGGATAGGATAGGAACAAGGCCAGAAACCTTTGCTCAGAAAGCATTTCTGCCCTTACAAAAAAGTTCCTTTCTCCCATACTCATAAAATAGAATTTCAGGAGAGAGGCAGTCACTAGGTTAATATAACTCCATGAATATTCTTCTTTCTTTTCCCTTACTATTCCACTCTTTGAACATTAGTCCTCAAGCATGTTAAAAAGGAATGAAAGGCCTCTATAATGTCTTTATGCATATGCATATATATACATATATATATATATATATATATATCTTCCTTTAGATCTTGGATAATGGATAGTATATAGATCTTAGAAATAGTATGAATGGAGGAGGGATCAGGTGCCCAAGGCCTAAGCTGGCTATAGTTGGTGAGGGAGGAACACCCACTCCTCTCACAATAGCTATGGATGCAATCTATCCCTCTCCTCCCTGACAGGCTTGATTGGTTAAGCCTGTCAGTTGCTTCCTTCTAACAGTTGCCCAGGTTGGGACCCTTGAGAGGTTAGGTAGATGGTTAACCTCACTAGGCCCAACCTGAAGTTGGATTAGTTGTTGATAAGGCTATTGATTGGCTATTGGAAACATTGTTATCTGATCTCGTATTGATTCTTCCCTTCCCAAGGGCTTTGGCAGAATAACCGCTCGGGAAAGGTACTTGTTGGTAAATCACTGTATTAGCTATTAATGAGGAAAGGAAAACAAGGTAATAGGTTTGAGGATTTGGAAACCCTATTGCTATTTGTTTGGCTTAACAGTTGAGATATTTCCACCCTTTCCACCCTCTTCTTCACCTCCTGCCCACTTCCCGGATCCCTCCCGGGCCCTGGGAAGCCTAGATAGCTAGATGATGAAACTCCTAATATCTAGGGGCAGTAGACACTGAGGTGGTGGTCAAGTACAGGTTGATAACGGTATAAGGACAGGAAGAGCTTTGCAGAGTAGTGTATGCAACTTTCTCACTCCAAGACCAGGATCCACCCGATTTCTAGCCTCAGGACAGGTAAAAGACCCAGAACCTCTGCAGGGTTCTCAACTGCCCTCTCTCCTGCCTCCCGCATGCCTCTCTGGGAACATTCTATCCAACTGACTTATCTGTCAATCAAAGGTAAACTTCAAGCTCCCAGAGATTCAATGTAATAGTCTTCACCCTCTCACTAACTCTGACCTGACCTAGCCACAGCCAAGCCAGAGATTAGGGAAGGCTATTGATGTTGATGTTGATAGATGATATGTATACTCTCTCTGCTCTACTATCAATGGTGTTGATTGATCACTAGTTCTCTCTCAGTCAGGTACAGTTTACAGGTTTCAGGCCTACCCTCTTCTTCCACTCTTCACCTCCCTCAGTCCCAGTTCTTGCTCCAAGAGAAGCCTGCTCAATTCTGAGCTCTCATCTCCCAACTGTTGTTCCTAGGGAGTATTTATAGGGTGGAGCCAACCAATTTTTGCCCCTGGCTCACTACACCTGGGAACATTCCAAATTCTCAACTGCCAGCCCTGTCAGTCAAGGTGGCATCCATCTTATCTCAGATAATGTTTTAACAAGCATCAGTTTTAAATCAGGAGCCTAACTAATGGGGGCAGCTAGGTGGCTCAGTGGATTGAGAGCCAGGCCTACGGACAGGAGGTCCTGGGTTCAAATCTGGCCTCAGACACTTCCTAGCTGTGACCCTGGGCAAGTCACTTAACCCCCATTGCCTAACCCTTACCACTCTTCTGCCTTGAAACAAATACATAGTATTGATTCCAAGACAGAAGGTATGGATTTAAAAAAAAAAAAAAAAAAAAGCAGGAGCCCAGCTTAAAGCTTTGGTTCATTAGTGTATTTTTGTGTGGAAGATATGTTAGACTACTTTTTATTACCTCACAGCATAAAAGAGTCCCAGTACTTGAAGGGGAAAGAAAGAAATACTGGTAAAACAAAGCAGGACTTTTCTTGATCTGCCTAGCTATCCCTCCTGTCATCATTTCTTATATCACAATAGGTTTTTTTTAATCTAATGTCTTTATCATAACTTATTGTGTACCATAACTTAGCTACACTTCTTCCAGATACTCTGCCTTTTTGACTCCACCTCACTTCTTTGTCTTCATAGGCACATTTCCAGTGATGACCTGTGTACAAGAAATGCTTTGAAAAGCATCACCTATGAGGGCAACTAGGTGGCTCAGTGAATAGAGTACCAGGCCTGGAATGGGGGAGGGGAGGGGAAACTAGATTCAAATATTGCTCTGTGGCCCTGGGGAAGTAACTTAACCTCCATTGCCTGGTCCTTAGGGCTCTTCTGCCTTGGAACCCATACTTGCTATCAATTCTAAGAAGATAACCATTTTTTTTTAAAGAAATGTTAAAGATGTTTTCAGAGAAACCTAGGAAGACTTGTTTAAACTAATGCTAAATATAGTAAAAAAAAATGACAACACAGGAAAACAATTTACATAATTAAAACAATAGTATTAGCTTTGAAAGATTTATAGAAGTCTGATCAGGGTATTCACTAGCCATAATCCCAGAGGATGCATGATGAAGCATGCTGTCTACTTCCTAATATAGAAGTGACTCAGTGTAGAGAAGAAGAATTGTATGTGTGTGTCTATAAATATAGATATGTATACATATATTCTTGTGGATATGGCAAATAGGGAAATTTGTTTTGCTTGACTATATATCTTAATAACAGAGGTTTCATTTTTTTTTCATAATCAATGGGAACATGAGGAGAAAGACATTTTTGTTGGTTAAAAAATAAAATTTAATTTAAAAACTAAAATGTTTTAGAATAAAAAAAGAAAGACCAAGAAATCAAATAGAAGAGAATAGAATTGTAAATGTATAAAGAATGAAAAGGAGATTGCTAAATTTAATCAGAAACTCAAATGTAAACAAAACAGGAAATGTTGGTTAAATAATCTATAGAAGAGGTTTGATTCCAATTAGCCAGTAAATTCTTTCCTCCACACTTTGTTAAGCTAGCTCTTTAATCCCCAGTTTCCTAGCAGGAGAGGAACAAGGAGTTTTACAGGTGATAATGAAGAAGAAATGTTCCATTCTGAATCCCCAAGCTGAGTCACTTACTTTACTAAGAATTATCTTCCCCTTAAGTATCTGCAAAAATAGAATTATAGTCATTTTAGTCTAGAGGGAGTCAAAACACTTAAAGCAATTCCATAAGGGGATGCAAAATTTAGTCTTTAATTATGTTTATATGAAAATAGGGTAGATATTAGCTTCAAAAATTATTTTATCCTTCCTTGTATAAAATAAAGATTTAGAGTAGCCAAAATAATGATTGAGAAAGTAGAAAATAGTAACTCATTGAGTAGACTCAAGAGTTAAGCAGGTGCCTGGAAAAATGGCACTACAAAAAAACAGATAGTATTGAAGTCCTAATAATAGGATTCCATAGAATAACCTGATCAGAGTTCCTAAGCCTTTTAAAGCTGTTTGTCTTTATACTATTATTATAATCATATAAATTATTCTCCTGATGGTTGTTTTTTTTTAATCCCATCTCTGCATCAGTTCATACAAGCTTTCCCATGTTTCTCTGAAACCTTCCCCTTCATTATTTCTTATAGTACTACAACTGATTAGCTGGATCTATACAGATTTATCACATTATGTTTCATGAGCTAAAACAGAAAATTGAGTAATGGAAAAAGAATTACAACTCCTAATAATCTTATCAAAGACTTAGATGAAATACTCTTCTAAGTTACAAATACAAAATTAAAAATAACCCAAGTGACAATGGAACATCTCATAGTAAGTAAAGAAATGCTGTAGGAGGTTACTAAAAATTAATTCAATTCAATCCAATTCCATAAACAGGAATAAACAACTACCATATGTCAGGCACTATACTAAGCACTAGGAATACCAAATAAGAAAAAGAAAGACAATCCTTGACCTCAAGAAGTTTGAAATTTCATAAGAAAAGACAATACTCAAAAGAAAGTTGAAAAGAGGGATGAGGAAGTCATCATAAAATACTCTCTTTGGGGGAATGATGGTCCAAGCAGAGGTGCTGATAGAAAATGGAGATTTAAGAAATAACATGAAATGTGTGGATGACTAGCAAAAAAGATGAGTTAATCTTGTAGTCAGAAAGAGACAACTGACAGACAGCTGGTAGTACATTGTTATAGAATGCTACCGCTAGAAATTAAAAACAATTAGAAGAAAGTTTATAGCAGAAGTATCAAATTCCAAGCCTCCCAGCAAAACTGGGGAGTGAAGCCAAAACCTAAAAATATAATTGGGAAATGTTTAACAAACTAATTAAAAATGCAATATAACATGAGAATTTGTGGTTTTCTAAGTCAACAGGCAGTCAGTCCATTTCTATTTGAGTCTAACACCACTAGTCCACAATATGTTGAGTGAATCATCTAGGAAGGATTTGTAGAAGACACCATTAAAAACCATAAAGAATGAGAACACAGGAAGGGGTTTGATTCAGGCAATATCTCCACGGATGAAATCATGGGTCCATTATTTATTTATTCACTGAAGGTTGTCTAGTTATGTATTAATAATTATATCTTGTGGGGCAGCTGGGTAGCTCAGTGGAGTGAGAGTCAGGCCTAGAGACAGGAGGTCCTAGGTTCAAACCCAGCCTCAGCCACTTCCCAGCTGTGTGACCCTGGGCAAGTCACTTGACCCCCATTGCCCACCCTTACCAATCTTCTACCTATGAGACAATACACCGAAGTACAAGGGTTTTAAAAAATAATAATTATTATTATTATATCTTGTTTTCTAATTATACACATATTAGAATTTATATGCAAACATTGATAATAGATATAATTTACCAAATATTAGAAGAGAATTTTTAAATTCTCTATCATTCTATATACTCTATCTCATTCCTCCTAATACATTTTTCATGTTACTTAAACTTACGCTTCTCTACTCTTTTCCCCCATTTTCTCAGCCCAGCACCCATGTTGTAGCTTCACTTTATTTTCCTCATTATCCTAACTCAATAATTGACCTGTTCAACTATTCACTATCTTCTCCTTTTGAACCCTCTATCCTCTTGTTATATCTCCTTCACAGCCTGGAGAAGCCATTTAAGGTTCTCTACCAATGGAGTAATACAATAAAAAAGATCAAGTGATGCATCAGATAAATTCATCTGGCAATTGAGTAGCTATATGGGATAGATAGTATTAGTAAAGGAGATCTAGTTTATAATTATGACAATAATAATAAGAATAATAATTTGCATTCATATCATGTTTTAAGGTTTGCAAAGACCTTTACAAATAGTATTTCATTTTATCCTCCCAATAACCCTTGGAGGAAAGCCCTAGTATTATCCCCATTTTACAAAGGAGAAAATTAAGATTTCTAATCCTCTCTGCTATCCTCTCTGTTTTAGGCCAGAAGGCAGAAATTAAGTATAGGATTACACAGCTAACAAATATCCGAAGTCAGATTTGAACTCAGGTTTTCCTGAGTTTAGGTCTCGCACTTAAGACACTGTACCAGCCAGCTGCCTCTTGATAATTAAACTCACTAGATGCTGAAATAAGTATTTTATTACTTTCCTCTTCTCTTGGGTCCTCCTGTAGGGCGGGATGACTTAGACTGAGGGGGTTTGGCCTGGGACCTGGATGATGATTTACTATTACAACTGTATGAGTGTCCTGTTTGGGAAGCAGGTTTTGTGGTCTGAGTCTGGTGATATGTATTTGCTCCTGGCTGACAAGCAGATCTTACGGGCCTCCCAGTTGTTCTATCTGGTTGAGATCTCTGGGGTACGGAGCTTCCTGTACAAGAGGATGGTTTCACTGGCTGCCCAGCTCCTCCTGATGTCTGAGATCTCTGTGTCCCAGGGGTGCCTGTGTGAAAATTTTGCTTTTGTTGCCCAGATATTTGTCCTCGCTTTGATCCCACTGATTGAGAATGTACTGCCTGGGATGCTGGTCTCCTGGTCTTCTCTGATGTTTTTGTAGACTCTGCTTCTGTAGTCTGGTATTGTCCTGATTTTTGTGTTTGTCCCACAGACTTTTTGGTCACTTCTACATGTTGGCATCCTGGGTTCCTGGACCTTCTAACATGGAAATTTGGTCTCATAGGTCGAATAAATGTTCCTGCTGGCTGTGGTCCACGAGTTCGCAAATGACCTGGCTGGAAGACTACTCTATTGGCTCTTATAATTTCTTTTGACTGGAGACCCTGATATGGGGCTTGTACAGTTTGGGAAATGGGTCTGGGTGGTCTTGCCAAAAGGTGGTCTTGTACTTGGGGAGATCTAGAGGATTTTACTAATGCTGCAGCTTGATGAATTCTCTGGGGTTGGCCAGTCCATCTGCCAGGATGTCTGCCTCGAATATTGGCCTTTCTATTGTGAAAAGCCAGAGGGCCTAACCATCTGGGCCTAAACCCTGGCCACATATTAGAGCCCATGGTCCACTGGGGTCTCAGAGGAGCCCGATAAAGACTACCCTTACTTCTGGTCAGTGGGGGCCACCAGGCCCATGGACAAGGGCTAAATGATGTAGTAGGGTAGAAATAATGACATTGAGGGCTGACTCCCCTAAAAATCCCAGTCCTTCCTATAGCTGTGTGACACTGGCTTTCAGGTAGATGTCTGGGCTGAGTATATCTTTGGGGTACCTCAACCTCATCTTCTTCAGCTGTGACTTCATTAAGGGTTCCTTGGACACCTCGGGTTTTCTCACAGTCCTGATCCACCTGGATCCCCAACTCTCTGGCCAGTGATGCCATATCTTCCACTGACACATGTCTAAGTGGAGAGCACATTACCTCCTTCAGGGCTATTCGGAGGCCCTCTACATATCTTCCTCTATCCCCCATATCATTTTCCTCTAGCAGCAGCAGTTGTGATGGCTTCAGTTTCAGAATTCTCTGGAATAGTTGGGCTTCCTCACTTTCCCTGGACTGAGGACTGAGAATGAAATAGCATCTTTCTTTAGCAGCCTCTCCTAGAAATGCCAGGAGGTCCCATTCCCTCTCACCTGGACAATCAATAAAAATGAACACAGCTGAAGAGACTTCCATTAAAAAGCCAAACTGTGTCCAGAAGCATTCCAGATCTCCCCGAAGGTTGGCCACAGCCACAGGCTCTTGGAAAAAGTCAAGATTTTCCTTGCCAGAGCTACTGTTAGGAAAAGACCAAGTAATTTCAACTAAGCCATCAGAGATTTTTCGAGGAAGTAATGAGGCAAGGGAGTCTCTGTGGTGAAAAATGTCAAGAGGTTGCTTTTGGGGAGTGCTGAGTACTGCATTAAGAATCTTGGATTTAGAGGAACCACAGTACCCTAAGCGAACAAAAGAGATAAGTGGCATTTTCATAAACACCAAGGACTTTGTGTCATTCTTAGCAGCATCTCCTTCAGAATGTATCGAGACCTTTGGCACGATGTTCTTCATGGCACCCAACATCAAAAGGCACTTGTTGTTTTCTGCATCTGGCAGCAGCAGAGGAAGGGCAAAGTGACATTTAAACATGTTCCCTAAGACCTCTTGCTGCAAAGAGTTGTCAGAACAAAGCATGATGGCACAAAGGACATCAAGTGGGTTAATGGTCTCTTTGTCTCTAAGACCCATATTTTCTACTTTAGTGGTTAGTCCCTCTTTGGCATCCTCACCTGGAACCCTCTGGCTGAGAACTGTGTCTCTGGCAGTCACATCCAAGCACTGAATTTTTACTAGGAAATTCCAGGATAAATCTGCTGATGTCTGAGGGATCCAATGACATCCATGGTCCAACTGAAATTGTTGAACAAAACTTGGTAGAAGTTTTCTATTCCTGTCCATTTCCAAACATGATAGAATTTCTTTGAATGTTTTTCTTCTCTCTACAGAAACAGAGAAAACACAACAAATGGCAAAATTTCACCAAAAATTAAATTAACTTTGAAGACTGATTCTTTAGAGAATTTATCTGTTGCTTGGAGAGAATGTAAATCTAACTTCCAAACAACAAAATATTTCTCCCTTTTTAATCTGTGAGAATAGTGCTCCACTGAGTATCTTACCTCCTTAAAAGTAATTACATTTGAGGGGCAGCTGGGTGGCTAAGTGGATTGAGAGCCAGACTTAGAGATGGGAAGTCCTAGGTTCAAATCTGGCCTCATGCACTTCCTAGCTGTGTGACCCTGGGCAAGTCACTTAAATCCTATTGCCTAACCTTTACTGCTCTTCTGCCTAGAAACCAATGCATAGTATTGATTCTAAGACAGAAGGTAAGGATCCAAAAAAAAAAAAAAAAGTAATTACATTTGTTAGGTAAGAATGATTCTTGAATGAATCAATCAAAATCAAGTATGAACAGGACCTGTACATCTCCTCAAATCAAACAAAGCTGTTAAGTGAGAAACTTACTTATTTTCTAATTAATCTATACAAAAACAATTCTGAGGCTCTGGAAGCAAAAAGGAAAGAATGGGGTCAAGAACTAAGACAGAACTGGCAGCCCCAGAGCAATCAGCAACAAGAAGAAAAAAAAAGAGGGGGGGGCTGAAATGTGGCAGAAAAGGGAGATATCAAGGGAGGGGCAATTCTACTTATAGACTTCTCAAAGGAGACCTGAATTAATGCTACCAATGAACCCACCTATTCAATAACTATGGAGAAGTTCTAAAAAAAGGTATGCTTTTTTCCCCAGTTTCCTCTCCCAGGGCATATCTATCCACAGGCACAATATAATCTGCTATTTCATTACCCAAATGTTTTCAGTAACTAAACTCATCCACAAAAAGACCAGAGGTTAACCAGAGATGGATATAAATGTAAATCAGATGGGCAGAGATGACACATACAAAAAGGAAAAGGCCAAATACTGGAGGGACTGTGGGAAATGAGCTGATGCACTGTTGATGGGCCTTTGAATGGTTACAACCATTCTAGAAAGTAATTTAGAATTATACAGAAAAGGGGTTAAGAAAGAGAAAAAATAGAATTCTGTTCATTAGACAAAAATAAAACTTTTTAAAAATATTTAAGAAATAAATGTACGTAGAAATTTTAATCTCTGCCTAAATGTTAGAAATTTTCCTAAAGAGAGGCTCAGAAAAATTGTGATTAAATTCATAATGTTTTACCTAAAATAAAGTCCTTGTGGCCACATAGAGAACCATCATATTGTCCTTAAGCATAAAATGAACTGTATATTGTAACAAGGTCTTACAAATCCTTTCTCTCTACTTGCCTCTGACTTCATCTAAACTCCAACAGATAACTTTCCAATGTATTCTCTAGCTACTTCTCTTAGAAATAGTAGATGATGTCATAGTAGTGAATTTATTGGAGGAGTTGGGAAAATGAGGTCTAAATCAACTTTCTTTGCTCAATGGTGGGAGAAGAATAAATCTTTTCTCATTCAAGAATTGAATGGGTTATGAAGCCTTGTATAAAAGGGAATGTGTTTAGTAAAAGTCACCTTTCCCCTACAATGTCCCCCAAACTTGTAAAAGCCATTTATATTTCTCTCAACTCCAATGTAGTATCTAACAACTGGCCCTTCAGTTTAGTTAAGCATTCAAGAAGCATATATTTATGAAGGACATACTATGTTTGGGGCACCTTGCTAAAAACCGAGGATATAAAAATACAAATGAAATGATCCATTATCTCAAGAAGCTGACATTTAACTAAATGTCTGTATAAACCTGTCTTGAAAAAATCACTGAGAGTGGGGTCTAGCTCCTCCTGACATTACTATACCATTCTTAAAAGCATACATCTTTTAAACTTCCCTATTAAAAGGGGGAAATTTGGCAAAAATATGTGAAAGTATTTGAGCACTTCTCATTATTTTGCTAATTGCTATTGGTAGATGAAACCAAGCCTAGAAACATTATTTTTAGTGTACCCACTTGCCCGAGTGATCAATGGTTGCTCCTCTTTTAAACATCAGGCTCCTGATCTCCCAAATCTTTTCATACATCAAAATCCCTAAGCCTAAACTGAATATGATATGCTTTCTCTGAAGATTCAAACATAATACCTAAATTGAAAAGTTCATAGTTTAAGTTATGTTGTAGAAGATAAGAGACCTGAGAAGTCTTACCTCTCTGATAGTGTGTTTGTGTGACCTGGTGATTCATTAAATCTCTCAGTACTCTGACCTGTACTGAGAAAAGATACTTCCTTATCTACGAGTTAGTATCTGGCTATAGTCTGACTACACTACAGCTATTCAAAAGTTGCAGCTGTTCCCACTTTCCATTATTTCCCTTGCTCCTAGGTATTCCTTCCCTACCATCCCCTACCTCTGATGAAGGGCATGGACAAAGGGGAAGATAGGAAGGGGTACTAGGAATCTGTTATTCTCTTTCCCAACTGAATCATGACAACATGAAATGCTCTTATTGTTAGCCTTAAAAGTTGTGGAAAGATGGGTGTGCAAAGAGCTAGTTTTATCCCTTTACCTTCCAAATTCGCTTCCTCCTCCTCCAGAGATACTTCAGTCTCTAGATTCTCATAGTTCTGTTCATCATCCGAGGACCTGAAATTGTCAGGGTCAGTTTCCCCACAGTAATCTGTGTACTCCACAGAAGCTTCTTCTTCCTCAGCTGATCCTGGCTCTTCAAAATATGCCACGGATTCGACATAATCCTCTTCTCCTAAGTATAAATCAGAATCGGGATTCTCATCATCCCATTCTTCCCCTAAGTATACAATAGCTTCTGGATCTTCATAGACCTCTCTGTCTTCTGAATACACTGTGTCTTCCAGTTCATCATCATCTCCTTCCTCTTCTTTCTCCTCAAAGGACAAAGTAACTTCTAAATTACTAAGTATTTTGTTTCCCAAAGGCCCAGTAGTTTTTAAATTTTGGCCCTCCTCTTCTACAAACATGAAGTCATCAGTATTCTTATATTGTTTCTTTTCAGAGAGCAAAGTAACTTCTGAATTCTTTTTCTCTTCTGTGAACGTAGGAGCTTTTGCTCTCTCATGTCCTTTCTCTTGTTTAACAAATTCTGGAAAACAAAATAGATATTTCTCTCAAATTGAAAAAAAATGAATTTTATGATGTTTTGGGTTTTGATAACATTCCATTAAAGGACAGAACAAGAAGCTTCAATCACTCAGGTGGGCCTCATTCTTCAGCCAAAAATTCCTTTTTTCCCACCCAAGGAAACCAGATCAGATCTAGTACACTCTTTAAAAGTTGCCAATTTCAAAGGACCTAGAGAGAGTTAATCAGAAATTTTGAACCACTAACCATATGGAGATCCCTAAAATCAGTTTGATTTCTTTGGGCAGGCCCTAGGAACAACTGAGAATTGAAGCAGGCTTAGAAATCCCAAAATGAAAATAAAGTCTGTATTCTTATGGCTGTCATAGAATCTTAAAAAATAGAAGGGATCTTTAGAAGTCATCAATAGTTCTACACCTGTTATCTCCAAAATCTTCATTTAAAGAATATTTTATCATATTTTTAAAGGTATCTAGGAATAGAAATTCTACTATCTATTGGCAGCCTAGAAATGTATTAAACAGTCTTGTGAGGCAGGTAGGTAGCTCAGTGGTTTGAGAGACAGACCCAGAGATGGGAGGTCCTGGGTTCAAATTTAGCTTCAGACACCTCCTCGATATATGACCCTGGGCAAATCACTTAACCCCCACTGCCTAGCCCTTACTGCTTTTCTGCCTTGGTACCAATATACAGTATTAATTCTAAGATAGAAGGTAAGGATTTAAAAAAATAGTCTCTATTAAGGGAAATATCTACCAAATTCCTCCCACACTTTTTTCCTCTGAGGAAAAAAAAGATTATTACTTGTGTTATCTTGAAAAAATTAAGAGGAAAAAAGGGGATTATTTGTATTTCTTTAGGAAACTGGACTTCTACTAACAGTCACAAAAACTGTTCTTCAAATATAAATATGTAGCTACTAGCTCACCATATCCAAGTTTTTTTCAAAATGGCTAGCAGGTATAGCTAGCATAGCATATGATAAGATATAACTTTTTTCCTGTGGAAAATTAACTGACCTTTTAATAATAAAATTCCTAACCTAATCAAATGATCTTAGTGTTGAAAAATTCCCAAATTTCCCAATAGAAAATAATCTATAATTTATTTTAACATAAATATAAATGTACACACTCAATGATATCAACCAATCAGAATTCTGAAGTATGTGTGTGATAAGTTTACCATTCTCTACATTTGAACTGATTAAAATTAAGATTTTAGGGACTTTGTTTATACTGAAACTTGAACTTTCTCTATGTAGGTTAAATTTCACTGAAATTGATCTTTAGAGAAAGTAAAAGTTCTTAGAGAGAGGGAAAGTATATACCTCATTCAAAATAAACAGAAAGCACAAGCTTCTCTTAGCCTGTATTTTTAAAAAACTATCTGTAGAAGAGATAGGAATGTAAAAGCAAACCATAGAAAATGCATTATTTCTTCAGAAAAATCTGGCTTAAAAAAAAAAAAACATTAATACATTCTCAGACTCACCTAGTACAGACCACCAACTGGTTGTTGATTCCGGAAAAGCGCTGTGTAAACACTCAAGGAACTGCTGGCAGCTTCTTTCTCCCTTTTTCTGTACCAGAATTAACATTTTTCTACTTTTCTTCAATGGATCTGTAACAGTATCGAGGATCTCATACTCCTCTTCAGAAATTAGATTCCGAGAAATTAATGTATCTAGCACAGAATCAGGATCTTGCTGCAGAATTTTTACAAAGTTTTGTCTTTCCTTTTCAATAATTTCAGAAGCCATAACTGGAGAAGTGGTTGTTCCTGTTTTCACTTGACCTGGAAACAGATTGTGAAAGCAGTTCTGGGGCTGTCATCTGAAATGAGAATGTCTGGCTTTTAGTAGATCCGTACAGTTGAGAGTCATTTCCCCATGACATTAAAATCCACCAGTTTTCCCAACACATGTTCACAATATCTCCTGCCTTCAACCATATTCTTCTATATATACTACCTCTACTTTCTCAACACCTACCATAGACTTAAAAAAAAATAATGAACAGTAACTGTTATCTTCACATAGTACTTTGAAGTTTATAACGTATTTTGCAAATATTACTTCATTCCATTTTCACAATAGTCCTGCAAAACAAAAGCTTTCTTTAAAGGACAGAAACCAGATTGCCAGGGGTTGAGAAATCCGTTGCTCCTAAATCAGTAGAGGTGGAAGTACTGAATGTAAATTCCTGTAGATGGCAAAATCTTTAAAGGGAAAGTATTTCATTTTGGTCTTTTTATCTCTGGACCTAGCACAGTACCTTGCATATTATGAGCAAATAATAAATACTGAATCTGTTGAATTTGAATGTAGAAAATCCATTCACAGAGCCATTAGAGTAATGATCTTGAACCTATGGTATGAGTTCCAAAGATGGCATCCAGAGAGCTCTTTGTGGGCACTTGACCACCCTCCTTCTCCATCATCTCCCACCCCCACCCCCCAATTGGTTACTAGAAAGGCAGAGGGATTACAGCAGAACTGCTCTCCTCCCCCCTCTCCACAACACCTGATTTCATATCCCTGTCCCTCTGCCCAGCAGTTGAATGGGAGCCCACAGGGAGTAAGGTGGGTGGCTCACAGGTGGCAGAGCTAGAGGGGAGAAGAGGGTTTGGGTCACTCCTTTCCCCCTCTCTATACTTACTGAGGTCATTCCTCACTTCACCTACCCTTCTGTCCAGCAGCCCAATGGGAGTACTTTCTTCCTTCCCAGTGTGGGGTAACGGGGGAGGTGGGGCATGGCACTTGGTCTGGGGGTGGGGCTAAGCACTCCATAGCTAAAAGGGTCACCATCATTGCATTTGAGCAAAGATTATCACACATGCCAGTCAGCAAGCCTCCTGCACAAGACCAAAACATAATTGGAAAATATTTAACAAAATAAAAATACAATAGATCATAGATAATGGTAATATGTGCTTTTCTAAATGAATATGAGATTCAATGGAATCCTCATATTTGAGTCTGACATCACTGGAATAGTATTGTCATAATGTCCATTTCCCCAGTGGATGAATGGTGACAGACTCTAAAGGGGAGGATGTTTAGGAGGATAGTGGGTGTAGTTGTGGACCAGCTAATAAAGTATAAAGGACCCCTTCTCACTCACAGCCATCCCTATTGCTGAGGGTCTAAAATGGTATCCCATTGGGAAATGGAGGATCCAGGAAGGACGTGTAGAGGGGTTGAAGGAATGGTCCCCTCAAGGAGAAGTGAGTGATACCCTGATTTGATGGTGGTGCCAGTCAGGGTACACAGAAACTTCCCCCTTCTCCCAGCAGGAGATCGGGCTAAAAATGGAGATCAGTCTGCCAGTGATACTACACTCCATCCCAGTCAAGTCTCTCTCCAATAGAAACCAAACACAGATCTGATCTTGAAGGTACTTGGATGTTTAATCAGGAACAACAGGGCAATGGGCATGAAGGTAGGGTATTAGCAGGAAAAGGGATGTAGGTAATCCCTAAGCCAAAGGTCCTTCACTCAGGCAGGTACCCACCAATGCCTCAGACCCAACGGTGAGACAAGGTGTTCCCCAACCAAGCTTCACCTTCCAGAGCCCCACTAATGATATTCCTACAATCTATGTTTTCTAATAGTCCAGGGGGCATACAGTTGAGCAAAGCCCAAGGCAAATGGGGTTCAGGGATTGGCTCCCCCAAGGAAGTCCAGTAACCCCAATCCCAGTTGAACTCAGTTGATATTGTGTGTGAAAGTCAGGAAGACAAGATGTCCCAGGTATAGGTCTTCTATACAAGTCAGAAAAAATCCAATGGCCACTTCAGTGGATCACAGAGCCAACCCTCATGACCTTTTTCTCCCGCTCCAACCCCCCAAAAGCCCTTGGTCCCTTTTTCCACTCCCAGAAGTCTCTGCTCTTTCAATGGTCACTTGGCTCTTCTTCACCTCCAACATTCTATGACAGTTTGTCCAAAAATGTCAGGGCTTGCCTCATTCTTACAACTTTTTAAATAGACTTTTAAATTTCATTGATAGCTCTTGTTTTTATATCACTTACATTTCCCAAAATAAAACCAAACAATATATTTTTAAAATCTGATATTATATAATTGTTCATGATGGTAATTAGTGCTTTAAGTTTTTCAAAGTACATTACAAATATCACATTTATTCTCCCAGCAACACTGGAAGGCAGGCACTATTATTATTCCCATTTTACAGAGATTAGGAAACTGAGACAGACAGAAGTTAAGTGGCTTTTCCAGAATCACATAGCTAGCTTGTTCTGCAAAAAAGAAATGCTTTTTCATCTTATCTTTGGTCATATATTTTCAAGTTTGGTCATAATTTCACAGCATTTAGTTTCATTGTTCTTCTTTTGATTTATATTGTTATGTATAATTTTTGCAATCATTGTATATATTTTTCTTAATTCTTTTAAGTGCATTTTGTATCAATTCATAGAAATCTTACCATGCTATCCTTTTTCTTTAAAGAATAAATCATCAAAGAATGTGAATAATTTTCAAAAAAGAAAACAAGTTAGCAATTTCTAACTACATTTAATTAAAACTCTTTATTAATTAGAAAAAAAGAAAATTAGAACAGCTTTGAGGTATCATCTTTTAGCTTTCTGTCAAGGACACCATGATTCTCGTCATCCAGGTTCATAATTTCAGTAACATATATTGTTCTGAAGTGCTTAGAATGGTACCTGGAACATAGTAAGAGCTCCATAAACATTAACAATTATTATTAGCTGTAGTTTGTTCATATCTATGTACATACATATTGTTTCCTTACATAGAATGTAGACTTACTTGAAAACAAGGGCTATTTCACTTTTGCCTTTTTATCTGTCACCTAGCACAGGGAAGTCAGAAAAGTCTCAAAGTAGTGCAACCAGGAGAGAAATAGGATGTTTGGAGCTGAGCTCTCTCCTTAAACAGGAATTTTGGAGTTTATGGCTCTCCAAACAGAGCCACAGAGGGTGGTAAGGTGGAACCAAAGCTAACAGAGGCCCATTTATTCCCCCTATACACAACATTCTATTAGGCCTTTGAGTAACTATAATTTTATTGTATCATATTTTCATTTGGATTTTTTTTTGCAGTTTGTTGAGAATATTATTAGAGAATACCCTCCACAATACATTTTAAGGAGTTATGTGAAGCACACAAAGATAAAATTAATAGTGTCAGACTTTTGAAGCCAAATTTTCTCATTTCCAAGCCTAATCTATCAGTTGTTCACACCAGGCTGCCTCTTGTTGAAGTTTTACTAAATGTATAATAACGAATTAGAAATATGTATCTCTATCTAGACACAACCAGTACAAAGGAGTAATACCACCTTCAAAACTTCAGAAAGCTTGGAAATCCATCTTATACACTGTATGGGAGTTCCTTTGCTTCCTCCTATGAAGGTTTCCAATATAAATGTCTTTTAAAAATAAGTCATATGGGGGGCAGCTGGGTAGCTCAGTGGAGTGAGAGTCAGGCCTAGAGACGGGAGGTCCTAGGTTCAAATCCAGCCTCAGCCACTTCCCAGCTGTGTGACCCTGGGCAAGACACTTGACCCCCATTGCCCACCCTTACCAATCTTCCACCTATGAGACAATACACCGAAGTACAAGGGTTTAAAAACAACAACAACAACAAAAAATAAGTCATATGGGGCAGCTAGTTGGCTCAGTGAATAAAGAAGGGGAGGTGGAAGGTCAGTGTCCTAGGTTCAAATATGTCCTGACACTTCCTAGCTATGTGAGACCCTTAGCAAGTAACTTTAACCCCCACTATCTACCCCTTGCCACACTGCTGCCTTAGAACCAATACATACTATAGACACTAAGATGAAGGTAAAGGGTTTTTTGAAAGTCATAAATCAGTAAAAACAACTGTTTATGTGACAAAATGCCAGTCAAGTGCAATGGCTACCATGAGCTTTAGTTTTATACTATTAGTAGTGGCTCAGTTTTGTATCTACTCTGGAATGCTCCTTGAGGAGATCTGGCTACCTGTTTTGTAGGCCCAGTTCAATTCAGCAGGACCCGAAGCCCTTCTGGCACTTTGCTAAGAATAGGGTTACAAAAACAAAAAAATTATAGTAGTAGAGTTCCTGCCTTCAAAGAGCTTATAGTCTCTCTATATATTTTAATCTTTTGTTGCACACTGAAAATTAAATACATAACTAGATACAAAGTAATTTGTTGTGTCTCCAAGAGCTGCTTTTTCTACAATCACTGGGATAAATCAGTACAAATTCTAAATTGGAATTAGTGCTTAAGTTGCTTTGAAGGAAACGATTCTACAAGATCAAATAAAAAGGAAGTGCATTCCAGAAAAGAGGGTCCTCCATTTCAAAGGTGGAAGGTAAGAAATATCTTTAAAAGGATAGGTAAAACAAACAAACAAACAAACAAAAAAAGGATGTGTAGATTATCACAGCTTGCTTTCCTGAATCTGGAAATAGCTCTTGCTCTTTTTTGTTGTTGTTATGCATTCTTTTGGAATCTGAAGCTTATGGATGCCTTCCCACGATATTTTTTAATGGATAAAATAAAATCCATAGGATTGCAGTGGTAATCAATGACACTGCAATAATTATTGCAATTCTAAACAAGTTCGTGTCATGGTCCTCAGGTTGAGAATTTCTGCTTACTGACTTGGAAGGGGCTTCCATGACTATACAATCCAAGGGTCCCTTATCATAAGTCTGTGAGAGTTCGCTTTTCAAATATCTTTACAACTCTATCTCAACATAACTGATTTGTTTCGTAATACAAGGCATTTTATGCATTAAAAATACGTATTTTAAGAATGGATCTATAAGCTTCACCAGAATGCCAAAAGGATCCATGATTTAAAATATAGATCCTGGTCAAATGCTAAAAGATTTTGTTTAAAGCTCTTTAGTCTAGTACACAGTAGGCCAGGATAAATGCTCGCTCCTCCCTTTCTCCTCCTTGATCTAGTTAAAAACCATTTACAGAAGGGGAAACAGAGGTGGAGTGGCTGGCTCAGTCAAACCGGGAGGAGTGGGGGTAGGTGGGAAGTCATATCACGTGATTACTGGACCTGGCTTGAACGAGCTTTTTTTTTTTTTTTAAATAGGAGTTGTCAATCTTGGGGGCCCTTAAAAGCCTTCCCTGGCTTCTAGAAGGCTGGAGACAGCAGGTTACAAGATCGTCTTAGCGACCGCCAAAGATCTAGGACTAGAGAAAGGAGCCACAACAAATGCCAGAAACGCCCCTCGACCCACAGCCAGGAAACGGAAGTGTGCGCAGGGACCGTGCTTCCCGCTGGAGAATCAATAATCCGCATTATTGACCAATCCGTGCCGAGCCCTAGCGTCTCCTTTCTTTATCCCTCCTCCCGCCCCCACCCACTGCCTCCGCCGCCGGAACTTTTCCGTGGTGCACCGTGACCTACGGAAGTACTGTCTCGGCGGAAGCACCCGCGAACTTGATATAGCGGAAGTGTTCTTTCTCTTCCGTTCTCTTTGGTCCCGGCTGCGAAGGAAGATGGTGAGTTTTGCCTTCGCGTCTGTGTAGTATCGGTATCCATCCTCTCTTCCCTGGTGGCTGCGACGGCCAGCGATGGTGGCCGTGGCCTCTGCGGGCATTGAGGAGCGCGATACGGCGAAAAATTTTACTCGGGGGGTGCCTAAAATAAAAAATGTGGATCCCCGAAGAATTGCAGGGTCGGCTTTTCTTGAGGCCGAGCTCTTTCCTCCGAGAAGCCTCACGCCCTCACTACCCGGGCCAGGGCCTCGGTATTCTCACGTGTGCCCAGAGGTTGGAATGTGGCTTTATCTGGGAATGCCCAGGACTGGTCGGGCTGTTATGTTCCCAGGGGTGGAATAAGTGATCGGCCTGGCCCGACGTGTGGTGGGAGATGGCGAGAAGTTTGGGACAGTGAAAGACTAATGGTGTGAGAGTGGCCTAAAGTGAGTTATTTCCCAGACTTCCTAAACTGTCCTATAGTAATCCACCCATGTACCCAACATTGAACGGGAAGAAGCATTGAAGGTTCAGGTGGAGTTGCTTTTGTGAATTTTGAAAATTTAGAAACTCTGCAATTGCCTTTGAGTTGGAATTTGTATCTCATTTTAACGTCAGCGTTTGCTGCCATTTTTTGTTATGGTAAATTTACTGCATCTCAATTTTAAAATGTTTATGTTTTCTAGACGAAGGGGACTTCTTCCTTTGGTAAGCGCCGGAATAAGACGCACACTTTGTGCCGTCGTTGTGGTTCTAAGGCATATCATCTTCAGAAGTCAACATGTGGCAAATGTGGATACCCTGCTAAACGCAAGAGAAAGTGTAAGTTTCTCATTGGAGTAGGTATTCCTTAAAGGGGCTGGGTTTTTTTTTACCATTTGTTTTGTCTTGCGAATTGCACAGACTTGGTCCATTAAATAGTTAAAAACTGTTCCATGTGTACAAACTGAATAAGGATGGAGTGAAGAAAGTAGAATTTAGAGCTGCTAAGACACATAGAGGTGACTGCCTCGAAGAGAAAATATGACATGGGGTGGGGGTCCGCAGAGTATAGTGATAAAGAATGTTAGATTCTTTAATAAAATCAGAGAAATTAGATTCAAATCACTGCTCTATGATCCTGGAGAAATTATTTAACTATTGGAACCTCAATTTCCTCATCTGTAAGAAGTAGAGAACTTTGGGTTGTGCACTTTTTAAAATTAGAAGTAAAGCTTTATGGTGTAAAGATTTTCTGTCAATATTCATGAAAGGAATGCTTAGGACTAGGAATGGACTTAAATATTTTTACTCTTATTTCATATGCACAGCAAAAAAAAATCAAATGTAATTTTAGAGAGGGAATCTTTTAACTGGTATAAATTTGGAACTCTTTAAGCCACAGATAGTTGCTGAAGAACTGTTGAATCATTTGGAAATATTAACACTAATGAGAGCTGCAAGTTAAAATAACTTTGAGTGAGGTATTGTCGTTAAACGTGGGCTTTCTTCAAGGGTCAGTTAAATGCCACCTTCAAAGGAAAACCTTTCTTGGTTTCTTTACATTTGATTTCCTCCTAATCTTTTTATTTTGTGTACACTAATCTGTTTATCCTGAAGTCATTTCTCCTACCTCTTCTAACAGCATGAACTGATTTTCCCCATTTGTGTTCCTGAAATAAGATAGAAGAAAATTTGATAGCTATTAGAGGGGGGTCACTGAAAATAATTTTGGGGAAATGAAATGGGACTGTTTGGAGATTTCAAGGCTTGAACTATTGAGATAATTATTGAAGGAATGATAAATTCTAATAAATATGTAAGCTGAGCAGAATTATAGAAAATTCCAAATGGAGATGGAATGTAGCAAAAAAAAAAAAAACCATGCACAATATCAAATACCAAAAAATTAAGAAACTTATTGAAGAGATGGAGATAAACAGGCTTGATTTTGTGTCCTAGATAACTGGAGTGCAAAGGCTAAGAGACGCAACACCACTGGTACTGGTCGAATGAGGCACCTAAAAATTGTATACCGCCGTTTCAGGTACAGTTCTTGTGTTTTCTTACCAAGTTTCTAAAACAACAAGAGAACAAAATTTAAAATGCTTATTTCAACTTGTGTTTTAGGTAAAATTATCTTAAGGACATCATTTCCAACAGTGACATAGTTTTAGTGGTTTTCAGATAATTTTTAATTTAAAAATGACTTTTTGCTTTTTTTTCCCCCCACTTTGCTGCATAAAGTATGAATGTCCAATGAAAAGCAAAAGAACTTAATATTTGGTCAACACAGTATAGTTCATTGAGAAGGCAGGGTTTGCCTGTAAGGTACTCTCAGTATGGATCGCCCTATACTAATGCAGATTTGCTCCTTAATAAGAATCTTGCAAAGTTGCCTCTGACATTTATCAACCTGAAGAGCTAAAATAAGTAAAGGCAAATTAGTCTTGTATTTCATCCTTGGATGGTGTTCAGTTTTGCATTTGGGGACACCAAAGATATAGCAGTTATCAAGGTGGGTGAATGCTCTGAAATAGCTACATAAAAACTGATTCAAATAATCCACACAGTGCTTTGGAGAGGTTCAGATGTGTACTTTTAAATTCTGTTATAACTGTCTAAAAAAAGGATTTATTCCTCAAAGAATTTTTCCCTTTTGGAAAACACTTTTTACATTTAGGAACAAAGTCAAATTCCTCGGTCATCATTATAATCTGTTATTACAGTGTGGATTTTTGAAGATTCTATTGTCAAGGTTACATTTTCAAAAGTTTCTACTCTAGAGAAATAGCAGGTTTTTCTGTTAAAAGACAGGTGACTGAGGTTTTGTTTAATTTTATCTACCAGCTTGTTTGATTCTACTATTTGAGAATCCAACACCTTTCTCTTCACCATTATTCGTTACTTTCATCTTAGCATTAAAGAAAATAATTTGACATTATTTGTTTTGGTACAGATAGTTTACCATATAAAATTTCAAGTCTTTGAATTCTTTTATATTTTTTTACCCTTACTTTCTGCCTTAGAATCAATATTAGGTGGTGACTACAAGGCAGAAAAATGGTAAGGACTAGGCCAGGGGTCAGCAACGTATGGCTCTTTCTACAGGAGCCATAAAGTCAATTTTTTTTTCAGGCACTGTTACAGGAGCGTGCACTGTGAGCACTGTACAGCTCTCAGGAAATTACATTTTTAAAAATGTGGCATTTATGGCTCCCACGGCCAAAAAGGTTGCCTTCCCCTGGACTAGGCAATTGGGGTCAAGTGACTTGCCCAGGGTCACACATCTAGGCCTGGCTGTCTCAATCAACTGAGCCACCCCTATTGCCTCATCTCGAATTCTTGGGGTTTGGGTAAAATATTCAAAGTTAGGCATCACAGACATAGTTCACTTGTTTAAAAAGCACAATCCAGAAATGTAGATCCTTGTGACAGGTCAATTCATTTTTAAGATCCTCTTGAATTTGAGTAAAGTATTATGATATTCTTTGGATTTTTAAAAGATAGATTCTGTCCAACAAGTTCTGAAAAAGAAAAACAAGGGAATATTTGCAGCTTGTCAGTGATGTACTTTAAAAAAATGTCTGAACATATGAATTAATAGTGATTTCAGCATTTAACTGAGATGAGCTGAGTAAAATATTTTCAGAATGTACCCCCACAAAAGAACCCTGAAAAATTAAAACTTTTTTTTTTAAATGGCATAGGAATGGATTCCGTGAAGGAACAACACCTAAACCCAAGAGAGCAGCTGTCGCAGCATCTAGTTCATCTTGAGGATTCAACTGTTTGTTAAAATAAATGTTATGAATCAAAAGTAATTGTGGTCAGTTTCATTTGATCCATTGATCACCCTTAGTCAAATTATTGGAATTTTGTATACTTTGGTGAGTTCTAGCTTGTGGGTGTGGTGATTTATTAACTAAGAATGGGCTTATTTAGTTATATTATCTTCATCTTAGATCCTTTTGCTTTTTGGTAACTGATCTCTCTTTCCCCCCCCCCCCCCCCCTTCCCTTTGTGACTTTCAAATATAAGAAATGAAGAATGTTAAACCACGAAGAGGGATTTGAATCCTTATACTTTTGACACTTGCTATGTAACTACTGAGCATTTGCCACTCACATTTGTAGTACCTACCTCACAGGGTTGTTGTGAGGTTTAAATGAGATGATGTATGTACATGTGTTATAAATTTTGAATATTAGGCTTATTTAGTAATTAGATAACTTTTGTACTGTTTGTTTTGCAAAGCAACTTCATGACTAGCAAAAAGGAACAGAGGTGTCTTCACAGGTCTAATTAGCTTGGATTTTGCTTAGCAAACTTTAAAATGGAAAAAGGCCTGCAAGTCACAGTGCAAAGTGCTACATTTGGAATCAGGGCAGATAATATAAGTAAATAATATGATCAGAAACTTCCTTCCTTGAAACATTGGAAATGCCATCAGAAAATACTCCCATCAGAGTTAACACCAGGATCAATAAAAACATCCTCTACTGTAGGTTGATTTTTTAAAAATTTAACTTTTATATGCCTGTATGGCTAAAGTCATTTTAAGAGACTTAGATTTGTTTTTGTATTCCAGACATGCCCCAATTCCCCTCTGATGGATTGGCTCTGATCTATTGGGTACTTCTTCACACAGTGTTGTGCCTCTCAACTCATTTATGAGGCTTCCCCACTCAAATATTTTGTATTCAAAAAGCACTTGGCACATTTCCTGACTAAGCTATATACAAATACCTTTTCCTTTTGTCAACAGCATTTTGTGGTGGAGCATGTTAGTTGTCCATAATTCCTCAATCTCATTACATAAACTGCATAGATATGCAGTATTTATATTTAGTTTGTGGAATTGGGTAATCAACCTCATTTAAGAGAAATGACCTCTTAAAATATCTAGAAAGTTAACAAATTTGTATTCCATTAAATTAAATGTATGTGGAATTTTAAATGTAATATAATGTGTTGCATTTTCAGGGAAGGGACATTTTAATTATACATTGTTTATCAGTGTTCAAAGGGATTAGGTGTTACAAATATAATTGCAAAACTTGTCCTACCTTTTGAAGGAAGCCAGGTTTACTCCCATTGAGTAAAGGAATGCTATGTATGGCCAGTAGCTGACACTGCCGTTTTGGGACAGTGAAAGGGGATTGGGAGACTAAACGGGTAAATGAGACTGAGAACGTGTAATTAAATTTCTGATACATTAGTGACCCGATTCTGCATGGGTTCTTTATGATTTTCTCCAGTAATACCCAAAAGCTAAGCAGAAATGTCAGTGCTAGATTCAGAATTATTGGTAACATTTATAGATCTGAATTTGAATCCTAGTTCATGCTACTGTTCTGGGCAGGTCAGTCCTGGGTCTCAGTTGCCTCATCTGTAAAATGGAGGTGGTGGGATTGCACAAATAGTTGGTCATTTCATGGTCTCTGAACTTTTAATTTCTTGCTAATGTATACCCTGATTTGTTGGTTGCAACTTCAAAAGAAATTATTTCACCATCTTGTTTCTATACATTTATTCAGCTGGAAAATTTACCTTCTAACCTACATTAACTTGGTAACTACTTCACAGGACACTGCAGATGTTTTATTTGGTGCTTCAAAAACCCTGTGGAGTAGATAGGATAAGTATCCATATTTTACAAGTAAGGGCAACAAGGCTAGTGACAAATGACTTGCCCTTCTGTGGTCACAACTAGTAAATATTGGAGGTAGAATTTACTCTTTTCCACTCATATCAAACTACAATCTGGCATATCATGTTTAGCTCTTCATACCAATTTTCTGTGGTAGGAGCTCCATTTCCATTTTACAGATGAGGAAAATTGCTTAGTCTAATAGACAATAAACATGTGATTTGACATCAAACATTTGTTAAGCATGCTAATACCTAGGGGATAGACAAAAATCAAAAGGTCCCTGCCCTCAAGGAGCTTACCTACCATTTAGAATGCACACAAGTTTATAAAATAAAAAAAGATAGGGAGTCCTTTAGCAGCTAGGACATGGTAAAGGGTTCCTTTAGGAAGTAGCCATTTGGATTATTTTGGAAAATGCTAGAATAAATGAAAAGAAATTTGATCAACAATGACAGCTCCAAAGAGCTAGCATGAAATATACACCTCTGAATAATTAACTCAGTACAAAGTGAAGTGTGATTTTTGGTTTTCGTTTTTTTGGGGGGGCGGGGAGAGGGTGCAGGATCTGGGAGCATGGCCGATGCTAGACTTTGTTTTAAAAAACTATATATTTGTAACCAGTTTTATTTTTGCTTTCTTGGAGGAGGGGAAGAATTCAGTACTGAAAACAAAATGGAGGAAAGCTGAGAAAAATAAATATTCATGTATATATGATTTTCATTGTAAGATAGGGATTGTATACCTATCAGCATATGTGTGCACTACTATCATCAAATGAGATAGAGTGCCCCAAAAGCCTTAATGCAGTTATAAACATATGCAATGTACATTGTTGACTTTGTGTATTTGTAAAATGCTTATTAAATTTAAAACCTTGCATTATTGTAAACTTTCTTTTGGAGTGTCCATATATTAACATGTGATGCTAGGTGGCTTAGTGGATGGAGTACTGGGCCTGGAGTCAGGGGGATGAGTTCAAATTCAGCCTCAGACTTGCTATGTAACCTCTTTTTGTTTCTGTCCTTGTTTCTGAAATGAAGATAATAAATAAGACAAAATAATTGTGAAGTACTTAGTATCATTCTTGGTACATAGTCAAATATAGCTCTTTTATATTTCAACTAGTCGGTCAAGTGCCAGGCACTGTGCTAAGCACTAGTTATAAAAAAAATGTTTAAAGACAAGCCTTGTTTTTAAAGAGTTCACAGTCCAATGAGGGAGATAATAAGCAAGCAAATATGAACAAATGAGCCTAATTCAGGATAAAAAGGAAATAAGATGGAGAGTGCTAGAATTAAGAGAGGTTGGGGGAAAACCTATTAAAAAAACTATTTTAGTTGGGAATTAAAGGAAGCCAAGAGGTGGAGATGAGGAGAGTATTTCTAGCCAAAGAAAGCTTCTGGAGCCAAGAGATAGTGTTATTTGTTCATGGAATGGCCAAATAGCCACTGTATTATTCTGCTCACTTATCTTTGCATCAGTTCATTCTGATAAATCTGGGGTTTTTTCTGAAATAATCCTGTCCATCACTTCATATAGCACTATAGTATTATTCCTTTATATTAAAATACCACAACTGTTTTGCCATCACAGAAAGAGCTGCAAATGTTTTTGTATAAATAGATCCTCCTTCCCATCCCTACTCCTTTTATTTTATCTCTGTGATACAAATTTGGTAGTGGTGCCCTTGGACTGAAGGATATATAGTCTTATAGCCTTTTGGGTACAGTTCCAAACTGTTCTGTAGAATGGTTGGATCAGTCTACCAACAATTTATTAATGTCTCAATTTTCCCACATCCTATCCAACTTTTATCTTTTTCCTCCTCTGCCATATGAACCAATCTGATAGGTGAGAGATGGAGTTCTTTTAATTTTCATTTCTCTAATAGTAATTTGGAATATTTTTCATATCATTATAGGTAGCTTTTATTTCTTCAACTAGGAATTGCCTGCTCATATTCTTTGACCATTTATTTATTGGGGAATGATTTGTATTATAAATGCAATTTTCTATCTATTTGAGAAATGAGGCCTTTATCAGAGACACTTCCTATAAAATTATTTTGATTCTACTTTCTAACCTTGATTGCATTGGTTTTGTTTGACCTTTTTAATTTAATCAAAATTATCCATCATATCTCATAATACTATCTCTTGTTTGGTCATAAATTCTTCCCTTATCTATAGATCTCAAGTAAATTATTCCATAATCCCCTGATTTGCTTATAGCATCACCCTTTATGTCTAAATCATGTACCCACTTTGACTTTATCTTGGCATACTATAAGATATTGGTCAATATCTAGTTTCTACCAGTTTTCCCAGCAGTTTTTGTCAAATAGTTCTTGTCCCAAAAGCTTGGATCTATCGGTTTATCAAAAAAACAAATTAAAAATTCCTAATCAAACACCAAAGAGGGAATCCTAAAAATCAAAGGAGAAACTGATAAAACTAATAAAGTAAGAACTGGTTTTATGGGGGAAAGCAATAAAATAAAGCATTGTTTAATTTGATCTAAAAAGAAAACCAGCATAAAAAATGAAAAAGGTTGAACAAACCGCCAATGAGAAGAAATTAAAGCAATTATTAGGATCTATTTTGCCAGTTAAATGCCTATAAATCTGATAATCTGAGTGAAATGGATGAATATTAACAAAAATACAAATCCCAGATTAATGGAAGAGGAAATGGAATACTTAACCCCATCTTAGAATGAAGTTGAACATGCCATCAATGAACTCCCTAAAAAAAAAAAAAATCCCCATAGCCAGAAAAATTCACAAGTGAATACCAAAAATTTAAAGAAAAATTCATTCCACTCTTGGAGTGCTGGCAACTCTTTGGAAAATAGGCAAAGAAAGAGTCCTGCCAAATTCCTCTTATGACATAAATATGGTGCTAATACTTTAACCAGAAAGAGTAAACAGAGAAAGAAAAGTATAGACCAATTTCCCTAATAAGTATTGATGCAAAATCTTAAAATACTATCAAAGGGATTACAGCAATATATCAAAAGAGTCATATGCAGTAACCAGGTGGAATTTATACCAACAATGCAGGGCTGGTTCAATAGTAGGAAAATAGTCTGACCATCTCAATAACAACATAAATAGAAAATGTGTGATCTTCATAGATTATCTAAATCTATTATAACTAATAATTATCTTGATAGATGCAGAAAAATCTTTTGACAAAATACAACAGCAATTCTATTAAAAACACTAGAGAGGGGGCAGCTGGGTAGCTCGGTGAATTGAGAGTCAGGCCTAGAGGTGGGAGGTCCTAGGTTCAAATCCGACCTCAGACACTTCCCAACTGTGTGACCCTGGACAAGTCACTTGACCTCCATTGCCCACCCTTACCACTCTTCCACCTAGAAGCCAATACATAGAAGTTAAGGGTTTAAAAAAAAAATAAAAACACTAGAGAGAGGGATAGCCCAGCGATAGGAGGTCCTGAGTTCAAATATGACTTCTGACACTTCCTAGCTGTGTAACCCTGGGCAAGTCACTTAACTCCCATTGCCTGGCCCTTATTGTTCTCTTAGAACCAAGACAGAAGGTAAGGGTTTAAAAAAAAAATTAGAGCACATAGGAATAATTAGACCTTTTCTTAAAATAAGTACTATCTATCTATTGTAATAAGCTGGCAACCTTCCCAGTTAGATCAGTAGTAAAGTAAAAAGGTTCATTTTCACCACTATTATTCAATATTGTATTAGAAATGCTGGCTATAGCAATAATAAGAAAAGGAAATTGAAGGAATTAGAATAGGCAATGAAGAAACTAAACTATCACTCTGCAGATGATATGATATACTCAGAGAATCCTAGGGAATCAACTAAAAAACTAGTTGAAATAAAAAATAGCATTAGCAAAGTTGCAGGATTTAAATTAAGACCACATAAATCATCAGCATTTCAATGTATTACCAACCAAGTCCAGCAGCAAGAGATAGGAAGTGAAAAATTCCATTTAAAACTATAGACAATATAAAATACCAAGACAAACCCAGGAACCATATGAACACAATTAAAACACTTTTCACACAAATCAGAGATCAAAACAAGTGGAAAAATGTTAATTGCTCATGGGTAGACTGAGCCAGTGTAATAAAAATGACAATTCTACCCTAGATTAATCTACTTATTCAGTTACATACCAAACTAACAAACATTTTTTATAGAGCTAGAAAAAAAAAAATTCAACTAGAAGAGCAAACAATCAAGAATATGAAGGGAATTGGTGAAAGAAAAAAAAAATGAAGGAAAGTGGCCTCACCATATTAGATCTCAAAACTATATAATAAAAGGGCAATCATAAAAATAATCTGGTACTGGTTAAGAAATAGAGTGGTAGACCAGTGGAATAGATTAGGTACACAATACACAGTAGTAGTAAATGACCATCATAATCTAGGTTTTGATATGCCCATTTCTTTTTTTTTTTTTTAATTAAAAAAAATTTTTTTAAACCCTTGCCTTCCATCTTGGAATCAAAGGTAGGCATTGGGGGTCAAGTGACTTGCCCAGGATCATACAGCTGGGAAGTGTCTGAGGTCAGATTTGAACCCAGGACCTCCCATCTCTAGGCCTGGCTCTCAATCCACTGAGCTACCCAGCTGCCCCCTGCCCATTTATTTTCAATGGGATTTAAATCAGGCAAGGTTCCAACTCAATTATGCATGTTTATCTCTATCTCTATTTGGAATTTTCTATAAATATGAAATAATTTTATTTCACAGTTTATCAACAAATTTATTAGAATTTATTCTCTCAATAATGGACAGCTTCTCACTGACATTTTTTAATCCCCAAAACTTTGTGAGTCGGGAGGGCATAAATGTTTTGCAGACTGATTGAAAGTGCCCAGATCTTATAGGTTCATCTGAATTTCTTCTGACAGTGTCCTTTGTATAGTTTTGAACAAAAATAATGGGTTTCTTCTATACAAATTATCTTTTTCCAAGTCTTTAGAACTCTGCTTTTCATATTGCATTGCTCCTAAATTTTTTCTTCATAGAAATGATTAGCATCTATTTGGCAGTTTTGTTTATTTTTTTTTTTAAGGTTAAGACATCCTTCCCCTCAAATTGCCTGATACCCAGGCCTATTACTCAACCTCTCAAATAAGAAAAGTGGCTGAGCAGTTTCCCCTGATAGGCTTCTATTGCCACCTGCAATATTCAATTGGATTTAAATCAGGCAAGTTTCCAAATCAATTATGCATGTTTATCTCCATCTCTCCAATAAATTTCTTAATTTTTTTGGTATTTGATATTGTGTATGTTGTTTTTTTTTTTTTTTTTTTGCTATATTCCATCTCCATTCGGAATTTTCTATAATTCTGCTCAGTTTACATATTTATTAGAATTTATCATTCCTTCAATAATTATTTCAATAGTTGTATGATACCTTTCATCAGGTACGTGCTAGACACCTGGCAACTGCCCATCAACTGATGCTGTTATTACCCCCATTTTACAGGTGAAGAAATGGGGCAAGAAAAGTAAAGTGGCTTTTCTAGGATAAAACAGCTAGTATCTGCAGCAGGATTTAATTAACTGAATTCAACACTATCTACTGTGCCACTTAGGAATCACTAACAATCTTCTCTAGCTGCCAGGTTCCTTCAAAAGGTCTTTGCTTGATTTCTGAGGCTAATTTAGTCTGTAGGGGGGAGAGAGTGTTGAAGTAACAGTTTGTCTCTTTTGGGAGTTCTTTTTGTTCTCAATTGCACTTTTTTTTTTTCAACTCAGCATAACAGATGCTGGTTCTTTGTGGGTTTACATAATCTTTGAAATTCCATACCAATAGACATTGAAATGTGTCTAAAAGTCACACAGGGGGCAGCTGGTTAGCTTGGTGAATTGAGAGTCAGGCCTAGAGACAGGAGGTCCTAGATTCAAATCTGGCCTCAGACACTTCCCAGCTGTGTGACCCTGGGCAAGTCATTTGACCCCCATTGCCCACCCTTACCACTCTTCCACCTAGGAGCCAATACACAGAAGTTAAGGGTTTAAAGAAAGAAAGAAAGAAAGAAAGAAAGAAAGAAAGAAAGAAAGGTCATTGGAAAGACAGCTAGGTAGCACAGTGTCGAACATCAGGCCTAGAGTTGGGAACACTTGTGTTCTGGCCTCAGACACTTCCTAGGTGTGTAACCCTAGGCAAGTCACCTAACCCCAAATTGCCTAACCCCTTGTTGCTCTTCTGTCTTAGAATTGATAGCAAGACATACGGTAAGGACTTTTTTTTAGTGGAGTAAAATAAAAGTCATTTAAAGTGTACTCTTTAAGGCAATGATTCCCAAAGTGGGCGCCACCGCCCCCTAGTGGGTGCTGCAGCGATCCAGGATAGTGGTGATGGCCACAGGTGCATTTATCTTTCCTATTAATTGCTATTACATTTTTTTTTAATTAATTTCCAGGGGGCTAAGTAATATTTTTTCTGGAAAGGGGGCTGTAGGCCAAAAAAGTTTGGGAACCACTGCTTTAAGGCCTAATTTTTGTATGTTTACTTGAAGCAATATTTGTACTTTAAAATATTCTAATTAAAAATGCAACAAAAGAGAACAATGAAACACGTGGGTATATTAAGAAATCAGACATTCAACTGATAGAAAATGAACAATAAATAAATCATCATGATCCAGTTTTATCTGGTCGAAGTCAAATATTCTGAGTTAGCCTAGGGTCAGTATAAATTCACAAGAATAACTACTGCTGTACCAAAATCCTATCAAAGTTAATACTTGTTCCCAGTAATTCACTTACCATCCTTTGTCTCCATCTTTTGTACTTCATTAGATGTTGATGATCTGAGGACAGATGAATAAAGTAATTTCTGTGTTTGGATATCAAAAGGTTTTATATCATCCAAAAGTCAAATATCTTCCTGTATCTGTTATCAACAATGTCAATATTCTTTCTAAAAGTACAAGTCACAATCCATATGTAATTTCTTATTCCAATTAATTCTTGTTCATGATCTTCTACACTGAGTCAAAGACCTTGCTTAAGGTCTTTTTAATATTTTGTAGGTACCCAGAGAACATTCAGGCTTTCATTTGTTAGCTTCCTACATGACCAGGCTGCCTCCTTTTTAAATCATGCATTTCCTTTAAAACATCTCATAAGTTATTTCTTAAGACTGTCTTCTGAGGACAGGTTCTTCTGCCTGGCACGCCAGGCCTAATCTAACCTACTCTATCTATAAATGATTCACTAACTACCTCTCTAAAATAATAGACAGCCACCACTCACTCACTCCAATCAGTTTTCTATAGCAGCCCAACTGCCAGTAGCCCCTGGCCTCAGAGACAGACCTCCAGCTCTCTAGAGATCTCAGGGGCAAAAGACCCCCAACTGTCCACATTGCTTCCTTTATCTCCACACTCACCCCTAACTTCTGGTCAGCAGTCCTGATCTCCCTGGAAACAGAATCTTCAGCTCTGGCTCACTGACTCCTGTCAGTTCTGATCTACTTAGAAATTCTGCTCTCTAACCTCTTAAGAAGATAGAGGAAGAGATTAAGAAAATCCCTTTAACAAGACATAGGTCATAATTAGAAATATACTGCAGCCTGCTTTAGCCTACAATGCCTCTCTCCATTGGTCAAACATAAATTTGATTCTTTAGAGATTATGGTGCTCCAAGACTTTCAATCAAACAAGTTCCTAGGGAGAACATCAGATTAATTAGATTCATTTTTGTGCCAAGAAACAGTTTGGGATTGTTAAAGGGACTGCCCAATTTTTCAAAAACAATCCAATCCATCTCATTGTCTTCATTAAATTGTAGGCCCAGTTTATTGTCTCTCTATACTATCTTTTCCAAGAATAACTATGGATGAATTAATTCATTGGGAGGTAACTGACCCTGGGCAAGTCACTTCACCTTAGTTGCCTAGCCCTTACTACTCTTTTTTTTCTAAAACCAATACTCAGTATGGATTCCAAGACAAAAGGGAAGGTTGGTTTTTTTTTGTTTTTTTTTTTTTTATTCATTAGGATGGCCATATAACTTCTCTTTAACAGTATTTTTCACAGAATATCAGAATGAATGAGTTAATGAAAATGCTTTTACTGAGTGGCTACTCCTTGCCCAAGTGCTTGATAGGCACCATTATAGCTACTAGAGATATAAAAACAAAAGTGAAGCAGTCCCTGCACTCAAAGAGTTTATTTCAATAGTAAGGCAATAGGAAAATGGTAGTCAGAGAAAGGAGTTTTTGTCTGGGGAGTCATTAGGAATGTGACTGTTAGGTGGAACTATTTTGCCCTTCCCAGAAATATTAATCATTCTGATTTGATATTTTTGTGAAAAGAAAAGGACAAATGGGATAAAGGACTCAGCACGGTGTGAATGGAAGAGAAGCCAGCTTGATTTTTCTCATTTAGGTCAGTTTGTACTCATTCGCTTATTGGTCAATCAATTTCGGCTTCAGGGCAGAGGTCCAGCTTCAGATGTTTCTATTCCAATTTCAGAAGTTGGGGTGGTGTCAAGGCAGATAGCAAGATGTCCTATGATATATGGGATAGATGGATGAGTTGGAAGGAATCTCAAAACCCCTCCACAAAAATCCCTGGACTTCCAGCCTCTGTTTAAATAAGCCCAATGAGTAGAAATATCCTACTTACTAGGTTTGCCATTTCCTTATCCAGTTCATTTTACAGATGAGAAAACTGAGTCCAACGGGGTTAAGTGACTTAACTAGGATCACAGAGCTAGTGGCTCTAGTAAGCACTCTATCCACTCTGACACCTAGCTGCCCCATTCCGTTTTTAGATAATTCTAATTGTTGGAAACTTTTTCTTATCCCCAATTCTGCCTTCTTGGGTCAGGTCAAATAAATCTAATTCCTCTTTCACTAGACAGTTTTTAGATTGTCCCACTTAAGACATTTCTTCTCCAGTCTAAACATCCCCAATTCTTTCAACCTATTCCCCTATGGCATGGTTATGAGACCCCCTCCCTAACCTGATTGTCTTTCTCTGAATTGTCTCCAGTTTTTTAATGTCCTTTCTTGCAGTATTTATGAAGGAATTAATTTCTGGAGATTGTAATCTTTTGATTTTATGTAAATTTTGCAACATTGTGTCCTGCCAATTACACCATTTTTATGTTCAAAAACATTCTGTGTGTGCCCACTGTCTCAAATAAAATACAAAGCCTAATTTTGGCATTTAATACCCTCTACAATCTGATTCCAACCTATTTTTCCAATCTTATTCATTGATTTTTTCCCTATTATTGGGTAAATTTCTTTTGAATAATCTCATCCTACTCCTAAACTAAAAGAGACAGAACTAAAAACTTGAGAGCAATTCAGATAGATTTAAGTGACTCAGTGACTTTCTATCACATATATCTAGCTATATAATTTGATAGAATAGAAACATTTAAAACAATGATGGAAATATGTCTATGACTGTTATAAAGTTAGTAATGTAAGCAAAATATGGACTAGTTTCTAGACTTTGGACTATTAAAACAGCATCATTTCCACATGATTAACTGTTTGGTTTTTTTTTTTTTAATTCAAATGTAGAACTATAAAAGCCTTTGGCTGGTCACAAACATTGTTACTTACCCTTTTCATTTTAATTACACTCATTTCATTGAAATTATTAAAAACCTATTCCAGTCCCATCAGTCCAATCCCCAAAAGTTTATCTTTTACTCTTTGGAAATAACTAGTTGAAACCTTCCTTTGCAGTAAAGTTTATACAATAAACTTTGACATAAAACAAAGGAATGTAATTTACAATGACCAGTATTGATAAATGCATTTTAGTGACAAGCAGTCTTTTGTCAATGCATGTGAATTACATTGAACAATATTTTCTCATTAAAATAAAGTTCAGCTCAAGTCATTAATAGAGGTATTGGAGCATAAATCAGTGGTATTCTCTGTAACTAACAACAGAAGCAATGAATGGGAAATTGGAAGCAATAGAGTAACATGATATATTGTCAATAACTTGAATGCTAATGATTGATAATATTGTATAAATAGAAATTTTATACCTTTGAACATATATCTCCCAGTATCCCTTTCCTCTCTCGTCCCCAAGTTTTGTGCTTATGTTGTTTGTATATAGTTGTGTGTAACCCCACCTGGCTCTCTCTTTTTCCCATGTGCACAGCTGGGAAAGCTGGCTTTCTTTACTGAAGCTTTTCTTCCCTTACTTCAAGTTATTATTAATAAACTTTATAAAGTATAATACTTGGAGTATTTGGTTATTAATTTTTAATCTTACAAGATCCTTTTTAAGTGACCTTTCAGCTCTAAATCTTAATCCCCCAAATTAAATTAATATGTATTTTACACACAAAAAAATAGCAAAATGCCTGGGACTTGAGTGATTCCATATGATATAGTGATACCCCTATTAACCAACTAAGAGGTGATAGAGAGCTGGAAGAGTGGAAAAACTCCTTTTAACAAAGACAACTTAGATGTGAAGGGATTTGAAGGAAGTTACCTTCCTTGGTGTTGAGTCAGAAGAATAATGTTTGAGAAAGAAGAGGAATGGAATTCTCTCAGAAACAATTGAAAAACAGAGCAAGTAGGGTGGTACAAAATGTGGCCTGGAGTCAGGAAGACTCATCTTCCTGAGTTCAAATGTGACCTTGCACACATATTAGCCATATGACCCTGGGCAAGTTACTTAACCCTATTGGCCTCAGTTTCCTCACCTATAAAATGGTATGGAAAAGGAAATGACAAATCACTCCAGTATCTTTGCCAAGAAAATTCTAAATGGGATCATGAAGTCATACACAACTGAACAATGACATAGCTAAGTAGAAGGCTCCAGTCTTGGATACTCACACAACTTGGTCACTTGACCATAAAGGAGGCATTCTTCTATGTCTTTCAAAAAAAAAATTTTCCCCAACTAGTGGCATTTGTTTTCTCTCTCTCTCTCTCTCTCTTTCTTTCTTTCTTTTTTTAAACCCTTACCTTCCATCTTGGAGTCAACATTGTATATTGGCTTCAAGGGAGAAGAGTGGTAAGGGTAGGCAATGGGGGTCAAGTGACTTGCCCAGGGTCACACAGCTGGGAAGTGTCTCAGGCTGGATTTGAACCTAGGACCTCCCGTCTCTAGGCCTGGTTCTCAATCCACTGAGCTACCCAACTGCCCCCATTTCCTCTCTTTCTTATCCCTAATGGTTGTTGACAGCATGGATTTCTTTCTTTGCAAACTACCCATTCATATCCTTTGTCAACTGAAAATGTGTTCCTTTTAGGTCTTCATATCCCTGGGTAGGAGAGAATCCCAGTAGGTAAAAGTGCCTTCTATATTGGTAAAACAAGCTGAAATGACACTCCTACTATCCATCCAATCTATCTATAGGGCAGGGAATGCCCCAAACCAAGGAAGACTGAAACAGAAAGGTATATCTTGGGAAACATTCCTATTTTGTGTATTTTAAAAGCCAGAAGAGATGTTTTAGACCATATCTTTTAACCTCATTTTACAAATGAGAGAACTGAAAAGTTAAGCAAATTGTCCAAAGTATATGATTTCTACCACTGGTAATAAAGTGCCTGACAACAAATGTTGCTATGGAATATAAATTTTAAGCTTAAGTTTCTTTTATTTCCTCTTCAAATGTGCATTCTTCTCCACTTCCCAAATAATATTTTATGATATTTTTTCCCAATTTCATGTAGAAACAAGTTTTAACATTTGTTTTCTGGCATTTTAGGGTCCAAATGATCTCCCTCCTTCCCTGAGAGGCAAGTAATCTGATATGTTAGACATATACTGTCATGAAATACTTATTTCCATATTCATCATGTTGTGAAAGAAGACAAAGATCACACATTCAAGAAAAAAATTATGAAGGAAATAAAATGAAAAACGGTATCCTTCAATCTACATTCAGACTCCATCAGTTCATTCAGTGGTGGTGGCTAATTTGTTTATGTTATCACCTTTTATTTCTAAATTATGTTCCCATTTTGACCTTATCTTGATATATGGTGTAAGATGTGCTTAAAACAGTTTGGTTTTTTTTAAGATTCTTTTCAGGGACCAAAAACGGAACACTGTCTACCTCCTAAATTAAAATTAAAATTATCACTAAAACAATATACTATATAAGATTGCCTTTCAGTAAGATAGATAAAATATGAATTTAAGGTAGTATGAACAAAAAATACTTATAACATGACAGAAACTGTGTTAAGTTTTAAGTAGATAGATACAAATATGCAAGATAGTTCTTGCTATATTGGAGGTTGTTAGTTGAGGAAAAGAACACACAGATGACCTAGAAATGGTTTGAAGCTGCTTGCTTATGGAAAAATAAGGTAAAAACTCAACTATTAGAGCCCAGGACCTCAAGGCCAGCAGCACAACTTATGAGCCCATGGTTAACATTAATTTACACAACAAGGGGGACAGCTAGATGGCGCAGTGGGTAGAGGGCCAGACCAGGTGTTAGGAAGACTCATCTTCCTGCCTTCAAATTCTGCCTCAAGACACTTAATAGCTGTGCGATTATGGGAAATTCTCTTAACCCTATTTGCCTTAGTTTCTTCATTTGTAAAATGAGCTGGAGCCGGAAATTACAAATCATGCCAATATCTTTGCCAAGAGAACCCCAAATGGGTTCAGGAAGAGTTGGACATGACTGAAAAACAAGAACACAGTGAATGAAGTCTTAACTTCAGAGGACTGTTGGTGGATTATTCCTTCCTTTATCCTAGAAGACAGATGTGGACTCTGGGTGCTTTCAGATGTGGCCAATGCATTTTTGTTTCAATTAACAATTGATTAATCTTTGTAACAAAATAGTTTTAATTTTGTTTTTGTTTTTAATGGAAGAGAGGTATTGAAAAGTCATAGTTTTATTTCTTTAAGAATACTGATTTTTTGGGGGCAGCTGGGTAGCTCAGTGGATTGAGAGCCAGGCCTAGAGACGGGAGGTCCTAGGTTCAAATCTGGCCTCAGACACTTCCCAGCTGTGTGACCCTGGGCAAGTCACTTGACCCCCATTGCCTACCCTTACCACTCTTCTGCCTTGGAGCCAATACACAGTATTGACTCCAAGACGGAAGGTAAGGGTTTAAAAAAAAAAAAAAAAGAATACTGATTTTTTTATTGTCATTCCCCAATTGATAAATGGACAAGAGATAGGCAGCTTTCAGATAAAGAAATTAAAACTATCAATAAGCACATGAAAAAGTGTTCTAAATCTCTTATAATTAGAGAAATGCAAATCAGAACAACTCCGAGGTATCACCTCACACCTAGCAGATTGGCTAATATGACAGCAAAGGAAAGTAATAAATGTTGAAGGGGATGTGGAAAAATTAGGACATTAATGCATTGCTGGTGGAGTTGTGAATTGATCCATTCAATCTGGAAGGCAGTTTGGAATTATGCCCAAAGGGCTATAAAAGAATGTCTGCTGCCCTTTGATCCAGCCATACCACTGCTGGGTTTGTACCCCAAAGAGATAATAAGGAAAAATACTTACACAAAAATATTTATAGGTGCGCTTTTCGTGATGGTAAAAAAATTGGAAAATGAGGGGATGTCCATCAATTGGGAAATGGCTGAACAAATTGTGGTATCTGATGGTGATGGAATACTATTGTGCTAAAAGGAATAAAGAACTGGAGGAATTCCATGTGAACTGGAATGACTTCCAGGAATTGATGCAGAGTGAAAGGAGCAGAACCAGGAGAACATTGTTCACAGAGATGGATACACTGTAACACAATCAAATGTAATGGACTTCTCTACTAGCAGCAATGCAATGATACAGGACAATTCTGATGGACTTATGAGAAAGAATGCTATCCACATCCAGAGAAAGAACTGTGGGAGTAGAAATGCAAAAGAAAAACATTTGCTTGATCACATGGTTCAATGGGGATTAGATTGGGGAAGTAAATTCTAAATGATCACCCTAGTGCAAATATTAATAATATGGAAATAGGTCTTGATCAATGATACATGTAAAACCCAGTGGAATTGCTCATTGGCTCTGGGAGGAGGAAGGAAGTAGGGGAGGGAAAGAAAAGGAATCATGTAACCATGGGAAAATATTCTAAACTGACTAACTAAATAAATATTTTTTAAATTAAAAAAAAACTGATATTTTTTAAGCAAAAACTTACTCCTTTAACCCAAAGCTACTTACCCTGATCTCTAATCCTGATGGCAAAACTCATTTTCTAGATTATTTTTACTCTATTACATTTCTTAGACCTTGTCCAAATTATTCCAAAATGGCGATTTTTCCTTGCCTGACCAATAATAGTAAATTAATTTTTCTAGTGGCTAGTTCACTATCCCTTTTCTTTTGGCTTATCCTCCTGAAAATGTTTTTATACTGTCCAAGTCAGTATTTCTGTGCAACTTTCATATCATCTTATCCACAAACAAGTTCCACTTGTTAACTCTGTAGATAAAGTTGTCTAAGAATTACACCTTTCAACTTGCTTCAGGAGAAATTCTAGCTTATATCTATAATGGGGAAAAAATAATTTATTAGCTGAGCCTGGGTTCTTGCTTCAAGTTTAGGAGTTACCTTTGTACTTGGCACCATTGGGAATAAAATAGAGTTCTTCTGCCTGCTGGCACACCTTCCAAGATTTTTCCAATAGGGAGAAAGAGATGGTTTAGATGACTGCTTCTGAGTCTAATCACCATATGGGACTTGGGAAAATACCAGAAGGCAGCACTGGATACCATCTTTTACAATCCTCATAGCTTAGAATTCCTTTAAATGTCACCTCCTAACATGAGGCCTTTTAAAATCCACTACCTCCTCTCCAAATGCAAGTTAATTGCTTTGTATGTGTTTGCATATACTTTTATATATATTATTATGTTCACATGTAATTTCTCCTAAAATTCTTATAAAATGTAGATATGAGGCATTATAAAATCGAAAAGTATAAAATTTTGTTTTTAAAAAGAGACTAAGGGAAGGGGACAGAAATAAGTATTTTATAGCACCTGCTATGTTTCAGACACTATGCTAATACTTTTTTTTTATAGTTATCTCATTTGATCTCCATCATAACCCTGTGAGTGCTGTTATTATCCCCATTTTACAGCAGATGAAACTTAGATAAACAGAGATTAAGTGACTTGCCCAGGGACACATAGCTAGTGACTGAGGTTGGATTTAAACATAGGTCTTCCCAATTCCAGGTTTAAGCAAGATTATCTCATTTTTGTCCCCTCACCAGCATGTAGTAGAGGTTTAATGAATGCTTATTGATTGATTCTTTCATAAATTAACAAAAGATCATCACCATAATGTCAGGGTATTCTTTGCCTTTGTCAGCCCTACAACACTTCCTGATTTCTTAGGATCTCTCTCTTCTTCTAGTTGCAATTCCAAAGAATCCTTCATTGTCTGATTTTTACAGTGAAATTTGGGGGGATTAAGTTTTTAACAATTGCATGCAGTGTAATTAGGTGGTTCAGTGGATAGAGAAACAGGCCTAAAGACAGGAGATCCTGAGCTCAGATATGAGCTCAGACAATCCCTAGCTCTGTGTCCCTGGATGAGTTACTTAATCCCATTTGCCTGATTCATGTTGCTCTTCTTCTGCCTTGGAACTGATACTTAAAGATTCTGAGACAGAAGGTAAAGGTTTAATAAATAAGTAAAGTTGCATGCAACTTAAATGCTGTGAGGTTCTTTTCTGTTCATTGGAATTCATAGGAAATAACTTGCCAGAACATTAATTATAAAGGAATGGTATATAATTCATTATTGTGTTATTCATATCAATTTCTAGGAAAAGGGAAAATGGAAACTGCTGATATGAAGCAATTATTTATACTAAAGCTTAAATTATATTAAGGATCTTTAATTTCCTAAGAGAATCCATACTGATGGCCCCAGCACACAAGTTTTAGCACTTCCTTCACCAACACAGATTGAAGGTAGTAGAAAGGTGATTTTTAAAGAACTGGATCAAAATCCTAATCCTGCTACTTTATATTTGTAGGTCCTTTGATAGATCACTTCATCTATTTAAGCCTTAGTTTTCTCATCTGTAAAGTGAGGGGCTTGTATATCAATGGTCCTATTTTCCCAGTTATAGGTCCTGTAACCCTAATTTGCCTTGGTGGATAAGTAGGGTGTTTTTTTAAACAGGAAATTTTAAAGAAGAGAATGAATAATTACTCATCTAAGATTTTGTAGACAGGACATTCTTCTTTTAAACCCTTACCTTCTGCCTTGGAATCAATACTGTGTGTGTGTAAGGGCTAGGCAATGGGAGTTGTGACTTGCCCAGGGTCATATAGGTAGGAAGTAGCTGAGGTAAGATTTGAACCCAGGACCTCCTCTCTCTAGGTCTGGCTCTCAATCCATTGAGCCACCTAGATGCCCCTGTAGACAGAATTTTGAAAAGAATTTTATGTGATCTAGACAACCTGTGAGATCCTTTCCAATCTAAAATTCTCAATAGGAGCAAGTCAACCTCTAAGTGCCTTAGTTTTCTCAGACATACAAAGGGAATAACAATATTTACACTATTTTCTTTCTTTCTTTATCTGTCTATTTTTATTTAGAATATTTTCCATGGTTACATGATTCATGATTCCCCTCTTTCTCTCCCCCCTCCAGGAGCTGACACACAATTCCACTGGGTTATATATGTATCATTGTTCAAAACCTATTTCCATGTATTTATACTATTTTCAAGGTGGAGATGAGGAACAGTATTGTGGCAGTGGAGTTGCATGGGAGTGGTGGGAAAAGAGATGCTTAGAGAAGAGGAATTATGCTCTAAAGTCAACTCAGAAAGGAAAATCGTGAATAGTCAAATTTACCTTATTGAATCCTTTGCAGTAATACATTACTTCACTCCCTCTGTCTTCAGCTAGTTTTGCTCTTCAGCAAACCTTCAGCTGCTATTCCTTTGAGGGGAGGGGAAGGCGGAACCAGAGGGGTGGACAGTGCCAGAAAGAGAAGCTGTACAACCAGGGAGGGGAAAACAGCAGCTTTTGTCTTGAAATTAGGCATGTTTGTAACTCCCCTTACTGACACTCTTCCAGTGTTCTAGAGGCTCGGAGACCTGAAAAAATGATGTGGGGAAGGGCTGAAGGGACTGCTCCACAAGAAGTCCACCTAATGTTCTGAGGGCCTTTTTCTAGATATCTTTTCATTGTATGGTTACTAGTGGAACACATAGATTCTCTATTTGTTATCCCTTCAGACTTGTTATATGACCAAGCCATCTTACTTTTTGGTCAAACATCTCTTTGATCTTATCATTTCATTTCTGATGTTTATTTCTTCTCTGTTAATTTGTTGCAGCCTCTCTATGCCCACCAGTCTGTTTCTCCATTGCTCTTTGACTCATACTTTTAATGTTTTGAAGTTCTGGTGTTCCATTCCTAATAGACATGTAATGCTGCCCAAAGAATATTAGTGTTGTAAAGATAGACCTTTGTTTCAAAGAGAAGTTTGGGGCTCATTAAAAAGTGCTGGTATTTCCCAAAATGGATCCAGCTTGTCTTTTGCTCTTATTTGATTCTAGAAACAGTTTATTGTCTGTCAGTGGAGTTTGTCCAAGATACATGCACTAATGGATAGCATTATGGTCTATCCAACTGCATAGTAGAATCAAAACAGTATTTATTCTTCATCCACTTGATTTTTCTCTTGTAGATTCTTCAGACTTTTTAAATTGCATACACATTTCACCTTAGGAGGCTTTGTAGTGCAATCAGTAAAATGTCGTCTGCAAAAAGGAATATCTAGAACAATGAAATAAGAGGAACCAGAAGAACATTATATTCAGCTACAGATTTAATACTTGAAGAATAACTTGTGAATGTTCTCTCTCCAGAGAATAAACTGAAAAATGGAAACAAAAAGGACATACATACATATATGTGTATGCATGTATGTTTCTCAGATGATGCCTTCTATGATGTGGGGAAGGGAGGGAATGGCTGAGACACTTATTAAAAAAAGAAAAAGCTAGAGTAACAAGCATGAAAAAACTAAGAAAGAAAAATTTAAAAATAAATAAATTTTATTTTAAAATAAAAAACTAATCAATTCTGTTTTAGCTGTATTGAGTTAAGATGCTTACAATATACCCATTTAAAATATCATCAAGGTAGTTAGTGCTACATAATCATAGTGGAGAAGAGAGACTAGGTTTAGATAGAAACATCTGTGTATCATTTGAGTAGAGATGATAATTAACCACATGGGAGATAATGAAATCACCAAATGATATTGTATAGAACAGAGAAGTGGGAACAATAGAGGGGAGGGGGGAAGAATATCCAAAAGCTCTCATCAGAAGGATACTTCTATGTGAACATTTCCCATATTAAAACAAAACAAAACAACAAATTAATTAATTAATTTAGAATTTTTCCCCCCCTTGGTTACATGATTCATATTCTTTCCATACCTTCCTCCTTCCCCCTTCCCATAGCCAATGAGCAATTCCTCTGAGTTTTACTATGATAGTTTTAAACACTTTGGGGAAGTTTCTCCATTTTATGCCTTATGTAATGTTAATAATTAGAAGGGTTATAGAACCAAGCAGTTCTTATTGTTACATTATTCAAGGACTATGTTATGATATGACATGTGTGTTTAAACATATGGAATACATATATTTGCACATAGTGGGGCAGCTATATGAATGGAGTGCCTGGCTTAGAGACAGGAAGTCTCATCACCTTGAGTTCAAATTTGACCTTAGATAGTTCCTAACTATTTGATCCTGGACAAATCATCTAACCGTGTTTGCCTCAGTTTCTTCATCTGTAAAATGAACTGGAGAAAGGAATTTCAAACTTCTTTAGTGTCTTTACTAAGAAAACTCCAAGTGGTATCACACAGAATCAGACACAACTGAAAAATGACTGAACAACAATGGAAAATACTTCGATGCATTTTGCTCTACTGAATTAAAAAAAATTATATAGTCAACAAACAATAAGCATAATGTAATCTTGTATTCTCTATTCCTGATGGTAAAATGTGACTGCAAAAGACATGATTTGTCATAGAATGTCGTTTGTCAAAATCTACACTTTTCATACTTTCATCAATGATATATGTATGTTATTCTCATAAAGATTTTATAGAGATGAGAAAGTAGGAATACTGGTTAATTATTGATATTTCCCTATTCTGTGTTTTCTGAAGTAATGTCTGATATTTTTTTTCCAGGTAGGCATTTGACATCTTCCTTGATATTCTTTGAAGTGCTCTGAAGTTTCTTCAGTGCCCCAAAATCTATATCACCTCCATCACATACTTCTTTCTGTGCCTGCTGGATTTGATAGCATTGTTCTTCCCCTTTTTTCCCACTGTTGCAGTTTTTATTTCCATACAACACAATCAGCCCTGTAATGTTAGAACTCAAATACAGCTGTGGAGATCCAACATCAATGATGGAGAAACTAGCATGTTATAGAAATCTTGACAAGTTTTTGAGTCTGATTGTTGTTCATCTATTTTCATATTTAAATACTCTCAGGATGGCTTGTGTTTCATGCCAAGACTTAGATAGCACATAAGAGCTTTCTTTGCATATTTGAAGGGCTCTTAAGGGGAAAGGGGATTAGATTTGCTCCTTGGGGGGCAGAATTCGAAGTTCCAAAGAGGAAAGTTTAGTCTGAACGTAAGAAAAAAAAATTCCTAACAATTAAAGCTATCTGAAAGTGGAATGAACTATCTTTGGAGGTCATTAGTTCTCCCTCCCCCAACTTCCTTTCCACCAATGGACGCTTTCTAGCAGGGGCCAGATAAGTATTTTGAGGGTAGACTGTAGAGAAACCACAGCATGGAAAGCTAAAGTGACTTGTCAAAAAATACACAGCTACCCTTTCAAAGCAGACCTCACCCTCTCTTTGCTGGTTATTTTTTGTCTTTGCTTATATGGAAATCAGCAATGATGAAATTCTTGTTGCTGGAAGAACTATCTGCTGAAGATAAGAACAGATTCTTCTATTTTTCATCCTTTTCACAAACTGAACCTCATAGTTATAGAAATCAAACATGTTACATAGTTTGGTATGGGTATCCCCAACCCCATACTCCTTAAAAAAAAAGTAACCTGAAATGGATCAATTATATACAATTTAACAGGGAGAAATGAACACAACTGAAATCTGAGATGAGGGAACATGGAGCTTTGTAAAGCTGTACAATTGTGTGTGCTGGCTTTTTGTTTGTTTGTTTGTTTGTTTGTTTTTAATAATTTCAGCTTGTTGTAGTTCAATCATTCTGTCATATCCCACTCTTCGTGAACCCCTGGACCATACTGTCCATGGGGTTTTCTGAACAAAGATATCAGAGTGGTTTGCCATTTCCTTTTCCAATTTCAGCTTACTTATTGTTATTATGTCATCTCCCAACTCACCTAAAAAGCTACATGAATGCAGGGACTATGACTTAGCTAAACTTTGTATCTCCCTCAGAGCTTAGGACAATGCTTTATATACAGCAGGTTCTTAATAATTCTTGACTGTTGAGCATTCCTTTTTTCACACAGCTGCAGAAACAATCTTTTTTTAAAAGTTTTTTATTTAATTAATTAATTTAGAATATTTTTCCATGGTTACATGATTCATGTTCTTTCCCTCCCCTCCTCAGTAGTTCCACTGGGTTTTACATGGGTCATTGATCAAGACCTACGAAATAATCTTCTTAATGCAGAGGTCTTAACATATCACTAATCTTAGTTATCTTTTCCACACCTCTCCTGCTCCCTTCCTACCGGCAGCCTCCCCACCAAAGCACCACGAATGAGAAACAAAATCCAACCCTTCCAGAGTTGATTATTCCCTATAGAATGAAACATAAACTTCATAGCCTGCAATTGAAGCTCCCCACAATCTGATTCCAGAATACCTTCCCATCTTTATTTCATATTACTTCCATTCATGTACTATATGATCCAGCCAAATTGGAAGCTGATGGAGTCTCTTGTTCCTCCATGCCTGGAATGCATATCTTTCTCCTCTCCACCTATCAGGAAATCCTTTTTCTTCCATACCTAATTCAAATGTCACCTTCAATATGAAGTCTTCCTTCTCTTCCTAGTTTGTAGGATTTAGAATTTGGAAGTAATTTATTTATTTATTTTTTAAATAATAATTTTTATTTTTTAGAAAAGTGTCCATGGTTACATGATTCATGTTCTTACTTTCCCCTTCCCCCCACCTCCTCCCCACCCCCATAGCTGACGCACATTTCCACGGGTTTTAACATGTGTCATCGATCAAGACCTATTTTGGAAATAATTTAGATATCATTGAATTCCCTCATTTTACAGAAGAGGAAATTTGGACAAAAGTGATGTTGCTTTCCTCATATTTCCCTATATCTCTCCTTTGTCCCATGACACTTTCATGAGATATGTCAAGACAACAGGTCGATAACATTTAAGAAGTGCCCACCAAATTCCAGGCACTGTGCTAAGCACCGAGAATACCAAGAAAGGAGGAGGGGGGAAGACTCTGTTTTCAAAGAGCCTATAGTTTAATGAGGGAGGCAACATGTAAATAACCATGTACAAATAAGATATACATAGCAAAAATTAGAGATGATCTTAAAGAAAAAGCAATAAGGTTAAGGATGCCTAGGAAAGGCTTCCAGAAGAAGGAGGAAATTAAGATAAGACATAAAGTCAGAAGGCAGAGTAGAGTGAGAATTCTAAGAATGAGGAACAAGTAAAAATACCCAGAACAGGGAGATAGAATGTCTTCTGTGCAGAGGCCAGTGTTCCTAGATCACAGAAATATGTGGAGTAAAATATAAGAAGACTGGAAAGTTAGAAGAGGACTATACTATGAAGGGCTTCTAATGCCAAACAAACCATTTTATATTTGATTTTGTTGGTAACAGGGAGCCACTGGAGTTTGTTGAGTGGGGCATGGGGGTAGGGAAGACATAGTCAGACTTGTTTTTTAGGAAGATTACTTTGACAGCTGAATGTAGGATAGACTGGAGTGGGGAAATATCTGAGGCAGGGAGACTGACCAAAAGTTTACTGCAAAATAGTCCAGGAATGAGTTGATAAGAATATACACCAAGGTTGGGGTGGGGTCAGAAAGAAGGGGGTATCTAGCAGAGATATTATGAAGGTAGATGACAGATGGTAACTGATTGAATATTAGGGGCCAGAGAATTAAGGATTATGCCTTAGGTATAATGAGGGTAACCTTGATAGTAATTATATCCTCCCTAGTAAAATATAAGTTCCTTGAGAACAGGAACCATGTTATTTTTGCATCTCCCTATGCTAGGCTCTTAAGGTTTATTGAAATGAATTATACTGAAGGTTATTATTATTTATAAGACATATATCTTAAAACTTTCTTTTATTTTTTTCAATTACATGTAGAAACATTTTTTGATGACTGTTTTCTAACACTGTGCAGTTCAGATTCTCTCTCTCCCACTCTCCCCTATCCTCCCTGAAGTAGTAAATAGTCTGACAAAGGTTATACCAATGCTTTCATGCAATACATATTTCCATATTCTCCATTCCATGGCAGAAGACACATTTTACACAAACACACACACACACAAATCATGAAGGAAATAAAGTAGAAGATAATATGAATATAAATCAGATTCCAACAGTTTCTCCTCTGGCTATGGATAGCATTTTTTATCATGAGTCCCTTGGGGTTATCTTAGAAAACTGTTTTACTGATAATAGTTTAGTCCTTCATAGTTGATCACTGTTCTTTCTTTCTTTCTTTCTTTCTTTCTTTCTTTCTTTCTTTCTTTCTTTCTTTCTTTCTTTCTTTCTTTCTTTCTTTCTTTCTTTCTTTCTTTCTTTCTTTCTTTCTTTCTTTCTTTCTTTCTTTCTTTCTTTCTTTCTTTCTTTCTTTCTTTCTTTCTTTCTCTTTCTTTCTTCTTTCTTTTTTAAATAAAAACCCTTACCTTCCATCTTGGAGTCAATACTGTGTATTGGTTCCAAGGCAGAAGAGTGGTAAGGGCTAGTGTAATGCAGGATTGCTGCAAGAATCTCTTGCACTTGCAAACCCATCTGAGGCAATCCTGGCAGCTGGGGAGAATAGAATGTTGACCCAGCCAGAGTGCTGGTCTCAGGAAAAAACTGTTAGAGCTGGGACTATAAATATTCCTGCAGAACCAACTGTAGGGCTTTTTGGCTTTTGGCTTTGGGGCTTTTGCCTTTTGGCTGATTTCCTTTGACCTCTCCCTTGACATCCTGCTATCCCCTGGATCTCCCCATTGGGCCTTGGGAGGAGGGAATTTTGAGGGGAGGAGAACCTGGGATTAGCTTCCTTAGGCAGGCAGGGACAACCTTAAACCAAGCCACCACCTCATTTATCAATCTGCTAAACCCTTCTACATCAGGGTAGTGAATTTTATCCCTGGCTGAGGCTGGTTCCCTCAGCCTGATCCCCATCTTCTATGACCCTCCCCCAGCACTAGCTTTACCCTTAGCAATTAGTTACCAGACCTTATCCTTCTCCCTCAGCTTACCCTTGGCTTTAATAAGCCCCCTTGGTTTTTTATTCAAAGAGCTTCTGGTGATTTATTATAGCAACAACTAGGGCAAAGGCTGAAGAGGAAAGATAACTTTCCTTTATTTTCCTGAGGGCTAAACCAGGCATCCATCTTGGTCAGAAGTGAACCAGCTTTCACTTCCTGTAGGGTGGGAGTTTCTCTCCAGAAGGGAGGGGCTCCTACTCCTCCCTCAGGAGAGCTTAGAGGCCCACAAAGAGGCTGACTAAAAACCTTCTCAGCCAGGTTCATAAGGACTCTGGCTGACCCAAATCATCCTGTATTGAAGAGATAGCCTCCCTGCTTAGAAAACCCAGCTGATACCACCCCAGCCCTCAAATACAAGCCTAATATAAGACTCCATTAGCAACGTCATATTTCCTGTATTACACTAGGCAATGGAGGTCAAGTGACTTGCCCAGGGTCACACAGCTGGGAAGTATATGAGGTCAAATTTGAACCTAGGACCTCCCGCTTCTAGGCCTGGCTCTCAATCCACTGAGCTACTCAGCTGTCCCCACTGTATACTATTTCTATTACTGTATACACTATTCTCCTGCTTCTGGTCACTTCACTTTGCATCAGTTCATATAAGTCCAGACTTTCCTGAACTCATCCTGTTTATCATTTTTTATGATATTTTTACAATAGTATCCATTACAACCACATATCCCAACTTATTTAACCATTCCCCAATTGATGGACACTCCTTCAGTTTTCAATTCTTTGCCATTACAAAAGGAACTGCTAAAATGTTTTTGTACAAGTAGATCCTCTCCCCCTATCTCTGATCTATTTGGGATATAGACTCAGTAGTGGTATTGCTGTATGAAAGGGTATCCATAATTTTATGACCCTTTGGGCATTGATCCAGATTGCTCTCCAGAATGGTTGTATCAGTTCACACCACAGTGTATATTTCCAACATATATGTTTTTAGTGAGGATATTAAGAAAACAGAAACATAAAAAAACAGTCTCTGTACTAAGAACATTAGGTTTTTGTTTGTTTGTTTGTTTGTTTTAAACCCTTACCTTCTGTCTTGGAGTCAATACTGCGTATTGGCTCCAAGGCAGAAGAGTGGTAAGGGTAGGCAATGAGGGTCAAGTGACTTGCCCAGGGTCACACAGCTGGGAAGTGTCTGAGGCCAGATTTGAACCTAGGACCTCCCATCTCTAGGCCTAGCTCTCAATCCACTGAGCTACCCAGCTGAGAACATTAGGTTTTGCTAAACACTTTTTGCATTGTTCTCTAATTGTTTCATATATTTAATTTAGGGGAATAGTGCAAAGGATGCCATCAGAGGAATGTATGAATATAAATAACAAACTAGTTATGTAGTGAGATTAAGGGATCAACAACAAACAGCTCATATGTTTTTGTTCATATTTTCAGACTGTTGGGAAAACATAGGAAACTCTCCCACTATGTTGGCACAACTCTTTAGTGAACTTATGGAGTACATGGATTAGAGTGACACAGGATGGGCAAATCTATATGGAATGTTATCTATACTGTCATAATAGAGAGATCACAGCTTCATTTGAATCAGATTAATAGCTGTTGGAACAACTATACAGAAAACTATTATTAGCAACTTTCCTTTAATTCCAAAGGAAATCTTTATTGGAGTTTTAGAAAGCTCTACATCTCTACTATTCAACAGTTTTATCAATGACTCAAATGAAGACATAGGAGGTATGCTTATTAGATTTGTAGATGTTACAAAACTGAAATATGTACATATAGTTGGCACAAGGAGGCTGCAGCAAGTTACCAGCTATGGTTTATGTGGGAAAAGTTACATATAAGACATTCTCAAGGATATGTATTTCAAAAAGGGGGTGCATTTGTCATATAATAAGAATGAAAAAGGATAGATATACAGCAGGATGGTCCACTGGGACTTCCAAAGACTATGTTCATAGAAATATAGTGTTCAGTTATGGGAAACTAAAAATTTATGGCATAGTGGTCAGGCCATATATGAAGCATTCTGTTTAATTCTGGGGTCTACTAGTGAAAATAGGCTTGAATACCAAGAGTATTTTCAGCGTTTGGATACCAGGAAATTTAACAGTTTTGAAATCATGTTATAAACAAAACTGAAAGAATTGGATTTGATCCCAGAGAAGAAAAGATTAAGGGGAGACACTTGAGAAACATTTAGTATCAACTGTGTACAGAATTTTGTGATAGGTATCTGTGAAGATACAAAGTTTCTAAAGCTATAGTCCATGCCCTTAGGGAATTTACAGTCTATTTAAGATATAATACAGACATGAATGATTATAAGACAACAAATGCATAAGTGCAGCAGAGATGAAAACAGAATGCTATGTGAATGAGATCTGATGGAGAAAAGATCATTACTAGTTGACAAGAATCAGGGAAATCTTCATTGTAAAGATGGGGTTTAAGGTGAGCTTTAAAAGATGAGGATATACAATGATACATGTAAAACCCAGTGGAATTGTGAGTTGGCTAAGTGGGGTTAGGGGTTTTGGGGGAGAGGGAAAGAACATGAAATGTGTAACTAGGGGAAAATATTCAAAATAAAATTTAAAAAAATGAGGATATAGGTAGTCATTACAATAGAAGAGAGAAGATAAGCAAGGGGAATATCATGACCTTGTGTAGGGATGTTCAGTGTTAGTTTGGCTGGTCAGGAGGGCTTGGGGAAGGAGGTAGGATGACATAAGGCTGTAAAATTGGGTTTTAGAAAATCCTGAACACGAGCTAGATGAAGAGATTTGAGTTTTACTCAGTTGATAATATGGAACCATTGAAGGTTTTTTGTTTTTTTTTTTAGCAGAGGAGCATTAGAATAAAGAACATTAGATAGTATGAAGGATGAATTGGCAAAGAGAGTAGAGATAGCTTTTCAGAATCTATTGCACTAGATCAAATGAGTTGTAGACTTCCTCTTGTTGCCTTTAGGACAGCTTTTCTTAACCTGGTTGTCTATAAACTTTTATACACAAACATATGTATACATACACACACACACACACACACACACATATATATATATATATACACACACACACATATACAACTCTATTTCAGTATAATTTCCTTTATAATCCTATATGTTTTATGCATTTAAGACATTATTCTGGGGAGTCTATCAGCTTCACCAGACTGGCAAAGGGATTTATGACAGAAAAAAAGGTTAAGACCCCTTGCTTTAGCATCAAAATACAAAGCCTTTAGCCTTGCAGCTAAAGCTCACCACAATCTTGCTCCAAGCTACCTTTATATGAACCAAAGCCCTGGATGAAGCTAGGGATTCTAAGAGTTGGAACTGAGGAGGAAGTGCTTTCAAGAGATGGGGGAGATAGTCTGTGCAAAGGCAGGGAGATAGGAGAGAGCATGTATTGTTTGTAGAACTGTTAGTTGACTTGGCAACTGATTTGATATGAGAGGGAAGAGCAATAGATGGATCTGACATTGTAAAAGAAGGATGATGGTGCTCTCAAGAGAAATAAGGAAGTATGGAGGTGATAAAATGAGTTCTATTTTGGAAATGTTGAGTTTGAAATGATCAACAAGCAATTGTCTATTTAAATTATAGTTCAAGAAATAGATAAGGGCTAGAGATATAGATTTGTCAGTGCGTAATTAATTTCTGTACCTTTGAACTATGATTCCCAGCATCCCACTTTCATCCTCACATTAAGTCCTTACAGTTTGGAGATAAAGTTCTGTAACTCCGCCCTCTTCTCTCTATTCTCCTGCTACTGTGGTCAGGAAAAACTGCTCTTTACTCAGGCTTTACTTTTCCTCTACTTCAAGTGATTATTAATACATCTTATAAAATATACTTGGAGTTATTGGATATTAATTTTAATACTACATTTCTGGAAACCAACAAAGTTGGAAAAAGAATTCTCAAATTTTTTTTAAGAAAGCCTTTGAGTAAAGGATAGGGAGCAGATAAATTTTGCTCCTGTTGATAAGCTGCTTTTTGCTGTGCTATTTCTTTTTTATCTTTTTTTTTCCATTTCCCTGCCCTGGGGCTCCTGGCTAAAAAGGGTAAGCTGATTCTGCCCTCTTCTCTGTTTGCAAGCTACTGCAGTCTACATCCAATTGCAGAGGGTTTGAGACTGTTTGGAAGCACCTTCTTTTTCCTGCCAGAAGAGTGAGATCCAACTCCCATTGAGCTACCCCCACTTCCCTACACCCATGTGGGTCACAAGCCTGTGCTAGCCACTTTTCAGCAGAAGAACACAACGTGGTGCAGCCTTTCCACACTATCTACCCCAACCCAAACTTGGCTAACCCAGGGGGCTTCCATGTTCCTGGCTGTGAGCTATAATGGGGCCACTGGTTTTTACCCCTGTTGGGGGGAAGGGACAGAACTTTTCTTTGCCAGTGCATACTAAGGTAGCACCATCTATGGACAGGAAGTAGAGATTGCTAGCATGGCCCAGTTTCTTGCCTATCTCAAACAACTCCTGTTTCCAGCGAGCCTTACTGAACTCATGCAGCTTGTAGTTTTAGGATGTCTTTTCTTGCTGCTGTTCCTGGGGGTTCTTGTATTGATTGGATACCTTGCAGTTGACAGCTTGAATAATCTCAAGATTCAGAGGGGAGATTCATTTCCCAACATCCCCTTGCCATTTTGGCCTGCCCAGTCTCTGCAACACATCCAATATGGGGTTTGTCCACACTATGCCCAGTGTGGGTATGGGGAAGAGTGACCAAAGGAATCTAGATTGGGAGGGGAAGGAACCTTAATGAGTCAGGAGGTGAATTTTAAGCCTTTTCAGATCCTGTTGCCTTATTGATGTTAATTGTTTGAGTTTGTTCCCCTCCAAATAGTGAAGAAGTCTCTGTAACACAGCTATCTTAATTGGAGAAAAGAACTCTTGAATTCAGTGCCAGTATCCTGTCACATATATTGTATTTGCTGATTATTTGTTTTAAAATTTAATTTTGTTTGTTAAGTTCACATATTGATCTAATCTAATAATATTGCTACATTATGTCACTTGCTGTCACTGTGTTTTGGCTATTATATATACATTCTGTTGCACTGTCTTTATTTGCATAATCCTAGGCTTGGACTGGAGAAAATACCATTATAAAAGTCCATAAACTAGTTGGATAAAACTTGTATTAGTAATCTTTGGAGAATTTGATGTGCTTTTTGTGAATTTTGGTATTTTTTTGAATGTGCATTACTTGTTGTACTACTGTTTTTATAAAGCTGTTACTTGGTGAAAATCTTTTGCACTCACACTATGAGATCATGGCCAAGTTAAAAAGGAAATGGATCTCAACTTTTGGGTAAGAAACCTTTGTGTTCTGCCTTTCCTTGACTGACAAGTGTGTCACTGATTGTGAACTATATATTTTTGATTTAAAAAAAATTTATTATTGTTTTCCTTTGTATGTGCAGTACAGTATTTGAGTTTTATTTTTTCTCTCATTTTTTGTACTTGAAGCATATGTTATCAATATTAATGGTTTTTTGATTTTGTACTAGGGTAAGTTTAAAATGTCCATTAACCCTAATGTCAATGCATACCCCAAAGCTTTAGACTATGGAAACCTACCATTGATTGTTAAATATCATAGGACTTTTGATTAATGATTGTGTCTGATTCCAGGAGAAAGGATCACAAAACAGCCACTGCACAGTGCCAACGAGCACAAGATTAAAAAGACCGACCAATCCCAGTGGGATTGATGAGATTCTGCACTAAGACAGGAGACTTGAATTTATTTTGGGGTTTGAGGAAGTGGCTATTTGCAAAGTCTGCAAAGATACAGAATTCTCTCATGCCAGATCCATACTTCTACCAAGTACTTCACTTTGGTGCCCAACTTGGATCCCCTATCTGTGTAAATGGAATTAGCTCTAGCCCATTCATAGTCAAAAATCTACTTACCCTAGGCATCTAGATTATATCATACCCACCTCCCTCAAGCTGGAGGGGAGATAAATTAATCACACGTGAAATAAGTATCAAATCAGTGTAGAGGCTGCCATTTGTCCACTTGAATTAGAGGTGGGCCTACAGGAAATGATGAGAGACACTATCTCTATAAATATGTGGGTTATAAGCTGGTGAAGGAGTTCCAGCTTTGGACTTGGGGCTGAAGGTGCTTGGCTGAGACCTCAGAATGCTTCTACTCTGAATTGTCACGTGGGTAAGTTAGGCTGACTTCCTTGGCCTACCTTGGCGTTTCCAAACTCTGCCTTAAGTAGGCTTATAGCTTCTCTGATTTCTAAGGTCTTGTGGCTTGTAGCCTAGTTTAATTAGCCCTTTAACCCTCTCTCTCTGTCCAGGCCTCTCCAGGCCTGGACTAGCCTCTCCCTCTCTCTATTTCCATATCTCTTACCTTCCTAATTGTAAATAAACTACCTTAAACCGGATCCTGACTTGGGTCTATTTTAATTATGGAATCAATCTGAATTGTTGATTCCTGGCAACCACATTTTAAATATATATCTATAAATACCTAAAATCTCCCTCTTGCATATCCTTGAGACCAAAGGTGAAATCAGACCAGGGAATGCTATTTCCTGTCTGTTTCAAAATCTAGTCCCTTTGGGCAGCTGGGTAGCTCAGTGGAGTGAGAGTCAGGCCTAGAGACAGGAGGTCCTAGGTTCAAACCCAGCCTCAGCCACTTCCCAGCTGTGTGACCCTGGGCAAGTCACTTGACCCCCATTGCCCACCCTTACCACTCTTCCACCTATGAGACAATACACCAAGATTAAGGGTTTAAAAAAAAATCTAGTCCCTTTTCTTTCTTTCATAGTGTGGCAATTTTCTGTAGTTCTGGATGCTGATTGGGTAAGTGCATAATTGCTACACTACAGGCTTCTGGGACATAAATCACTTTAATCAGGCCCTGATTCAAGGTCCTGTTATAGGTTTATTTTTCCTTATTTAGAATTTTTACACATAAGACTTTGATATTTTATATTTTATCCAGAAGTTACTTTTTCTGTTTTATTTGGATTTTTTGATGTTTTTTATTTCTTTTGACAATTGATTCATAACTCAGCCATGTATCCCTGGGTGATCCATGTGTTTTTCAACACCCTCCTCAGGGGGGGATTATATTATTATCCTATAATGCAAAGTTTAAATTCTTTTGAGAGTAATTTTAGGATAAGAAACATGCTACTTCCCTGAATCCAGAAAGTGAACTGTTTGGAGAAGGCACCATGAAGATGCCTGCAGAGATTACACACTGTACCAAAAGATCCAGAGTGAACTTTGGGATGCGGTGATTTGAACTGTGGGGGGTTGAATGCATTTATTTTGAATGTATACTCTTATGCCAAAGGGGACTGCCCCCAAATTTTTTTTGTCACTGCACCTAGCAATCATTGGTTTTGTTCTTTTTTTTCTTTTATTTCCCTGTTATCCCCAACTTATTATAATTTCCCATTAGAAAGTACAATATTGTATATACCTCTAGTTGAAGATCTTTTAAGTTGGTTATGTGTACTGATTCCATGGGGAAACTAGGCATATAAATCTGGGAGATTTCTACATGCTCATTTTCCATGTGAATCACAGGGGGGATTGTGTAATTTCCGTACTCTTGAACTACAATTCCCAGCATCCCACTTTCATCCTCACGTTACATCCTTATGTTTTAGAGATAAAGTTTCTGTAACCCCACCCTCTTCTCTCTTTTCTGTTACTGCAATGGAGAAAAACTGCTCTTTACTCAGGCTTTACTTTTCCTCTACTTCAAGTAATTATTAATAAATCTTATAAAATATAATACTTGGAGTTATTGGATATCAATTTTAATCTTTTAGGAGTTATCTGCAAAGAGAGGATAATTTAGTTTACTTGTTGGGGGCAGGGAGAGAAGAAACGAGAGTATTTTTCTAGGACTGGGCTTTGAGGGCTACCTGAATTTAATGTGAAGGAGACAGATGGTGAGAATAACCTCATCTTTGTGTGTAGAATAAAGATTGGGTGACTAATGCTGATATATTTTGAGGATTGGAGGAGGTAAATGAGAAGGCTTTCTCATTAGGTGACTCCAGTTTTCTTAAAGATGGAGTTCATATTCTGGAAGTAAAAGGGTTGGTAACTGAGGAAAGGGGAAAAGGTTGAAACTATTTCTGTGGGAAACACAACAGGCTAGTACCTGTATAGCCTCAGCTGAAGTTACATACTATGAGGGCATTATATTTTTTGTGCCTGGAATGCTCTCCTTTCTCATTTCTGTCTACTGGCTTGCCTGGCTTCTTTTAAGTCCCACTAAAATTCTGTCTTCTACCAGAAGCCTTTCCAAATCCCTCTTAAAAACAAACAAACAAAACCTTACCTTCTGTTTTAGAATCAATTCTAAGTATTGTTTTCAAGGCAGTAGAGCAGAAAGGGTTAGGCAATTGGGGTAAAGTGATTTGCCCAGGGTCACACAGCTAGGATGTTTCTGAGGCCACATTTTGAACCCAGGACCTTTCCTCTCTAGAACTGCCTCTCAATCCACCCAGCAACCTAACTGCTCCACCTTCTAATCCCTCTTAATTCTAATCCCTTTTCTCTTTTAATGATTTTCTATTTATCCGTATATAACTTTTTTGTACCTTTCTTTCTTGTTGCCTCCTCCATTAGATTGTGAGTTCCTTAAGAATAAGAATTGTCTTTTGTCTCTTTTTCAGTCCTCAGCACTTAGTACAGTGTCTGGCACACAGTAGGTGCTTAATACATGTTTACTGAATGAATGATAAAGGCATTCTAGGGTTATATCTACTGACTCATTCAAGAGGCAGGGAATAGATTCTGTCTTCAAATATTTGAAAGATTATCATGCAGAGGATTATTGTTACACTCCAAAAGTATGGCAATTTCAAAGACATAAGCTTCAGTCCCAAAAGAAGAGCCTCTAATACGGCAACCAGAGCTTAAGGAGAAGCTTAATGAGCCCTTGTAACAGATCCTATAGATGAAAACCAATGCACTAAATGACCTCTTTAATTTCTAGTTCTAGGTTATATATCCTCTATAAGATTATATCCTTCTTAGGAACAAGGATCATGAGACTGAATAGTAATAACTATTGCATATATAATACTTCAAAGTTGGCAAAGCACTTTACATATATTATTTTATTTAAGTTTCACAAAAATCCTTTGAGGATTTTTGAGGTAGGTATCATATTTATTATTATCCCCATTTAAGAGATAAGAAACTCAGGTTTTTTAGAAAGATTAAGTGACTTGCTTAGAAAGTCACATCACTAGCAACTTCAATAATCCAGGCCCAAATTATAAATCTATAATAAAAGGAAAGCAGAATTTCTACTTTTTAAAGTATCTTGCTTCATTAAAGTACCTTCCTTCACTACTTTAAAGTACTTACCTTTTAAAGTACCTCCACAATATTGGTTCTAGGTAGAAGAGTTGTAAGGGCTAGATAGGAAGTGTCTGAGGTCACATTTGAACCCAGGACTTCTCCTAGGTGTGGCTCTCAATTCACTAAGTCACCTTGATACTCTTTCCATCTACTTTTTTGGGAAGAATTTCATATTCTAAACTATTTTCAATGAGTGTATAGGTGTAACTTGGTTTTTGAATTTTGTCTTCACATAATTCCCAGTGGCCATCAGCATCATGAGGTTTTGTAAAAGAAAAAGAAAAACCTGATTAAATTCACATTATGAAGGAAAATTTGTGGGGTAATTTAAACAAGATATTTCCTGTCTTCTCAAATGGGAAGTAGGAAGCTATTTCTGCTTCCGGAAGACCAGGGGCAAGAGCTATAGAAATGCTAAGAGGATGATAAGCCTTTAAAAAAAAAAGCTAGGGAGAAAAGAGGAAAAGTGTTTGGTCTGCCAGTCACAAGTCTCTTTCCATCCCAGTCCATCTTCCACTCAGCTGTCAGTAATCTTCCTAAAGCATAATTTTAACTATATCACTTTCCTCTCCCCTGCCTCTCCTCAATAAATTCCAGAGGCTCTTTATCACTTGAAATAAAAATATAAAATCTTCTGTTTAGTTGAAAATCCTTTGTAATCTGTCCTCCTTTCACCCCAAACCCTTTCCAGTTTTCTTTCTTCCCTTCACACCTTGGTACTAAGGAAGTCAGTAATAGCTTCCTTGCTTTTCCTCAAATAAGACACTGACCTTTATCACAGGTGGCCTCTGCCCTGAAGCTATCCCCACCCCCACCCCCATTTTTACTAGGCTTTCTCCCTCATGGTTTAGTTCAGTTACCAACTAATATTCTATAGTCAACTGGAAGGTTTTCTCAATCCCCCTTAATCTAGTACCTTCTCTTTGTTGATCATTTACAATTTATTTTGTATATAACTTGTTTATATTTAGTTGTTTTCCTCACTAGATTATGAGTTCCTTGAAAGGCGGCACTGGGTTCTTTTTTTTTCTTCCTATCCTCAATGTTTAGCAAAGTACGAGGCACACAGTAGGCAGTTAATAAGTGGTTATTGACTGATTGACTAGGAACATTTTTGTACATAAATTGTTGTTTTTTACAGTCAATAACCTCCTTGTAATAACAGTTTCAGTAATGGGATGCCTTTTGGCTGAAAGATATGAATTTACCGAGCAGTAGTCCCCAAGTGTTTTTCAAAATGTTTGAATCAATTCGTAGGTTCACTAGCAATGAGTTAGCTCAGGCTGTCTGACTTCCCACAGCCACATTTTTTTTTTTTTTTTTTTTTTACATCTTCGATAACTTGTTGATATCTCAGGGTTGTTTTGAATGTAGACCAAATCCAAAACTTTTTTCCCAAGCACTTTCCCTTTTCCCCTCCATCTCTGAACAATAATTACTGTAATTCTTTTCTCTTTCTAGAGATTCCTTTAATATTTATGTGCAGTTTCTACTGGAACTAAAGTTCAAATGTTGATTTAGAATTTTCCTTTAGTTATTCACGTATATTTTAGGTAATTGCTATGTAAGGAATATCTTTGTATTCCTCACAGATGTACATCACCACATGGCTTAATACATATTAAGTTAAATAAATGGGAAATTAAAATTCAATCCAACAAAATTCTAAGAACTTCAAATTACTAGGTCAGCCACTTTGGAGTTCTTTGCAAAAAAAATTTGATTTTTCAAAGAATTTTAAAGAGAATTAAGGGGGAGGCTAAGAGTTTAGCAGGACAATGCTAGTAGGCGACAAAGGTGTTTAAAAGCTCAACGTACAAGGATGGGAAAGGAGACCCTCCATGAAACATGCCAAGAGACATTCCTTGGAACTTCTAGAGCTACAGTGGAAAAAGAAAGCAAGAGCTGAGGACGAAGGGAAGGAAGATGGGACGCCTTGAGCGATAACCATAATATCCAGCCCATTTTCATCCGTCTTCCTGTGCTCAGACTCAAGTATCACTGCGGTTTAAAGCCCAAGCCCAAATATCTTTCTGAAAAGGAGGAACGAGGAGACACTAGAATAAAACAGGGGCTCCAACTGCGGAGATCGCCTGGCTTGGGCTCCTACACCTCGCAGTGGGCTCAGCAGGGGGTGGAACTGGAGGATAGCCCGGGGTGGGGGGCTCCTCGCCGGCCGCCCCCATACCTGGGCGCGCCCTCCAAGGGCTATAAAGGCGGTGGCCAGGGGTCGAGTCTGTCCAATACTACTAGACTCTACACTTAAGTCGTCCCCGCAGGTCGAGAGTGGTTGGGGGTCGACAGCAGTGGCGGGTGGCACGAAGCAGGGCTGTAAGAGCAAGGGCGAGGCAGATGCGAAAGACAAGCGGATTGAGAGAGCTCCCACCCCAAAGGGCGGCGGCGGCGGCGCAGCCACGCTACTGGGCGGTGGAGATCGCGGGTCCCCCGCCCCCTCGTCCCCACCCTTAGCCCCTCCTCGGTCTCCAGAGCTCTCCGGGGTGGGGGGGGAGAGCGCCCCCTCTCTTCCACCCTTCTCCCTGTCCCTCCCCCACCTTCTTCTCCCTTCCTTCCACTACTCCCTCCCTTTTCTCTACTCCCTTCCCCTCCGCCCTCTACCTCCCTCTCTTCCTCCCTCCCTCGCTTTCGCTTCCCCTCTCCCTTCCTCCCTCTCCTCTCCCCTCCCTTTCTCTCTCTCCTCCCATTCTCCCCCCC